>NC_044007.1:58517547-58823031 GCF_900496995.4 Aquila chrysaetos chrysaetos
TATTATATTTGGGAATCTCCTGGAATATACTTGTAATAAAGTCATTGATGGTTTTGTGTGAGAGAACAATAGCCTTTTAAAGCCAATATTGTTTATGAAACTAACACCAATTAGATCCATCAACAGTACCACATAAACAAGACCTTCCTTTAAAAGAAAGGATACCAACAACTATTGCAGGAATTACTGAAAACAAACATGAACGCAACTTTCACATCTGCAAATCAGTCTTGGGTATCGCATTACTGTGATTCCTGCACCGGTAGACTCATTTTGGGTAGCACAAGCCTCCCCAGTGCACACATGGGTGCTGTAGCAGCAGTATCCTCGTCCTGTTCGTACTTTGTCCTTCATATGAGCCTCTGACTCTCTTGAAAAAAACTAAACTGTTTTAGCTCATCATGGCTCATTCCTTCTAGCCACCTGACCATCCTACGCTCCCAGTGACACTCTGTGAGTCAGCCGGTAGTCTGTGCGGCCAGGGCAACACTTCTGCCTCCTCCCTGAAACCTCCCTGCACCGTCTCTGACACCTCATCTCCGTATGCGAGGTCGGCGTGGGTGTTCCAAGCTATTAAAATATTTCAGGACTCCCATGTATTAGACTCTCTTTCCTCTCTGAACCTGGAAACCAAGAAAACTTTCTTTCCATCAAATACTTGGGAAAGGATAATGCAGACAAATAAATACACAGCTAAAATAAGCCTGACTCAGAGCATTCGAGGAGCAATAAAAAGGATTGATTTATGCACACAGATCTGGTCTTTTTTACCTGAATTATTTCATTACAGCAACATGAACAAACAAATCACCAAAGTGCCCCAAACAGCATATGTTTAGGCTGATTTAACAAAATGAGCAGCTAAGAAAACATTACTAATATCTAGGAAATACATAAAAATCTTCACTTATCTTGAAGCCCTCTCATTTTAAAACTGAATTATCTATATAGGCATATATATCAGCAAATGTTTTATAACACACGTTGCTTGTTGTTGAGCAGCAGTCCTTCTATAAGAAATATAAAATAATCTCAGGTATGTAAAGTCTATACAAATAATCACTGGCAAATATGTATCTAAATTTGAGACATCCACATGGGGAAGAAAAAGGATGCATACAACCAAGTGAGAAAGATCTAGGATACACAAAGAGCTCTTAGTTTATGTAGAAACTGTCCAGTCTCATATGTCTGGAAAACATTTCATCACCAGCTTTACTCCAAGTAGACAGTGATACAATCTAAACCAGAAAATGAAATATATCCAACTGTCTAATAACAATGGTTGCCTAACAGTCTTTTTAAGATCATTCAATTACATTTGAAACCATCTACATTATGGTAATACATGTTAGGTATTTTAAACATTACAATCCATAAGACTCGTTAAGTAACAACAAACTTTATTTAACATTAGGTTCAGTGATCTGAAGTCTCTTCTAAAACTTGTGATCAGTCACAAGGCACTATGACTCTTGTGATTATCATTTCACTTAAACTGTTTTTAACCCCAGATATTTACGTATTCAGAACGAGCACGTATCTACTTACCATAGCTTAACAAAATGCTACCAAGTCTCACTTTGCTTTTTCCTTGTGCAACACACGCTAATTCCTGATGTTGTTTTACATGTGTGCAAACCAAACAATACAATTCTGCTGCTAACAGGAAATACCAATGTATCCACTATGCCTTCTTTTTGTCTGCTATTTCACCATGACAAAAATACATCCATACAAACACACATACGTGTTTTTGTTTGCTATACATGATAAAACATGAGCTTTGTATCAAAAAAAACCAACCCTTAGAATGATTTGCAAAGTTTAAATAAGATCACTCATTGAAGACTGACATGAAATTACTGGAATGAAAACCATGTCAGCTGTTTTCCAAACATACAAATACAAGGTCAGGCACAGAAACTAAGAACAAGAGGTTTATCACCAGTGATCTAAGTTCCTCAAGATCTGTAACCCAAAGTTTCAGTACAGAAGGGCACTAGAGTTTGGAAAGTCTGTTTCTAGCTGTAACAGTACTCTGAGAAGGAGCTCATGCCTTTGTCTTTCATGTTGTGCTGCCACATCAATGCTCTGCTCTGAGCACTAACCTCCATGCCCTCAGTATTTCTCAACTTGCAATTCAATACAAGTGCTAGTAGATTAAAGACAAGACAGAAAGAATGTACCCATACCTGTGGATTACATTTACAAGTAACTACTAATAATTTATTTTTCTGTGTTTGGGTGGCTGTCTGCATATGTGTTCTTTAAAATGAGGGTGGTATAACAGACGAGTAGATTTCTTGGAGAGGTTGTGGGATCTCCGACCTTGGATGCAATCAAAACTTCACTGGACGAGGCCCTTATCAACCTCATTTAACTTGAAGTTAGCGTTGTCTTCAGCATGCTGCTCATGTGGTCCACCCCAGATGACCAGAAGTCCCTTCAAAGGTCCCTTCTAACTATACTGTTCTATGATTCAGTAACTTTGGCAAGTTTCAAGCCCCGTCTTACAAATTTACAGTCATTAAAGAGCAGATCACAGGGGCCTTCATACATGCAAGCATCCAGAGTCCAGCACAGTCCTTAGCAAACAGCATTGTTGCCAGAATTTTCAGCAACGCCATGCAGCTTAATGATGTTACAGAGCTCCTGGTGGCCGTGCCGAACAAGTCAGTGCTGGAAACCTTCCCAGCATCAACTCTAATGCAGCTGAAGCTCTGATGAAATAAATGGAAACCAACAAAGCCAGTACAACCACCAGTCTTGGCGCTGCACGTTAGCCATGTCCAAAGGATCTGAGTAGGGATGGCCAACCCCCACAGTTACACCACAGTGGAGACAAATATCTGAGAGATAATATGAAGGGCTTAGACTTGTGAATGTTAAAAGGCAATTTTTCACATTCAGAGCAAGTAATACCACTTGTAAACTTTGTGCATCCAGAAAGAAAACACAAGTAAATTGTCTGTATAGGAACAGTTGGCATAGGATCTTCAATGTCTCCTCATAAATAACGCTGTGGTTAACAGGAAAATCCAACTTCATAGAAAGACACACCAGTAAATATGTTGCCAAAGGTACAAATTCAGTAGCATATTGTATCGTTCAGTGTCTCATGATACCGGAATCAGGTTGTTTAGCATCTTATGACCCAACAGTGTTCTCTGCAGGCTGGGAAAGGACAATGCTTGTTTTTCTTGACCCTAGAAATCCTGGTAAACATTCTTAAGTCAGTCACTGTAATGGAAGAAGCTGAGAAAATCAGAAACTTTGTGTAGTAACTACATCTATAAAATGGACTGCAGCAGTGTGAGTTATTCCTCTACCTCAGTGCCATGCAGCAGGAGTCATGGAGGTCAGATGACAAGAACATACGATAGACAGAAGGTATTAAGAGGGACATGGCATCCATAAGAGTCAACTGTACATTTGGGATCCTAACTCCTCTAGCTGTAGGTGTTATCAGAGTGCAATGGCAGCAGCTGCTAGTCTTAGGGCAGTCAGAATTTAGCAGAACTTGTGGCTGAGGACGACTGTTTGCTGTATCCATTCACATCTGTTTCTTTTGCTCAGACTTTTTTGCTCAGGATACCCTCATGAGATCTGCAGGTGAAATCCTGCACTAAGATGCTGAGGACCCCAGTGATTCGCAGCCCCTAAGGCCATAGCAGAAGTGGGTCAAGCTAGGGACAACAGTGGAATTAGCCTGGAACACCAATGGGGCCAACATGGTCCGAGTAGCCACCCATCACCCTTCCAAGGAGGGATTCTGCAGATGTGGGCTTTGCTCCCTCTGTGGGACTTGAAACCACAGACAACTCTATGCTTACTTTCTGGATCTCTCCAGAGCAGCAGAGATACTCAGAGTGCAAGTGGATAACAAGAAGTATGCTCTGAGGAGCCTGTTCTCATGAAGTAGATTGCTGTCTACTAGCAATTTAAAGGAAAGCAGGAAAAAAGGCAGATTGGGATCATCACTCACTGAGGAGCTAAAGAGGTCTGGCACTAAGACGTGACAGGCAAAGTAATTAGAAAATAATTATTTTAAGGGAGAAAGGGATGTAAAAGAGTAGTAGAGGTGAGTCAAGATCATTCCAACAGAATGAATCATAAAAAAGTAAATTCAGAAAAGAACATGTCCATAACACACAGTTCCTGTTGTGCTGGGTGATTCAGAGGGATGGACATGCTCTTAACTAGATCTTCTGCATATCACAGGGAGCCACAACAGAGCAGCTTGGATGAGCACTGTAAGAATCTCTGGTCGTATGTGACAGTGGTACACAATAATCCAGGTCCTGAATGAACACAGGAACTATCGCCGAGAGATAAAGTATCATTTCTCATTCAAATTTATGTATCAGTGTAAATGTAATTACACATGTAGTTGCTTTGGATATGGGATTGGGACTATAAAACCATAATTTTTGAGAAAAACAATACTCTGTTTTGTAGTTTCTGTCCAACTGATGTTAGAAGGGCTTTTTATTTCGAAGTCTAATAATTCTCAGTTTCACTGCATCAAAGCCACAGAGGTTGTAACTACCATAAAGCCTGAAGCAGCTGATGTTCTTTTTTCCTATAGCCATTAAACTGGGAAAAAGTAGAGCAATCAACACTTTTCTGTCTTCCATTCAGAAAGCTTTTTGAAAACTTGCTTTCACAGTCATTTCATAAAAACCTATAATAGGCCATGTCAAACAAAAACCCCAGTGTCACATAAATTCAGCCACCTTTGGTGAACAGTATCTTTTAGTTATATGCAAAAAAATACAAAATACAATCATCTGTTAATCCATAATGTTCAAGTTTCCATGCCAAGACAAGAAATGTAAGACAGTGTATATGTGTATCTGCTACAGTGCCCACTGCCTGGTAAAATCCATCTATCTAGATATTCACACAGACATAAGATTGAAGATCTTCATACATATAAAAGCCATCTTTTTCAAAAAAAAAAAAAAAAAAAAAAAAAGGATGAGACACTGACAGGAAAGTGCTTGGAATCTCATTAATTTGACATTTTGTGTTTCAATATGACATTTGAAATGCTAGAAGAATACCAAAATGCTGTGTTGCACTGTAAATCCACAGTGAGGTTCAGGCTGGTTTTAATGATTATATCTTCATTCATAATACACCTGCTGAAAAATTATACCTGTCCTCTGAAGGAGATTTTGTGAAATGAAACTCTACTTTTAGGACAACTAGCTTGCTCACTTCTAGCAGATTATTTTTTTTCTTCAAGCTCTCTGTCCTACTACTTATTACTAGAGTATTACCACACTGTGAAGCTAAACATTATTTCATCCACATTTTAATGACAATACAACTCATTTGTTTCACTGTCTTTCCAAATGCTGCGTAAAGAAAGGTTTCCCTATTCTGTATCAGGTTTTGATGCTTCCTTCCCTTGTTACGGGAATAGTTTCCCTTTTCTTATACCTAAAGATGACTCCTACTTCAAATCCCCCCAAGTTTGCTTTTTTTCTTCTATGAAACTATGCATTCTGATTTTTCCCAAACATTCTACATTAGTTCTGAAATGCTTTCTCTGTCTGAAATGTATACAATAAATTTAGGAGTAACTTTGTCTTCTGTGTAGGAACAAAGCTCAATCTATGTACTGCCAGCAAGTAAACAATAGAAAGTAAAGTCTGCTTTTGTACTAACATGGCAACATCTACGTGTATAACCCTGAAAGATAAGAGATTTATTTTGAAAGAGAATGGGTTACTACTCCTATAGAATTTTAAAGTATTTAAGAAATCTACACAGGAAAAAAAAGGGATAGCCTTGCCTGAAAGTAAATTCCTAGTGTCTTCATGAATGTCTCTCAAGGGAATTAGTATTTTCTTTGCAGTAAAATAACAGGTTTGTTATTTCAGTTAGTATTTAAAATCTGAAGAAAGATATTTGGTTTTGTGATTAAGGCTTAAATAATCTAGATTCTATGCTGGCTCTGCCATGCAGCCCAAATGTCACACTGGGCAATTTGCCTGATGTCTTCAAACTTAATATTTCTGTCTCTATAATGAAACAGCATTTATTTTCTCCCACCAAACATTCACCTTGCCTACTTTAGTGTCCATATAATTAAGTCAGTGGGGCAACTCATAGAACCTCAAGTTCATCACACGCCTCATTTACTGCTGGTCTGGGTTTTAAACTGTGAAGTCTGCTACTATATTTGCATATATAACTAGCATAACAAGACACAGAAATCAACTGGAAGATGCGAGAGTTGCAAGCAGACAACGCTCCAGAAAGTTGTGAGTCCAGGGATTAAAGAGACCTTAACTTTTAAACAAACATTTTCCTTGTGTAAGAGAATGAAGTACTTTAAATTGAAAAATAATTCTGCTATAATCCCTATAAATAAGTGGTAAAACTCTCTCCATCACAACAGCACGTTTTTCTCCCTTTCTCTCATTTAACAATTCTTGCCTAAGTTTTTCAGATTAACTTTTCATTTAACATCCAGTAATGAGTCTGAAACATGAAAAATAAATTGTATGCCAATACATTTTCTAGTGCCAATGCTTTAAATGTTCCAGGCACAAATGTGCAGCTGACTCTCCACGAGCATGCCATGTTACTGTTCAAATGTCCTTTAGACTGTGATAAAAGCACCAGACTCTGCATAAAGAAAGCCAGGTTCAGCACTAGCTTTGTCTACCAGATCTGAATAAAAAGTTAACTAAGAGCTGACAAAAGTGAAGACAAAATTTTTGAAGAAAAATTTATTATAATAAAAAGTTTATAAAATAAAAACATAGCAGAAGTCCTCAAATACATTAAGTTGGACAACAAAAGCTATAAGTATTATGAAAAAGTAATGCTGGATGTTATGAACACATCCTGGCCAAATTTCATTAAGAACATTATTTCTGTTAGTGTACAGACAGATAAAAAAAGAAAGAAGAAAAGGAAAAGGAACTATTTTCTGCATGCCTTACTAGTTGTAGGTTTAAAGCAAACTCCAACAAAGAGTTATAAATGAGAGCAGCCCTTTGGAAAATTACAAGGCAAAAAGGTGGCCAAGGACCAGAGACCACAATTACTTCACTGTTTTCATGCAGTTTCAACTGTATTTATTTTCTCCATGCCCAATTAAATGAAACATTTGTGGAAGACCTAGGAATTGCATGGAGCTTTCACTCTGAGAATAAAAGTGAAACATTCAAATATTCACAAGCAACATGCTCAGAAAAACAAATGTAATCTGACATGCTACAAAGTATATTCGAAGGAAAGTATTGATTCACAATCACCAAATGGTGAAGGACTTAGAAATACATAGTTTAGAAGAATACACACACATTTTTCTCATCTATATTCTCTGAAATACTTGTAAGAGCTTTGCTCCAAAGCAAACAGAATGCACAGCACAAGGAATGGCACATCTTCCTAAATGAACAGACCAGATGGAGCAACTTGTTTATTTTGCAGCGAGTGTCTGCTCTAGACCTACAATAGTAGGAAGAAGATAGTCTGAATGTGCAGGCCAGAGGTGAAGAGAAAAGCAACATATAGCAATGCCAAAACCACGACGCAGACAGAGAAGAGTCTTTAAAAAAAGCTTTGAAGAAATATTTTACATCGTTGCCAAGAAAGGAGTAGGTGGCAGGCAGTTTGCATTAGCCAAGACATCCCAACAAAAAACCACAAAGCCTGAATTATCATCTTGGCAACAAAGAAGAGATGGGTGATTTTAGCAATTGGCAATTAAGGATTTGGCAAGCATCTGGAGGAAAGGAAAGAGTGTGAGTCAAAGATAACCCTAATATCTCAAGTCCAGATAACAGAGAAAGATAAAGACACAATGAGAAATACAAAGCAGAGAAATACTAGATTCAGGCAGCAGTACAACATCCATCTAGGACCAACATAAGAAACAAGCAGAAGTGCAGGGAGCTGTGAAAGAACACATTGGAACAGAGAGTCATCTCTGCAACACTGAGAGTCATCAAATATTGGGCAGAGGCAATAACACACACCCTCAAAAGCAGATTATTAAGGAGGATGATAAGCGGATTGGTTAAGGAGAAACAGAAATAAAGGGAGTTAATAAATGAACTATAAAAGATTTTGAAAGAAAACAGGAGAGGGAGGCTTGGAAGTAAAGGTACAATACAGATGAGAAACAGTGACAGGAGACATGGACAAGGGTGTTTCAGACTTAGGGATAAATATGTGGAAGAGAAAAACTGTCTGTTTAACAGAATACCTCTACCTTCTTAAATGAAGCACGAGTTAATCTACTAAGTGTGAACAGCTTGCCTTGTCCTAGTTAATTATTTAACCTTCACTTCTTGCTGAGGGTGAAGTACTAAAAGCATTACAGATGCTTCATAATTACTAGTGGTTAATAGAAGAAAGGGACATGATGAAATACACATTTAGAATTCAGTCACCCCCTTGTTTTATCTGTATGTTTAATTTACCCTCTGTATTTCCTTTTGGTAATTAAAAGTATTTTACTTCACGTGCTACAGCACACAGCAACACTATATGATAATCAGAGTTCAACACTGCACGTCTTATAGAGTCTCCTTCATGCCATTAAGGTGAGATCTTGGAGCTTGCTTTGTTTTCCCATGATTGGCATTACAAACATGTAAGTGGCAGACAAAATTAAACAGTTTAAGATGAAAATGTTCACACTGGTAGGTCATGGGGAACACAGAAACTTACCAGTTGCTAAAAAGTTCAGTTTGGAACAAAAGCTCAAATGAGTTGCACTATGTCAAGTCAAACAAAAGAAAGTACAAAACTAACAAAAACTCGTTTTTGCCTCAGTGAGCCCCAAGACTGATTCAGTATCCTCTCTGCCAAAGAAAGCGCGCAGTGCTGCACACTCTCACGACTCAACTGCAAATCTTGCTTTGTTTAACATCTCAACTTCTCAGGTCAAGTGATTTAGATAAAAAGCTATGTGTTAGTGTTCATGTGAAAAAAACCATTTAGTCATAGAACTGCAAAGAAAAAAAAGTATTTGAGTAGGTATTAACCAAAACCTAGGAACTAACCTAAAAAAACATATTCTTTTCAACAGTTTGTTTTCTGTACACCGATCTCACTGTACGCTAGAATAAGCCTTAGGATTTTTGAATGCTCAGACAGTGTTACTGGGAATTTCTGAACTGGCCACCGTGACCTGCCCTGTTATTAGCCTACTGAAAATGCGTATCTGACTAAAATTCCAATTAAGCTTTACACTTAGTATTTTCCCTGAGTGACCTTTGGAAATCCTGTGAGGGGACACCACATTTCTCCTCTCTTCGCTTGCAATAACTGAAGCTTCTGCATGTTCACAACCAGAGGACAGCAGCTCTTCTTGCTCCCAGCAGAGAGACAAGACAGCAGAAGGCAGCAAGAGAAATTAAAGACTAAAAAAGATTAACCACACTGTCTACTTGTTCATAAAAATTCCACATGTTCATCTGCATTAGGTCAGCTAAAGCTGCATTAAAAAAAAGCCTTTCATAATGTTTATTTTCCCAAGTATAAATTGCTGGGGGTTCTACACATGCAAAGTGTAAAGTGGCTAACAAGAATTTATATGTTAAAACATGGTCTACTTCATACAAGAATGGTTTAGATGAACTAGATCAATATTTCTGAGCACATTCAAAGCAGGAATGTTAGAATGACTCAATGTTAATATACATTATCACTGAAAAGAAGAGGACGGGTGTCGTTAAACAAAGTAGGTGGGAACACTCTGGACTCACCTCATTCATAAATAACTATTTCTCTCACTTTAAATCTCTTCTCATTTTGAAAATAAACTTACTGATATTATTAGTTTCATCTTTCAATCCTTGCCTCATTTTCTCAATAGTTAAATTCAAACCAATATTTGCTTTTAAATTATATGTTGGAAAACCGGTACCTGGTATCCAAACTGCTGAAGTGAAATTAAGTGTTTAGCTCGAGTTCCTGTTTTCTTTGACCACTGACCAAATTGAAAACTGATAAACAAGTAATTAGGTTATCTTAGCTATGTTAAAATTAGCCTAATCCAGTAATGCATGTTATAGTTGAAATAATGCTGCTTAGATATTCAAAGGCCTTTATGTTAGAGTCAGAGCAAGCTACTAAACCCAGCCACCCAGAAATAAGAAAAATTAGAGATCAGTTAGGAACACACACACAAAAAGGTCTATTTGAGCAATTTTCTCTCTTAAAGTGATTTAATAATCTAGCAGGACCATAGCATTTAAAAAAAAAAAATTTTTTTTAATTGATGTTTGTTCTTCATGAAACACCACTAATAACGCACTTCAGTCAGAGGAAGTTACTCATGTCCTGCAGTGAGATGACTACGATACCAAAAGTAGAACACCTGGAAGGAAAAATGCAGCACAAAAATGTATGCAATATATATTCAGATACTTAACCAGCTCACTAAAGTGCTCCTTGCTCTCCTAAAAAATATGTGCTAAAGTCTGATCTCCCTTAGCTCCCAAAAATCAAACCACCCACTGAACCTATTCAGTACTCCCAACTTCATCACTGCAAGTTCAAGCGCAATGTGGACTGAAGTGGTGCAGGGAAAGAATGACTGTAAACAAAAGGAAATCTTTAAAGATTCAGCTTCCTTCTGCAATTTTTGTCTGTCATTTAATCTATGTTTTATGTACTTTATTCTCATCACCTGTAAATCTTCTGCATACTTTTTACATTGTGGATGTTGGACTTCTGAGTGAACAGATATACAAGAAAGGAAGGTTTGTGTTGTGTTTTGTCTCCTGTAGATCAAAAAGCCAATACTATCAGGGCAAACTTACCACTGAAATTGAACTTACTGAACTCTGGGGGTGTATTTTACCTCAGTTTCATAATTGCCCTAGGCAAAATCCACCAAGAAATAACAAAGAGCTCCCTCCATGCAATCACTCTAAGAACTATTATCTGGCTTCTATTCATCCCCAGAAAGCATACCCCTTGTTTGGATTATGTTTTTACTATTAACTATTTGGTACTTAGCAAAGAGACACGAAAACACAGCATCTCTAATAGAAAACTCATAACTACCAGACTTCATAGAAAAACAATGTCATATGATCTCAGAAGCCTCTGAGGGATTTAGCAGACCAGAAATGTAGTTATAACTTTTGTAGCTTAAAATTCACTTGTGATAGCAAGAAAAAAAAAAAAAAAAAAGAGTATGAAACATAGCATTCTCATTTCATACTGACACTCTAAACATGTCTCTTCTTATATACAACAACAAAGACAGACAATACAAAGGGCCATTAAATTGTAGGCGTGCAAACAACATCTAAAGCTTCATTTTTCCCTGCAGTTAGAATGAGCTATCAGATTACTCTCTTGGTCTGAACAGACAGGCAGAGCTGTCCACTGGCACTGGTCTACTAAAAAAATACCACCTTAAAGCTAATTGATACAATGCTATCATATCAATCAGTACATATGATAGCTACCATAGATACGATAGCATGTCATTGATATGATACACATTATAATAGAATTTATATAGAAAGGGTTCTGCAAAAAACTGAAGACCTCTACAAATTACCTTATTCTCTCAACAATCCGAGATCCTTTTCAGAGTCATATAAACTATATTTGCAAACTTTCACATTTAACCTCATGAAAAAAGTGGGTAATTCTGTAGTTACCCCAGGGTAACTACATAGGGAATATTTTGTGCTTTGAGATCTAAAAAAACAAAACAAAACAAAAAAAAAAAAATCAAAAAACCACCACCATCACCTAACTTAATGCTCCATGTTCTGCTATTTGTGCTTTTCACAAGCAAAATGTTCCCTGGAGGGATCAAAGTTACTGCAAGACCTAGTTTTCCATCAGCCATTATCTGATATTGTCAGAAGACCAAGGCTGAAATCTGCCTCTGCACTCTTCCCCAGCTGATTAGAAGGTTTACTGGTGACATCACTGGAATGAAGATTTCATCATAAATCCTGTGTGACTTTAGGGTGTGTAGATTATTAAAGGCACATCGTACTACACTGCAAAATTACGAAGTCTTTACAAGGAACAGTTGAGTTCTCTTAGAGACTCTGGACAGATGGCAGGATTTGACTATCACTAAATCAGCTTAGTGAAATACATTATAAGTTCTCCAGCCCAATATTCACTGTGTATTCCTAATGAAACTGCTGAATGAAAAGGGTGGCGTGCCAAGCTTATAGCAAGTAAACAACAGAAATCCATTTTCCTCCAACCTCCTCCTGATGTGCTGTAAACTCTCACCCAAATTACAAAAAACAAAGCTCCTCTTGAAAAAGCAGCTCATTACAAAACACAAAAGATCAAAACCTAAATTCTACTTTTTTGTGTGTTTACTATTTAATCAAGTGTCTGTTAAGCTGTTTCTTTGTGACTATGAAGTAATTCAGGAAAATCAGGAGGTCAGACTGACTGCCACAGAACCACCACATCAATGAACAAGCTTAATGGGCTTTCAGGTACCTAAAATAACAGGTCCCTCAAAGGCTGGACGTGCAGCTTCTCTATAAGATAATTCCATCAGCAAGGCATGAGCACTTCACTTATCAGAACTGGCACATAATCCTCAAGCACGACTTAATGCTCGCAAGAAAAGATGCATGATTCTACTTTGATTTCTAGAAGGCAATCCTGATTTCCTGTTAATTCTGCTCTTAACAGCACAAGGAATCAAAAGCTGTCATAGAATTACCAGATTTGTAACCAAGCATTCACAGAGAATTTTATTTTTTCAATGCATAATCAAAACTTATTTTGATGGAAGTCACTCTCAGTCATATTTTACTAAGAGAAATGATTCTTATAAAAACATTTTTTCCTGTTCTCCAAGCAGTGACATTTTTTTCTCCCTTGTCACCATAAGGTTAGTGCTCAGGAAGTAGAATGAAGCGATTATCACTGTGCATGACAAGGATTGTTTGCTGCAGCAATTACCCCTCAGTCAGATTGTTACTTTTGTTTACACCTAACAGCGATAAAAAAAATGAATCCTAGATATCAGTATATGCTAAATACACCCATTTTACACTGCTTGAATTTTGAGCAGATAACACACTTTAATATAGGTGTGGCATTATTTTTAATGCAAAATTATGACACCTCTTTTGAAATCCTAACATTCTGTGCTATTAAATACATGTTCTTATTTTCATCAGCATGAGAGAAGTGGTTGATTTTGTTTGCATCAAAACAGTGAAATAACAAGTATATTCTTATTTGTACCAAAGCAAACAGAATATCCTTATAACCCATATAACTATTTCCCTAAATTATTACCTGAAATATAGTCAACATTTCAAGTTCCCAATGAAAAGGTTAAAAAAAAAAAAAGCAATTTGAGCTCCATAGACAAATACTATAATTTTCACTGTATGTTAGGATTTTTAATAATTAGAGATACATATAATGGATAGCTCATGAATAGAATTTGCATAGAGAGCACACACAGTCTCCCTAAAACATTTCTACAATTGATTCCTTTTGTGATTTGACATGAGCTGAATGGTGTTGAACAATTTATTCACCATTTTTTGGGACAGGCTATTTAACTCATTTCTAACTTTTAAACGAATGTGAGAGGTTACGTATGTCTATATTAGCATACATACTGGTTAACTACATTAATCATACACAACAGGCCTGTGCTCAGTTAGGTGGGTCTTTTCAAATACATGGCAATTAAACCCTCCTACATCTGAATCACTTCACATTCACAGAATACTTTCTATATGAGCACTAAATGTTTACAAATGCGTCTGGCATATTTTATATAATCTTCACCACCTTGGTTGAGACAATTAAGGAGCGCTATCATTACGTACGTAACAGAGTCATAGGCAGATGCAGATTAAATAAGGTCACCTTATTCCTTGTTCCCATCTTCCCACTATGGCTATGGCATCTGGACTCTGAACTTGACACACCACTCATATTGCCTGCTTGAAATAAATGGTGTACCAATTCAGGATAGTTTACATGTCTTGCAAAAATGTTACGATTGTTATTAGTTATGATTTTAAGAAGTTTCCTACATATTCTAATACATTCACTCAGGCCACACTCTTTTCCACAGGAATCAAAAAAGTGAGATGGGCCATCTCTGCTGAATTCCTAGTTCTGAAAAACACAAACATCATCAACTCCAAGCCTAAAGCTGCAGCCCCAAAGGAATTTTGGAGGAGGAAAAAGCCACTGACTCCTTCACAGCCTCCTTCAAAATGACAACGATAAACAGAAGTGTCAATATGCTAATGGTCACAGTGCTGCTTATTAGAGACAATTTAAAATGAAGCCTCTGTCTCATGGGAAATTCTAATCTGGTTTTCTTTCCAACTATCAACAAAAAATATTTTTAAAAGATCAAAATTAAGAAACTCCTTTCCCATGGAAGATGAAGTATAACATATCCAACTGACTCTCACTAGACATTTTCATTTGAAACAAAAGCACTTTTACTTTCCCAAAATGAAATATTTTATGTTTTGTTAAAAATATTTTAACAGGGGTTTATTATTATCTGCATTTTTACTGTCAGGGCCTTCCATTACCTTCCATTAAAAAACGCAAAGCAAAATTGCAAACAATATTTAGTATGCAAAGCAAATGACACACTAGGTTATCATTTGTAAATAAGGTACTAGATTTATGAACTGAGATTTTACAAATGCTGAAACAAAACCAGGATGCATTTGCTTAAACTGAACCACATGAAGAAACAAAATGTGCCCACTTCCAATTTCTGTACCTATGTCAGTTAGGAATTACTCCTTACACTGTATCCTGCAGAAAGGACATTTCCTTTTTTTAATTATTAATACTTGCAAAAATCTGGATGGCCTTTGCATTTTACCATTTGTAGTTGAATTAGCTGGCCTTTCATTTTGTCTTTAAACCAGCCATCTTCATGCAGTTTATCTACATATAAACGATTCAGTAACAGCAGTTTGTCACCTGCATATATATTATTGATGAGAAAACAGACAACCCGCCAATTAAGATGCGTGCACTTGCCCCATCTCCAGGCTCAGCCTGAGGTACTGATGGAACAGTTGAAGTAAAAACTCAGTTTTACATTTCAAAGAAAGTTCAAAGGCAGTGAGAAAAGACTGCCCTGCAAAGAACACAGAAATTGTATTTATTGCTGGAAAAGTTTATTTAAGGAGTAGACTATATTATTTGCTTCAAATGATAATAAAAATGAATACGAGTCCACATCTTGTTCAACAAGATGTTCTACTTAGTTTTCCTTTCAGTCTTGGATTAAATCTATGAATTTGACAGAATGATAGTTCGAACATTCTTTCAACACTAGTCACAGCTTAGTATCAAAGATACGGAATCAAATAATGGTCAAGATAAAAATCAAGCAGATTTAACCGGATTTGTGTTTCTGTTGCTACCCAGCAAGACATACAACAATATGTCTTGGCCCCCAAAATACCACTGAGTTATAAATTAAAGGAAACAGTAAAAATATCTGAAATTGGGATGTCTTTAGATGAACAACCAGCCCTGAGATCACTTGTCTTCTCTGCTTCCATCCAAATTCTTGGGTTGTCAAAAATCACCAAGCCATTCCATAAACACTAAGTATTTATTCCACAACCTACTAGTCCTTTCTAAAGTAAGTATAACATGAGAATTTATCGAACAGAAATTATCTAAAATAAAATATTCTGCTGAAAATATATATTTTAAATAAATAAATATTAAACAAGATTACATTGGCTGCATAATATATCCCTAACCTTGTTTTTGGAAAGCCACATGGCCTTTCTTTCCTCTGTTTCTGAACATAAGACTAAATATCCCATGTTAAGACACATTTATGCAGCTGTTCATGAAAGTCATAAACACCACACACATTTCACAGGACAACTTTGCAATGATAACTCCATACTACAAATGTGCCACATTTACACTATAAGTTAATGAAAGCCAGCTGAGCTAAATAAGCACTAGCAGAGAACACAAAATACTTCTCTTACCTCCATTTCTGTGCAGTGTAAACGGCCTGATTTATCTGTAATTGGAAAAGAAAAAAGTTTTCAGATTAAGTAAAAGACGAAGGACAAATAAAACTAAAAACTCAAGTCACTTTTTTTTTTTGAGTAATTGTCAAGTATTCTTTGCCTTACTTTAATCACACATTTCAATAATGATTCCATTATATATGCATCACAGAATTAACAACAAGAAGGCCCTGCCCTTTTTATTTGGATTCTTCACAATACTCCCTTTTAAAAAGATGTGTCTTTAATGCCTGGCTTCATTATTTAAACTGTATGACTGATGCTTGGCCATGGAGGGAACATGAAAACATGTTGGCTTAAATTAAGCAGCAGCAAATAATTATTTCAAGATAAAAAACAACATTAATTCATAAACCTGGGAAAAGCCACTGTTTCATTGGATACTTCTGGCATATCAGAGTTCAACACCACCACAAAGTTCAAACAAATTAAAGTTGAAATATTACTGTAATATTTTTGTAAGTCCCTCTTGTCAATTTCTGCATTTCCTCCAAGTTCAGAAACATCACTTTGGAGTTCATACAATACAGAAAAAATAAGTTTCTGAATTGTTTCATTGAATTGAAGTGTCAATTTTCTCAAAGACAAAACACTTTGGTATAAAAATGTAAGTAGCTTGACAGCTTACAAAAAAAAAAGACTGAAATTTCACAGCATATTAGGAAGGTACCATTTTACTAACAGCAGCAAATTTATCATTTTGTATTAATAATTCATATCAAAGTAGGGTGAAGTAATTTGACAGGAAGATTTTCTGTTGGAAAAATGATTATTCAAGAAAGTCAAGTATTCCACAGAAATATATCCACTTCAGAGGGGAACTACCCAAAACTTTAATTTCAAAACACACAGCTATTGAATTTTACTCTTTTTGTCTTTGCTTTTTGGCTGCATTGCACCTGCACTGCTAGTTTAAAATTTGCCACTTTGAGCCTAACGGCACTCACCCTAGGACACGCATGACAGGATTCTGAGTCCCCACATACTCAAAAACTAGAACGGCGTGCATTTGCTTGACTGTGCATATGCTGAAAGCGTACACTACAGGTGATGATGGTTGCTGAACACCACCCAGCGTGGCCAAAGGATTTACTGCAGTAGTTAGGAAAAGCCTGCAACTTGTAGCCTTAACTGGAAGGACTGTTTTATCAGATTGCCTGGCGAGCCCAAGGAAGCTCAACCAACTGGTTAGCATAATGTTCGGTCAGAGAAGTGATCATGCTGACTTTGTATGTTAAATCTGAACGGCATGCAAAACTGTTGGTACTAGGGAAGAGTCACCTGCATAGAAAAAAGATTAATATTTCATGTTGAACTGGCCACCTTCCCTTTGAAACTAAAGGTTAAACACATCTTGAATGAATAGGGAACATCCACCTAACAGAGTGAAAGTTGTTTACCTTCATTTTGAACTGTTGCCAATGCAAGCTGAACGTTTAGCACTGGTGTCTGACTTCAAAACGAAGAACAGAAGAGGGACTTAAAAAGGCAGCTTTTGCATCACACATCATCTTTTCAAAAGGAGCAGTGATTCTGGTTGATTCACTTCAAGATCCATATAAGAGATTTTTTTGTGTTTAAAATGGTAACATTAATGTTGTTGTTATAAATTATAAATGGGAGAAATTTACTGAGAACTTTTTTTAAATACTCCTACGATTTTAGCAGATTTATGAATATTAGGGGCTACTTCCATGAAAATCAAATGATGGATGAGCAAAACAATGTATCTCCATGATACAAGATGATACAAGACTAATTCACACAAATGTAGTCGAGGCTGGGGGGGGGGGAAGTATGCTGCCTTTTTTTGAAAAAAAAGTACTATTTTTTTTTTTAATTACTACTTCAGAAAAAAAAGCAGTAATTTTAAACCTATAATGGTGCAATGGTATACAGAAGGCCACCAATGTTTGCAATCACTGATCATTTAAAATACCTTGACTTGCACCTCCTTTGGTCTAACAGAACAGGAATCAAACTGTCTACTAGATCCTCTCATAGCACAGACTCATTGCTACACCGCATAGCAATGCTGAGATCCTACAAAGATCCTTTTTAATAGAAGTCCTAACCAAGTCCTGAAGCACAAAACCAAATAAATTAGCCCAGACCAAACAAGTAAGGCAAAATCTGGTTTTCTGAAAGGAATAGCAAGAAGCTTATCTCGTAGCCCCTTTGATAGATGTTCTTTGACAAACTTCCACAAAAGCTGTTCAAGGAAAAGCACTCAAAGTCTGGAAACTTTCCTTATTTCACATATGGCGCTATCAAAATTTACTACTGCTTTCTGAGCAAATCATAATTCATTTTTTGTTTTAATATAAAAATATAGCAAACCTCTTAAACTGGATTCTTTACTTCCATTTATACCAGCATTTTCAAAAACAATAGTATTGTCATGATTCCACGTGCTGGGGAAGAAAGGAGGAGTAACAAGTAGTTTAAGTCTCACACCAGCTCAAATGCACCACAGACAGTACTCTAGACAGCTGCAAACTGCTAATTGACTTACAACGTTTTAATATATACTGCATTATGGTAATTATTAACCATACCATTCCATATGCCTCTGTACCTTGAGTCCAACTATACACTTTGCAGATTTCCCTGAGCTGTTTGCAGTGACTTATGGGCCTCCCCACCCCCCCACCAGGAACTTCCTACATTTCTGAAGAGACCAGCATTAACAGTATCGACTCAAGAAACATGCACTTACTTGCATCTATCAAGACTGAAATGAATTTGCTTTCGCATGGCCCATGCAAGCCAATTTACTTATACTGGCATTACTTATACTGGCTGGAAGTAGAAATTTCTTCTCTCTTCAGCTGACACAACTGAAAAAGCAGAACCTCTTAAACATAGCCTAAGGGTCACACTTTCTTGATTTGCACCAGTAGAAAAAAAAATTCCCTGTAAGAAGCCATAGAATAGTCTCTGTCTGCAAGCAGTATTAAGTGCTTATCTGGTAAATAGGTGAAGACTTAAAAGCTTCTTCACATAGATGCAGACTTCTCCAGACTTCACAACCATTCAACTAGATACTAATCTGTGTAACATTTTCACCACTCTTACTGCCAGAAAAGATTCAACAGTTATTTTTTCCATGGCAGCCTTCAAATAGTGACTAATGCATTCATTACTAGTAAACAGCAAAACTTTAACTGTCAACTTCAATTTATAAACAAGCTACAGTTTGGAAGATCATATGGTTTTTCTCTCATAGATTGTTGAAATGGAAAAAATGAACAGTTTTTGCAAGCAAGAAAGAAAAATACTTAAATGGAGGTTTCCTGTATCTCTGAAAACAGGCTTCAAAGAGACATATTTGCCACCAAAAAAAGAAGAAACCCCAACCTCCTCAACAAGAGGAGTCATGCCAAACTTTCATCAAGCATTAGGGCATGCCGACTCATCCCTCAAGGCAGGAGCTTCAGGCTGCTATTTAGACTAGAAAAAAAAAATCTTTTCACAAAATCTCTCAGAATGCTTTTAAAAAAAGACCATACTCAATATACGTATAGCCCCTGCTTCACTGAAGCAAAATTTCCCTGCCATCCAAGGATTAACAGGTCACGGTTAGAAAGGGTCTTCACAGATTTAAAAACAAATAGCAGCATACTGCTGCCAATAGTGAGAACCACACATTTAAGTCTGAATTTTAACAGCAAAATAGATAATTCAGTATGTTAAAATGGACTGACACAGGATATACATAAGAAACCATGCAGGATGTGCAAAACCATTTGCACTCCACTATCTGAAGAAAAATTAAGCTACAAATTTGACGTTAGTGATGTGACACCACAATCACACGGCCGCTGTTTCAGCTATAACCAGCTGCTCTAAGAGCCCTGTGGCTTAGAGCCTCAGAGCATCTTCCCAGCCTTCCTCTAGTGTCTCAGATTCCTCTGCATAGATCAAAAGCATTTGCTTCAAGACAGCTTCTTGCAGAATTGAAATTATTAGCACTGATTTTCAGGCAACAGTGTAGCTGATGTACGCATTGCAACAAACTTGAATCTCATTTTGTGTTAAAGATTAATATTCTAATTAAATGCCACAGCCCATTTCTGCAGGTTTTGGGTGAAATCAGGCTGCTATTTCTGTGATAGCAGAACTCAAGCTGCCTTCAGGAAAGACAGCCACTGCTCATACATACTGGAGGACAGTGGAAGAGGTGGCCAAAGAAGGAACACAGGGGCTAATCGAAGGAAAGGGAGCAAGGGAGAACACGGGAGTCACTAACTCAAGATCCTTAAATTGAATAGCCTTAAGTCAGGCCCCCAGATTAAGCTGAATTTGTATTTGCTTTCTAGCGTTTATGTCTTCAAGAGGCACTGTAGCTACAATAGTAGGCTTTTCCCTGACCTTAAGAGAATAAGGAACTCCTTTTAAAAAAAAAAAAAAAAAAGGAGGGGGGGGGGGGGGAAGTTCAGACTCGCATTTAATCATCTGATTGCAGGAACTGGAGCATTAGTTACCAAATCTGACAAGATTGCCAATACAAGAGTCAAGATTAATACTAATAAAAGGTAAGGGAAAGAATTAAGAAAGCAAAGGCAACCAAGCAACATAAGGAAAAGAGATGATTATGCAAAGAACAGGATTCATAATTAAATGAAGCCAGAGGAAAACACTGACAGATTTCTGGCACAGGATGGATATTACAAGATAAACAGAGGAGGACAGAAATCTTGCATGATAAAAAGAAACAGAAAAAAGTGGAAACAACAAAGACAAATAGAGGTAAAGTACAGCTTAGGAGTAAGAGACATTAGGCTGCAGGGAAAAAGGCCAAGAAGAGCAAGAACACAAGGAAGTGGAAGGCAGCAGACTGGATTAGGAGAGGTAATTGGAGATCCCTCAAAGCAGTGAGCATGGAGACCCATGTTTTTAAGTAAAACACTTAGGCTTTGAGGGTCAACATACCCTTCCTTTAAACTGTATAATCAGAAGGCAACAAGAATAGGGATGAGTTTTTACAGCTTGTGGCTTTTTGGATCTGACTCAGGATTTCTGTATCAGCCTACAATTGATGATTTAGAAATGGTATGCCTAATTTTTCTACTTGGGAGAGGAAAAAGGAAAGGGAGAAAAATTTGTAAGAAAATACAAGGAAAATTCTTCGAGAGGTTACTAGACCGAAGGCAGCCAGGACTTTCCTTCCCTGTGTCAACCTTTTTTCATGCCTTCATCTTTCTCCATTCAACACACCACTGAAGTTACTCCTCATTTTTTACAGTCATAAGCAATCCTCTTGTACATTGCACAAAACAAAGGTAATGACTAAGAGGTCTTCGGTGTTAATACCCAGTTAAATTTTGGAATAGAAATTATTTTAAAATAATATTCTTTAATTCCAAATTAACAACTCCATACTACCTTAGGGCCAGCTTTAAGATACAATTAAATGGTCACTTTTTGTCTTGCCCCATTTCTACTCTGCACAAGGAAACCAGCTTTGGTCACCATATGATTCTTTCTATGTTCCACTGCTCTCCCTCTTTAGCAAACCTGTAAGCTTACCAAGGGATCACACCAATTTTTGTTATTCTGATATAAATACTGTGGTAGATACACATCTCCAAGTCTGCTGAGCTCTATTCACAGCTGCCAGTCTCTTCCACAGATGCTTAACTACAGATACTACACTTGTTTTCCTCTGGCCTGTCCAGATATCAACCCTTCCCAAAAAGTGTGAATTTGCAGAGTTGACGCATCTCAATTTTTTTTTTTTTAAAGTTCTGTTACTCTAATCATATTCTAATTTCTCCTGGAGCTATCCCCTTGCTTGCTCATTCAACAAGTATGTGTGCTTGTGGCAGAATTCTGACTCCATTGAAATCACCAGTAGTTTCTGCCATTATGTTTGATGGATCCAGAGTTTCAAGCAGGTTACAGCTTTTCTAAATTGGTAACACAGCACTGTTGGATCTGTTAAGAACTTTCACCAGCTGCTAATAAACTCTCTCAAGTAGATGAAAAAGTAGTTCTCTTAATTCTTCTCTACCTCAGCTATGTCTTTGCAGTTTTGTATTTACACTGTACAGACTCACTCATCTCCTTTTGTTCCTCTTAAAGTGCACAGTAATAAAATTCAATTACGCACTCATAGTTGCGCATGTCATGCAAGCTAGCTTAAGGTTTTATCAGGAATAGAACAATATTCATTTTGCCTCCTTACTGGATCTGATGCTGTAATGTGATCAATTAATTCAGAAACAAAGAGTGAACACTCCAGTTTCCTTTTAACAGACATTATGAAAAAGCTTCCCCACTTTTATAAAGATAAGTTCATTGCCTACATAGATCCTGGATGTCATGTACCTTTAATCCTCTTTGTCACCTGCAACATACGTACTGCACATTTGGCAAAGGCAGTCATGCTCGGGTCAGACTCATTCACAACGCTGCAGCTGTGCGGGTCATTTTCTCTGCCTGTCGCTCTGATCACATCTTGCTTTCTGAATCATCCTCTTAAAGGTGTGCTCTCTCTCTCTCTCTCTCTGTCACATCATACACTGCTACCATCTTCATTCTCAAAGCCCTTCTCATGCTACCCCAGTCCTACCCATCACCTCTCACTCAGTACTGTGGGGTAAACTGTCACCTCCAGCCAGCCCCTGCAGCTGGACTCCATTACCCATTACTTTTATTTATCTGTTTATTTATTAAAAAGCATCTTTGTTCTGTCTCCAGTGATGCCCCATAGGAACATCATACATCATATTAACTCTGCAACATCATGGCAGATGTCTCATTTCTCACTCTACTCTTCAATCACTCTTAACAACGACAGCTACAATTCCACTTTCCTTTCTACAGTGACATTTTTACTGCACTAGTCATGAAAACCTCCATTACATTACAAATGTGTTATCTTTTACTTTAAGTAGTTATGAACATCAGGAGCCCACAATTCTCCAAAGTTCTTTGCTCTTAAGTTTTCCTTAGGAAGAAATGCAGATTTCGGACAACACCAAATTAGTCTTTATTCCTTTACTGCCAACTTACCATCTTCAACATTTCTGCATATAAATATAGGTAACCGAGGTCACCTATTACTGTTGGCAACTTCCTTCCATTTCTTTTGTGCAGGCATTTGGAATATGCTTTTTTTTTTTTAGCCAAAGACATTATTTTGTTATGTTGGGATCTTTTCTTTGCTTATTTTGTCCTCTCCACCCGGGGCTGTCTACAATAGGGTCCCCAGCCATCTGCGTACGTTCACAGGGAGCCCACGTAACCCCCAGTGCACAGGATGCATCAGCATAAGCCATGACTGGAAGCCTTCCAGTTCACCCTTACATACTGGGAACCACACTGATGGCAGAAAGCCTAGCATAAATAAGGCCTAAGCCTTCTCTCTTCCACAGAGCAGCAGCGCAAGCAAACAGAGATAAAGCACCAATTCACCGAGGCTCCTCAGCTGTCTAGTGCCATTTTCTTCCTACCTTGACTTCCAATATTAACATATCTACATTGATATATATAGATATCTATCTATCTAAAAACTCTTGCAGGAAAAGGTGTGGCTCAATACATCAAACTTTACTATTTTTAAATGCAGATGTTTCTGAACACCCTTGAACAAAATCTGAATTCAGAGCATAATAAAGTCTTAATTCTAGAGGTACTATTTATTTTAGCAGTATTCATAGCAACACCTGTTTTGAAATTCAAACAGCAAGCAAGGCTACTCCCATCCATTATCTTTCAAAAGGGTCAACAAAATTAGAAGTAAAATGTCAGTACATTCATTTTCCTCTAAAAATCCTGCATATTTTCCCTTGGTGCTCCACAAGAGACTGACAGATGAGAACGTCTTGATGAACACAAGCTAAATTTGCATTTATTCATCCTGTATTTCTCCACACTGCCTTCCAATACCTGGGCACACAAGGGTGTAAGAAGGACATGCAAGTCATTAAAACTAGCAAGACAATGCAAGCTATTCCTCTCCAGCGTGTCTCACCCTGAGCCCTCCGAGTACCGTGAAAGCCACCACGCAGTCAACTTTTCTGTGATCTTTTTGATTCAAAGCCAAAATACTCCATGCATTATGCCCTCCCGCTGAACATGTGGCAGATTTCCAAGAGAGAAATCTGCATAGTACTTGCTTCTGATAAAACCAGCAGTAATTTCCCTCTGTGCTTTCTCCTCTAGGGCTGGAGGACAAGGCAAAAGAAGGGCCACCAACACTACCCGCAGAGGCACGCTCTCAAGAGGGAGAGGGAAGGCCGAGGAGCACCGCATGCGTGCCAGCCCTCAACAGCCAACGACTGGAAGTCAGCACGGTTTGGTTTTCCAAATACCTGCCTTTGCCCCTTTCCAAGATCCTCATGGCCGTTCCTCTTCAGGAGCTCAGCAATGCCCCAGATCAGTGGCTGTCTTTGCTAAGTCAGGCATCTGGCACTAACAAAACATGCGGGGGGAAAACTCAGTTTTTCCAAGCCTGCTCATTCCCAAAACTGTCCAGTGGGAAGGAGGCAGCACAGCCGGCACGCTGAGAAGTGAGAGCCCCTTATCTGGCTCGCAGTGACGAGGCAACCCTGATGAAACAGCCTCCTGTGCCCTGTGGCGTTCTGCTGCCACTAAATACTGGGCACGAGGTCGATTGCCAGCTCTTGTGCGGGTTTTCTACTCCTGTATCTATCACTTTGTTATTGCTTCAAGTTTATAAAAACATTTGTAAGCACTGTTCTGTAGGAAAAGAGCTTGGAGGAGTCAAACCACATGTTTACACCAAACATTTTAGCTCGTTCAGAAGTTATTTTTTATTGCATCTGGCACTTTACTAGATGCCACTGTTAGCTCATTTCATATAAACTGTAAGTAACAAAGAGATGGCTAAAACGCCCAGTAGGTAAAATACATTCATTTGTATCTCCAATTTCATCGTGGGTATTTCTAAGCAACCCACATTTCTGTGGTATTTAGATGTCAGACAGTTACAATGATTCATACTAAGATGACCACAGTGAGCTTTTCATTTTTTTCATATTGATGCTTATTTCTTACTCACTTCAGTTCTGGCAAAACGGTAAGGCTTGCATCACACCACGAAAACATCGCTTCGTGAGCGTCTTTAAAGCAAACTCTATGACACGGCTGTGTTTGCTCCTGACTTCACCCAAGCCCCACTGACAGGCATGACCGATCACATCATTCTTCGCAATCCTGAACAAAGCCCAAATGTTCGCTGCCCAAAGACACCATTCTTCAGGGACTCCTTTATTTGCCCACACAGGATTCTGTTGTTTACAAAAATAGAAACTAACACCCAATATTTGTTCCTGCAAATTATCCAAACCTATGTACCAACATACAGCTATATATATATTTTTTTTTATCTATCACTAGAACAAAATAGGTTTACAGCTCGGAGTGTTAACCTGCAGAACCCCTATTGCTCTAACAAACCTCCTGACACAGGCATTTAAACCTAAGTTGTCTGAAATACAAAGGCATGAAAACAATTAGCAGGAATCCTTCCTGATCCTCATCTTGCCAGGGATTCAGGTAGTATCAATGTTTATGTGAAAATGAACAACCAAGTGACATTTTCATTCTTCTTTTTACTTCTATTTAACCAAAACCTTACTGTTTACTTTTTTTTTTTTTTTAACAAGATAACCAAATATTAATAGACCACATAGATAAAACTGGAAAGATCTGAGAGTCAATCTCTGGTTTTGGTTAAGGATGGGGATTCAACCCCAATGTTGTTATTCTGCCCCGGTATCAGTGAAACTCATCTTTGTTTCCTATCTCAAGGGCATTTTCTTCAATTTCTATGTATTTTCACTTGGAATTTCAAGTATTGCGCATTAACGGGAAAACTGCTTCACAAGAAATGGCTTTGGAAAAGTACCATCAGTTTCTATGTAATCAGTACTTCTTTTTAAGAAAACTTTAATTTGTATCTCAAGAGTAAAATTAATGTGGCCAGACAGCTTCAGGGCCTACGCTACGATATACTGCTCCCCAAGTCATAGCGCCAGGGCAATGTTTCTTCTTAAGCTCCCATTGCTACTAAGGAGAATACACGAGTCTAAGAATAAATATGCGTTCGAGAGGCTCAAGCTGAAATTGGCTCAGAAAGCTCATTAATCATCACCTAAGGACACTGCAGTAAGCAATGAGGAAAAGAACTGGGACAGTTCAAAAGATACAAAAGAGAAGCAAGCCTACTGTCAACTCTTCAATATTCAGTACCATGAATTACGAGCATTCACTGTATCACACATATGACAATTTCCAGTGAAAACCTCGTACAGGTTCCACAAACCAAAGAAGAATAAAAGCCAACTGACTAGGACCACCTTTGTTTCATGTTGTTGACAGTTACTCCCACGAACACACAAAATCCTCTGTGAAAGCTTGAAGGCTGAGCAACGGCCTGTATTCCAGAAGTCTATTCAAAGTTAGGGAGATGAGGAAGACTGGCGGCAGGGAAAGGACCCCAGAAGGAATACTGCCTCCTTTCAAATCCAGGCTGCAGCCAGCCTGCGGCTGATGCAAAAGTGGGATCACAGAGTATGGTCTAGGCACAGACATCTGGCAGAAATCTCCCCTCCTCCCCTTTTCTATTATACGCACTGGAGGGGGTACTCTCCCTGGGTTCTCTCCCCCGTCATGCTTTCCTGGGAGGTCTTAGCAGACTGGTTATCTTTTTTTATATATAAATACATATATACACACACACACTAAGATTTTCAAGAAATAAGCACACATACACGGTGTTAACTGATATACAACATAATACATACAATAATAAGGTTAAAAAAAAGAGGGATTAGAGAAAAATAGTCAGGGCTGGAAGATTAAAAAAAAAAAAAAAAAAAAAAAAGTCTCATCTATCCAAAGATTTAAACACAGTATCAACATACACAGGTTAGCACATGTTAACTAAAACATTTTAAAAGACTAATGCAGATGTGGCATGCAGCTTTAGCATAAACTAAACAGGCTGGATGTCAGTGAGGGGCCTGAACTCTATATCCAGATATATCCAACACCTTCCTATGGGCCATTAAAGATGTACTGTAAGAGGAAATAGAATAAGCCCACAAATAGCAAGGCAAAACCAACAAAAGAAATAAATACACAATAAATCAATATATTTCCTACTGTAGGAAAGAGAAAAGAAGAAGTCTGATATAATCTCAAAACACTGTAAGTAAAAGCAGCACACAATATGCAATACCAAACTCTTCAATGCTCTGGTGACATGCAGATGCCTTGGTCAGGAAAGTATTTTCCTGGAACTTCTGGGTGTTGGTCTGGCATTTTATTAACGTTACAATAACCTATTTTTTTTAGATAATTAAAAAAGCACATCAGATCACATTGAAATGGAAGTCATTATTAGACTCATTCCAGTTGTGGAACAAAATTATGTCCCTTCTTCCACTAAGTATATTTTGATATTTGCATGTACCAATAGCTCCAAACTGGGTTACTGCAATTTCTGCCAAAAGACTTTTCAGACAAGCATTCTATTAAAAGCCTTCATTAAATTGTAACACCAGGCATAATATCCTTGTTCTAAAGGCTGAGGGCTCAATTAGTCCCATACTGTGAATTTACCATTGCCTTCTACTTCACATAACTTTAAAATGCGAAACCTCTGTCCTCCTAGAAAATTCAGTGACGTTGAACGAGGACTAGGTTGATACTGGGGAATGCCATCATCATCTGTGTGACAATTGATTGCATCCCTCTGCTCCCTAGCCTTAGCTTCTTTTCACAAATCAAGCTTTGCTTGCAACAAAAAAATATTCCCCTCCACATTCATAATCGGAAGCTTTGAAATGCCGAGAAACAGACGTGCGCCCTTCTTTTCCTTTGCAATGCAAAACACATTTTCCTGGGTATTTTAAAGAAACCGATGGCAGGTGCTAAGCCCCCGGTAGGCGGACGCGGCTTGCTTGCTTACTTAACGCCGGCACACCTCAGAACTGATCTAATAGGTGCCTTTTGATGCCGAACTATTTCTGAAAGACACCGTAGGGCGAGCAGCACGGCCAAAGGAACTCCAAAAGCAGGCGCTATAGGCGCGGATGAGGCAGTATCACGCACCAAAAGACGAAGCGATTATACAAGGCTAAACCCCCACTCGCCTCCCCCGTGCCCAAGGGCAGGCGATGAATTTCGAGGCGACGAAAGGTTTCTACCTTTCCACGCAGGAAACCGAGATGGTGCGGGGGCACCCACGGCCCCGCCGCGGCTGAGGAGCCGAGCGCTCGCTCACCGCAACCCTCCGTCGGGAAGGAGACCCGTCTCCTCCCGCCCGCCACAGCCCAGGGACAAAGGCTGAAGGAGAAGGGCGCCCGCCCGCACCCGACACCCGACTGCCAACGTTGCCGGGCCGGGCCGGGCCGTACCCGGGGGGTGGGGGCTGAGGGTGGCCGCCGGCGGCAGCGGCGGGGCCCGGCCTTACCTGCGGCGGGCGGGGGCGGCCGGCGGGGCTCGCCCTGCTCCAGGGTGACGGTGCCGTCCCGCCAGACGCGGAGATGGGCGGCCGCCCCCAGCCTGGCGGCGGGGGTCTCGCCGCGGCGGGCGCGGGCCCGCAGCGAGCCGCAGCACTGGTAGCACACGGCCCACGCCTGCTCCTCGTTGATGGGCTGGTTGTAGAGCCTGAGGATCTCCTCCAGCGAAAGCGCCTCCGGCTGCCCGCCGCCGCCGTCCTCCTCCTCGGCGGTGGAGGGGCGGGAGGCGCCGGGCTGGGGCTCCGCGCCGCGCTCCCCCGGCAGCGCCATGCCCTGCCTCCGCCGCGATGCTCCTCGGCTCACTGACCGGCCCCGCCGCGGCGGCGGCTGCTGCTGCTGCTGCTGCTTGCGCTGCTGCTGCTGCTGCTGCCGCCGCCCGGTCCCGTCGCGCTCATCCTCCCCGCCCCGCTAGTGCCACCAGGCCGCCGGACAGCCCGGCCCGGGCAGCAGGCCGGCCGGCGGGAGGAGCGGCGCCCGGGCCGCCCGCCGCTGCCACCGCCGCGGGGGGAGACGCCTCATAGCAACGCAATGGCGTCCTCGCCCGCCCCCGCCGCCAACGGCCGCCGCCAACGGCCGCCGCCCGGCGCCGCAGCGCCCCCTGCCGCCGCCAGCCCCGGCCGGGCAGGACTGGAGGAGGCGGGACTCGGTCCGTTCACGCCCCGCCCGTCCGCCCTCCCTCCCGCGGCGCTGACGTCTCCTTGCGAGCAGCCAGGCTGCCGCGCGCGCCCCCGAGGCGGGCGAGGCTGCGGTGTTCCTCTCCCAACCGCCCTGGGCGGGCGGCGGCGGTTCCGCGCCGAGTGTTGGTAACGCCCCCCCCGAGGCAAACAACTCCGGTCGGCGAGCAGGGCGCCCGCCTCCCGCACCAGGTACGCGACGGCACCGGCCCCCATCTCTCCGCAGCGCGGGCGCCTCGCGTTCCGGAGCAGAGCGTTATCCCCGCAGTGCCCTGGATCCGCGTCCCGCGGCCTGCCCTTGCGAGGCAAACGCCCCGCGCCGCGAAGCTTCCCCCGGCAACGCTCCCGGGCCCTTCGGCCGCCGCCGAGGCTACGCGGAAAGGCCGAGGGCCGGTGAAGGAGCACCGGCTGGAAAGGGCCAAGAAGGGACTCGTCTGCCCGGCGGCTGGGGGCTGGCGTCCCCGCCCCTCGGCACCCCCGGGCCCCAGGAGGGCGCAGCCTCTCCCCCGGCCGGGAACAGGCCAACGGGCACGGCCCACGGGAAAGTCAGGCTCCTGGGGTGGAGGCTGAGTGCCTTAAAACTCAAATCAAAAAACACTTCTGTGTGGGGTTTGTTATTTTTTTTCCTTCGGTATTCTACAGTTTCACCTAGCGCATGTAAAACGAAATGAAAAATTCCCCTGAGCGCTGGCCTCGTCTGAAAGACCGAAGCACACAACTGACTGACAAGGCTGCGGAGTACCGCACGCTGGCAGGGCCACGCAACGCCGGCTCTAACGAGTGAGATCCCGCTTCCTATTTCACTCTTCCCTGTATTGAACGCAGGTGCTTTTTATCTCTTGCCATGACATACACGTGCATATCATACACGGCTGCAAATAAGATACAGCTAGTGTTTAAATAAAGCTATTAACTTTGGCAATATTCACCATACAGTATGATCTAACCTTCCACATTGTATTAGATATAATGAAATCAGTGGAGAAACAGTACTGTCTGAAGCTTTGATCAGGGTTCTGTACGCTGTGTAACAGCCAAATGAATACATTTTGGTCTTTCAGGTATAAACGCAACACGAAAACAGATGTGTAAGGCACGTGAAACATGTTAGCAGCAGGGCCAGTAAGTACACAACATACTACTGAAATTTGAAGCTAAAACCCAAGTGCTGCAGTAGGCAGTATTTAGCACTTCTGGAAAAAGTGTCACACTACCACACCGCTGATGAAACGTACATGCAAAATGCCAACATTTGCTCCTGCTATATATGTTCCAAGCTCCTATAGGATTAGTTATTTTTTTTTCTCCAGCACCAGGAGTTGGATCTTTCTTACAAGTAGAACAGAAGGAGGCAGACGTGGGCTATCAAAGATATGGAATGGCTTTTAGAGAAGAAATCAAATCGTTTTGGATTCTTCAGCCTCAAAAAGAGATGGCTGGAGTCCAGGTGGTAAAACCATGAGAGGCATGGGATGGAGAAGTTCCGTAAGTCCAATCGCTTGCCATTTCTCAAAGCACGAAGACTAAAAGACACTCAGCAAAATAATCATCCACAGGTTTAAGACAAAAAAAAACCCATAGATGGATAAGTGAGTATGGATCTGAGCGTCAGAATTAAGACAAAATCATGAATGGTTGTTAAGCAAAATGGCCTAGCTGCAACTTCTACCTCAGAAATTTCCTAAGCTGACATCAGGAAAAAGGCATCAGGTTAAACCACTATATCTAACCCAGCACAGCTATTCACATGTTCAGGTATCCAAGTCTTAGTTTTAAATATATATATTAAAAAAATAAAAATCCATAAATTATGAAATTCATAGATTAACAAGATTACCTATACCTGACTGAACTGTTCTTAGAAGCTGAACGTAGAAGCTATTGCTTGGTCCAAGAGAGGCAGAAATAAGTTTTGTTGTTGGAAAGGACAGATGCTTGAACTTCAGTATTTCTGGATCTCAGCCACTCACAAAGTACACTGGGACGCTACACGGAGAGGAGTGGTAAAAGAGTCTCTTACCCTGGAGAGGTAAAACAGACTTTTTTCTAACTGAATTCTTAAACCACTTCAGAACTGCAGAAGAGAAGCTAGTATTTTATGCACATATTTTAGTAACTTGACCCACATTCCTGTAAGTATTAAAAGTAACCTTTATTAAAAATAAGACTAAATTCTCTTTATAAATACAATCATTACTGTGTACACAATCCTCTTCAATACACACACTGTGGTATTCAAAATCAGTGGCATTTAAATAAAATACGATATTAGTTTTTAATTGCATAATTTTATACCCACATACATTATTTTTCAGATCTAAAAGGGTCTGAACGATTTTGGTTTTTTTCAAAGGACAGAGCGGTATTTACAAGCAAACATGATCCAAACAGCACATGCAGATTCAGGGTACGCAAACACTCGTACACGAACTGCAAGGCGCACTTGGTCTCCCCTACAACAGATTATTTCTTCACAAAAAGGAGACCTATATGACAAAAAGAAAAACAAGAATAACACATATTACTAAGCTAATATTGAATTTTTCAATTACATACGTGCAATTTTTTTAAGTGTGACTAACACTTACATAACGAGTGCCATGAGTCTGTCATTACAAATAATAATATTGCTCTCTAGTGCACGGGCTGTTGCCTTGGAGGAAAACAAGACCACTACTGATCATTTTTAACAAGTGCAGAGAAATTAAATTAACTCCTCATTCTTTAATTTAACCCATGAGCAGTCTATCATCACTGAACTCACCAATGTAACATAAAAGCTCTGCACCCCATGACCCCTTATATATACTGCACAACTCTTCTTCCACTTCTAATTTAAGGAAATTCATCTTCTTTAAATGTCATTATCAAAAATAACCAAGCTGCAATTCATAATTAAGTATTCCTATTTGGTTTTAACATATATATATTTTTACTTTTAGACCTACCGAAGACATGTGGCAAATGCTCTCCTGGCATTTCTGTATACAAAATGGATAGGAAACCCCTTAAAAGTGTGGCCATCAGGTACCGCTCTTCTTACAGCATCTTGAAACTCTTCGTTTCCTGCAGATATACTTGTTGTACGTTCGAGCTCATAGGCTGCTAATGCTGGTGACAACAGATAGGATAGATGGTCATCCCAAACAGTGGAAAGGCCAAGATCCTGTGAGACAAGTCACAGAATGATGACAACTGCGCAGAATGAACATTAGGATATGACTAAGCTTGCATACTGTATAGATTCAAATAAACCCATGACAAATCTTTAATTTGTAGTTAATGGAAGTGAACCCATGAAGCAATAAGATTTGTATATTGACTCACACACCAACTGGAAGAATCAAACACCACCAACAAAACACCAAACATTTAGCAAGAAATTAAGTTAGACTACTAGACTAAAACAAGACGAGCAGAGTTGAAACTAGATGTTTTAGCTACAGTATCTCTGCATGAAATGTAAGAAGATAGTGCATAAATACACAGCAAAAATACAGGAAAGATCAACTAAGATTCATTTTTCTAATGTCTCTCATGGAAACCCACTTCTGAAAAAAGCAACGCGCAACAGCTCCCCAAAACACGTACACGTGTACATGCACCTTCCTCCTACCATCCCACAAATGCAAAGAAGCGGAAAAGTCTACTGCGTATGTATTCAACATTGCATGAGACTCATACGCCGAGAATTACTTGCCACCTCAAAGGTTAAGCATTGTATCGGGAGATAAAAACAAACAACCAAAAAACCCCATTAAAAACAGACAAAAGCTAACAGGGATTTAAAATATCATCTTCTTCATATCCAGCACAGGAAGAATCATTTCTGGCACAACACGTCTTATAAAAATCCTGATAAAGGACAAAACGAACTTCTAGAAACACCTGATTTTGTAAAGCAGTCAGAGTAAGATCATGAAAGCTGAAAGCCTGCTTTTATCTAAGGACCAAAAACATTTGTGAAGGATAGGCAAAGCCCGCTAACAACCAGATCTGATCTTCCTAGCTCTTTTACAGACCACTCATAGGTAGCCTGCAGGTGCCAGTAAGCTGAAGATCACAGACCTAGAACGAGAGACAAAGGCAGGGTGGGGGGAAGAAGCCCACACACTAGGCTATGAATCACCACTGCAAATAGTACGTATGATGTCTAAACTAGCTCAGTACAGTCTTTCCAAGTAATTTCTCAGTTATTTCACTTCTCATATACTGCATTTCTGCAAAAGCTGATGGAAAACACGTTGCAAAGATACAAGTATGTGAACTAACAAATGGCTATCCAAAACAAGTATGCAGTAAGAACATGCACCTTTATTACCACAACAGATCAATGACAATCTTTAAATAGTATTACCTTTCTGTGTTCAGAGACCAATATTCTCAGCTGCAATTCTATCTCATTGCTTGTTACCGCAGCATCTATTGTGGAAGCACACAGAGGAGGAAAAGGGGGAACTGAAGATGTTGTTCCAGGGCAACATACAGATTTTATTGCTTCTCCACTCATTGGTTTCCATTTAGATTCATCATGCAGGTCAAACACACAGACCTCCACAGCATCAGAGGGCTGACAATTTCCAAAGAACTTTTGGTGGTTGAAGATACAACCTATTGTGCGGTAAGGATACAGTGGCTTGGGTTGTTCAACTAGTGGAGGGTCATCAGGGTTGATAGGTCTGTGGATGTACCTAATCAAAAACATTCAATTTCTTATTAATACACCTTATTTCAAGGCAAGGTAAAAATATTTAGATGGGACAGATATAAGCCATTCCTCCTTTTAAAAATATAAGCCAAGTTTGTTAACATTTCCCCCCCGCCCCCAAAATGGCATTCATGTTTTTACAGAAAAGTAATTAAACACATTTTGGAGGCATAACATACAGTGAAATAATACATCACTTTTTTTTCTTTAAATCTAGAAAAATAAGCTGATTAATCAAGCAGATACTCAACAGCAATTAAAGTTTGCAACTCTAACAAGATACCCATACAATTTCCCCGCCATTCATCACATTTGGAGAAATATATCTTCAAATGCTAACCATAGGATACACAGTGGCAAAACAGAATTGTTTATTTTCAACACGGGATATAACAGATTCCAGAAGCTTTGGAATACAGAACAACTATGTGTGCCCTTCTAAAATGACTCGAGAGAGAATCTCAGAGAACTTGCAGAGATTCCTGCAGGGGAAAGAAGTAATGTAACACTGATTTCACAGGTGAAATAAGGAAAAAAATATGGGTTCCTAAACAATCATGTCAGATTTCATCTCCTCTACAAATGATAGCAGCGATAGCATCAATGGCAACCAGCTGCCATAAGACCCAAAACAGTTACCACCTGCTATAAGACAAAACAGTTACTATATGGTATTAGAGCCACTGGAAACTGTATTACAAACTGTTGAAATATTTCACCTCACACTGAACCAGTTATTTTCCAAACAAAAGCAGTACACAGAAAAAAAGATTCAAAAGCAAAAGTCACCCGGATTACACGACAGTTACATGATAGGGTGTAAAGATAAAAAGCAAAAAAAACCAACAACAAAAATATCCCACGCAAACCCCAATATACATTGTTCAGTTTTCTTATATTCCTTTTACTCACCTATGTCCTGTTAAGCTCTCCCAAAAAGTAATTGTTCCATCAGTTCCACAAGTCATTACCCAAGTGTGGGGGACTCCTTTTGCTTTTGTTCCAACACACACAAAGGCTTCCAATCCAAATCCAAGAAGAAGACTGCACAGAAGGTTAGCATGATCTTCACAGTCACCCTAGACAGTAAATATTAGTAAGTTGGTTTGAGTATCAGGCATGGATAAGATCTTTAAGAAAGAAAATAGTGATATTTCTCTAACCATTATTTAACGAGTCGTATTTCCCTCCTCTTTACCTAAAGCACGTATCAGAAGTCAGGATTTTAAGATTTAAACTTGACAAGTTTATAAATCTGTTAAAAATAGTGCTATGTTCTAATGATAGACTATTTATATTTTTTATTCAAATAGAGTGTACGATTAATACTGGAAAACATTTCTTATGATTATAAAAATACCTTCAAGCAATCCAAAACCAGAATCTATTGACCCGTGAAGACAAAACCAATATTCTAATTAAACATAAAAACGTATATAAGGCAAATACCTGACAGTACTAGAAATTACACAGTATTTTCACAGTTAGGAAATTTAGTCATTTAATAAAATGTAATTCTACTGTTATTTCACTGCCTTGAATGTGTCGTCACGCTTGGATGTGTTGTCACAGTTCAGAAATTAAACAAAGATAAAACAACCTCCCCCACAGATCTAACTATAAACCAGCTGAGAGTCATGCGTACTGCTTTTCCCTTCAGTCAGAAAAACATTTCTTTCATAAATACATCACTACCATTGATAATTCACAGAAAACAATTTCCAAATGTGATGTCTAATATTCTTTGTCTCTTAAGTTCTTTACAAATGTCAGCTGTAAAGAAGGAACAAAAATTCCTCATACAATGAAGCCTTCATAATACAAAGCACAGCATTCAGAAGAGTAAGACTCTTTAGTCAAGTACTATTCAAAATGTTGAAAATGTAAAATTCAGTGTTCTTTGATCTATCTATTTGTTACACAAATAACACAATCTTCCCCTACCAGAATGTACAAGGGAAATATGCAGAAAAGTACATTTAAACAAGTTTTTAGTGAACCTATGTTCATTTAATAACACCATACCACTTTCCACAAGAAAAATAATACTGGTCCAGCTGGTGTCTCAGGGGCTAAATTCAGCTATTTTCTATACAGCTTTCCACTTCTGCCTTGGAGGAAACCCTTTCTGTCTGCCTCCAAACAATGGTCCTCAAACTCAAAGTTGCTATCATCATCTCCATCTGAAAGCCAGTGGGTAGCCAGTGATGACTTTATATGGTACCTATGCATGATGTGATATTCAGAGACAACAGCTAATGCCTGTTCTATGTGGTCTTTGAAAGAGGTCTAAAATTTGGGATACAGCTCCTGCTGCCAAGAACACATCTTTTTAATACAAACACATCAGTGATGATTATTTTTGGATGCAGAAGTACCTCTGTAGCAATGAAAAGCACCGACCACTCCAAAGAGGTATTAAAAGGGATCACTATTACTTTTATTGGTACAACAGAAGAGCTATAATCCAGAACGAGTTACAATTTGTTTTAGTTATTATAGTTGTATGATACAACTTTCAGATCACCAAGAACTAGGCTGAAACTTTTAATGGAAATCCCTGTCTTGCACAAATGGAATGTAAAGACTGTCAGTATATTTTAGCCCATCTAAAAAAACCAGGTTTCTAAAAGAGACTTTTTCAACTGTTCCTGGATTAGTCCAGAATTTATACTAGTGTCCTGCACACTAGCAGGGATTCATTGAATAATTATATGGGATCTTATAAAAGCAAATGAAGAAAAGCAAGCTCACTGTGAAACAGATGCATTGACAAAGGGACCCCAACAATAGCAGTAAAGAAAGTCTGCTCCAAAGCCTTCTTGTCTGCTATTTAACATGTTTCTCTTTAAAAAGATCTTAAACAAATTATTGTAACAGAATTCTCCAAATTTGATTTAATCCATGTATTTGCAGCCTCTTTTAAATTACTGACTTCAGTTAGAATACGATACCAGCTCTGTTGTGTCACACGACTATTTTCACATACCTGGTTTCTACATAAAAAAGCAAGAAGGGTGCACCACTGTTCTTGTTTGCCACCACCTCCTCCGATGACAGGAGCTCTTTCATAACCCAGGACACTGACAAATCGTGCTGCTTGTCTAGGTGTGTCTAGTAACCGGCCTGCTCGAAGTGGTCTGATATATGAACAAACCGGACGGTTTACTCCATTTTCATCCTGAATATATAAAACACGGTTATTTGCCAGCCATGCAAATATCACAAAAGATTCATCATAACTTAGACTGTCTTCTTTGCAATGGGATTTATTCTCCCTGAAATAAACATCACTCAAAAACATTAAGACACAAAAATACTTCTAGAATTAAGACACAAGACCATTAAGGCAACTCATTCAAAGACATTACAGCTAGACTCTTCTGCTGGCTCTGTCACTCGTAGGAGATTCTGGACTAAAGATTTGAACACCTGGAGCACCACATGCTGCAATTAATTTTCTTAAAAAGGTGAGGAACTGTTCATGCTCCACCCACTATCAATTTCTACATTATCACCAAGCAAAAAACCAAACCATAACAAATACACACACACCCCAAAACCCAAAAGAAACCCAAAAACCAACCCCCCAAAACATTAAACACTCAGCAGATTTTAGAGTTTAAAAGGTGTCTATTTGCTTCTGAATTTGAATACTCTACCTCTTGTTGTAACACCAAAAAGCAGTTAAAATTTACTCACAACAAAGTAAGTAGATCTCTATAAATTAAGAGAGTAATAATATGAAGAATTTTCATGGAAAAATGAAAAAAATAAGATGACTGGAAAAAGGTCCATTTTATTACATGCTGCAGGGAAATACTATGATTACCAACTATTAAAACTTTTTCAAGAACTACAGAACTCTTCTTTTCCTCACTGGGCTAAATTGGTACTTTTATGTTCATATATTTTAAAAAGGGATCAAAGCCTTTTAAATCTCTGCAGCTTCAGGAAATTATGGTCTCATATTTTTACTATATCACATATTGCCCTCGTTAAGGTTTTGCCATGCTTTTCCAGCAAGTTGGTGTAAGAAAAGCAGCATTTATTTGAAGCTGACTGGAATCCTGTTGAAAATTATTTCACAGCTTGAAAGCAATCAAAAAAAATCACAGGCAGGATTCATTATTTAATATAGTTTTATATACATAATGCACGCTTCTGCATTACACATATGAAACTAGATGATAACTAAATTATCAAACAATTCCGATAATCTCATTTCTCTTCCCAGAAATGAGAAAGGCCATTAAGAGCAGTTTTACTAACATTTGCTATGGCCAGTGTGAGACTCAAGATACACTCTCTATAGGTACTGAACTAGCAGAGGGCCTAGTTCCTATAGCATTCTGAGGGCTGCCAGTTTCTATACTGGTCTGTAACAAAGAACTTAGTCCTCTGATCCTATCCACAAACCCTTCCCCCTCCAACCTTCTTCCCAACCCTACTGTAGCTTTCCGGGTGCAGAAAGTAGAATACCATTAATTCATACGTTGCTTTATTCTCAAACTAGGACAAGTCCCATTTTTACCTCATGTCCCCAGCCAAACTCCCAGTTCCATAATTCCCTATTTAATTATATGTTTCTCTACATACCCTGCCCTGAAACTCTTAAGCCTTTGTATGGGGTCTGGTTGGAATGGAGTTAATTTTCTTCACAGCAGTCCCTACGGTGCCATGTTTTATATTTGTGACCAAAACAATGTTGATAATATACCAGTGTTTTAGCTGTTCCTGAGCAGTGCTTGCACAGTGTCAAGGCCTTCTCTGTTTCTCATTTGGCCCCTACACAGAGTAGTTTCGGGGTGGACAAAAGGCTGGGAGGGGACACAGCCAGGACAGCTGACCTGAACTGACCAAAGGGATGTTCTGTGCCATACAGCGTCACATTCAGCAATAAAACTGGTGGAGAATGGACTTTTTCTAAACATGCCCCTGCTTGGAGACTAGCTGGGCATCAGCCTGCTGGTGGGAGGTGGTGAGTGATTGTCTTTGCATCACTTCCCCCCCGCCCCCACTCTTCCTTTCTTTCTTTCCTTCACTTATTAAGCCATCTTTATCTCAACCCATGAGTTTTATCTCGCTTTTGCCCCTTCTATTCTCTCCCCCATCCTGCTGGGGCGGAGTGAGTGAGTGACTGGGTAGGGGCTCAGCGTGCTGGCTGGGATTTGTAAGTTCACATCACTACTGAACACTCACGGTACAGCCAGAATGGAAGTTGTTACTTCACTGAAGAGCAAGAGTAGGCACAGATCACTTCAGGACATTACTTTGAGATAATAAGCTACTGCGCATTATCTGTGCTAGGAAAATTGCCACTCTGCAGGCTAAATTCATAGCACGAAAAATGCAAGGATCATACCACTCCTTTTACTGAGGGACAGCCTCCAAGGAGCAACTGACAGTAATTTATTGGCCTACAATAATTATGTCCATAGCTATCGTGTGACATAAACGAGACAGATTGTTTTACAGACCACACAGAGCTCGAATATTGTGTGGATCTGTTCCAATAGATCTACTAAGTCTGTTTTTTGTAATTGTTTTATCTGGTATAAAATTTGTTTGAAACAGTTTGCACAAATCGCGTAAGTCTTTGCCATTTGTGAGTATACACAGAAAAGACTAAACAGGCTTTACCACCTCCTATATCAGAGGTGGCTGGAGCAACCCTTCTGTCTGCATCGTGCTATTAAGCTTCAATACACAAACAGAAGTTCAATCCTTACAAATTTCATTTTTTACATGATACACCACATGTAGCCCTGACCTGAATGTAACCACATCATAAATCCCTACAGATTCTATATACACATAAACTTCAAAATATATAAAAAAATAAAAAAGATAACTTAAAGAAAGAATTGGTCTATTCATAAAATTTACAAACCTGTGCAAAAATCTTTACCAGCCTCACGTTGTGTGTAGGCCTAATCTGTAGGTATTCTCTCCACCATTGCTTAGCATACACAAGAAATAACCGTTCTTTTTCTGCTGTTTTCTGACGTTCCAAAGCAAACTGCAGGTAAGAAAAACATAACCAATCACATACATGTTAATTCTAAACAGGAAAAAAAGCCCATAATCAGTAAGTACATTAACACCAAATCCTGGCATATGTAAAATAAAGCTTGATATTTAAAGTGTGCCGCACAAATGCTGAAGAATAGTATTTTTAAATGAAAATCCAGTGAACAAAAACCTCTAGTTACATTTCTTGTTTGTAGGCTCATATACCAAGCTTGACTGAAGTAGTGTTCATCTTAAGTGATGCATTTCTGTACAGAAAGATTGCTCAGCTTTTGATGTGCAGAAGAATATCTGTGTGCACCTTCAGGCCAACATTTACTGGCTTTCCAGGCAGAATAGCTGACTTGAAATTATTGTTTCAAATGGGAAAGAGAGCAAGAAAACATACACTACCTGAAGAAAATTAGGCATATTGCATCTTTCTTATTTTTCTTCTTAAAGTTTTGATACAAGTAATTAGAAAAACTACTAAAGTAATATTTCAAATAATGTTCAGTATAAACAAAGTCGTTCAAAAAAACATAATTATATTTCAATTTAATAGAAAAAAAAGAAGTATCAAACATTCAAAAACCCACAGCGCTCAACATCTACAAGTAATTCCATACTGAGCTCCCGCCCCTCCCCCCAATAAAAAAGTAAGTCAGCTCTCCCAGAAATTACTTACTTGAGTATTAGTTATTTCCAGAGACAGTGTCTTATTAAGCTGTGGATACATTTCCAGTCTGATGTTTAAAACACCAACAGAAACCTTTGATTCTGTACCTTTGAACCAAAATAAATTTTGATCAGTTCTCTCAAATTCAGTTTACTTAGGACACTTCAGCCAGGCAGGAACAAATAGTTAAAATAAATATGTTAGCTATCTAATCACAAAAAATAACTAAACTTCTTTAAATATAGGCAAAATAAGCATCTTAATTTACATTTCAAACTCAAATGAGGCTCCAAGAAACCATAATCTGGCCAAAAAAGCAGACATCTAGATCTGAGATAGGGATCTAAGGCGCTCTTTGCAGCCAGTACCAGGATGTATGAGATGAATGGCATTCTAGAAACAACTAGAATAGGCATCTAAAATAGAGTAGGAGATTCACACACTGTAGAAGTGCCTATTCCACTGATCATGCAGGTAGCTCAAATTTAAGTAGTCGGAAATAAGTGAAGTTAATCTTCCCCAAAATACAGTTCATTATGAAGGACCCAGAGTGCCATACAAATAGATAAATCAACTTAAAAAAAAAAACCCCAAAACAACAAACAAACGAACCACAAAACCCCACAAACCTAATGTTGTTGCATAATGCTGAAAAATTTAGAATTACGTAAAGAACAAGAAGCATTACAAAACAACAGAGAGATAGGATTATAAACAATACAAGTAACAGAAGCCACACATAGTAGTTTGTCTATTTATCTGAGATGGCAGCATGCTTTGATGTTCTTGATACTTTTTTTTTTTTACAACGACAAGACTTTTGAAGAGGAGAAAAAGCACCGGATTTACTGGATTGATACTTTATTACTTGGAAAAAAGATGATAATTAGATTTAACTCCTCCTATCTCCCATTTGAGTATTAAACTCAACTTATTTGTTATGCATTTCCAAGTCACTATACATAAAAAGCTCTCCATTTGAGAGACTATCCAAACCCATATTGCTTACTAAAGATTTGCCAATGCCAGCATTTTCAGAAGGAAATGAACCTAACGAACATATTAGCAAATAAGCTTACTAGATTTGTATTCGCTGGATAAAACACTGCACCAAATCATACCCCCTCACCCCACCCTAAAAAGCAGCCAATAGTGATGACAATCAGGAATAACTTACATAGTATATCCAACCTCCAATATATTTCGAAGGTATAATTTAATCTCTTTTGAAACTATCAAGAACTGCTCACCTACCTAACAGGGAGAGAAACTGCAATGAAGAATACTCAAATGACTCAGCAGCTACTAGTTGACCAAACTCTGGGATAGCTAGCGTAGCAAGTCATGACAGGTTGAGTCCTAGATCTAGTCTTTATCCACTAAATCGTAATATCCTAAAAGCTTAGGCTGGAACTCCTAAAAAGCGGAGTGGGGACAAGTGATAAAAATACACATATATACTACCTGCTAAGCAACTAAACAAAGCTCTTCAGCCCTTCTGTCAGAAAACATGCTTCCAGATACTGGAACAAAAGGCAGCACAGCAGAGATCACTTTCTCTAGCAGTTGCTAGTTTGCTATGAAAGGGACACAAACTCTCTTCAGTGCACCACTCTGATATATTCCTGGAGATAATAGAATCATAGAATGGTTTGTGCTGGAAGTGACCTTAAAGATCACCTAGTCCCAACCCCCCTGCCATAGGCAGGGACACCTTCCACTAGACCAGGGATGGGGCATCCACAGCCTCTCTGGGCAACCCGTCCCAGTGCCTCACCACCCTCACAATGAAGAGCTTCTTCCTTACATCTAATCTAAATCTACCCTCTTTCAGGTTAAAGCCATCACCCCTTGTCCTATCACTACATGCCCTTGTAAAAAGTCCCTCCCCATCTTTCCTGTAGGCCCCCTTTAGGTACTGGAAGGCTGCTACAAGGTCTCCCCAGAGCCTTCTCTTCTCCAGGCTCAACAACCCCAACTCTCTCAGCCTGTCCTCACAGGAGGTGTTCCAGCCCCCTGATCATTTCTGTGGCCCTCCTCTGGACTCCCTTGAGCAGGTCCATGTCCTTCTTATGTTGGGGGCCCCACAGCTGAACCCAGTATCGCAGGTGGGGTCTCACCAGAGCAGAGCAGAGGGGCAAAATCACCTCCCTTGACCTGCTGGCCACGCTTCTTTTGATGTGGCCCAGGATACAGTTGGCTTTCTGGGCTGTGAGCGCACATTGCTGGCTCAGATTCAGTTTTTCATCCACTAATACCCCCAAGTCCTTCTCCACAGGACTGCTCTCAACCCACTCATCACCCAGCCTGCATGTGTGCTTGGGATTGCTCTGACCCAGGTGCAGGACCTTGCACTTGGCCTTGCTGAACTTCATGAGGTTTGCATAGGCCCACCTCTCAAGCCTGTCAAGGTCCCTCTGGATGGCATCCCTTCCCTCTGGCGTGTCGACTGCATCACACAGCTTGGCATTGTCAGCAAACTCGCCGAGGGTTGGCCTAGCACTCAATCCTGCTGTCCGTGTCGCCAACAAAGATGTTAAACAGCGCCAGTCCCAATACCGACCCCTGAGGAACACCACTCATTGCTGGTCTCCACTCGGACACTGAGCCATTGACCGCAACTCTTTGAGTGTGACCATCCAGCCCATTCCTTATCCACCGAGTGGTCCATCCATCAAATCCATGTCACAACCATGAATTGGTAGATTTTTGGTTGGTTGGTTGGTTGGTTTTTGATAAGTTAGCCAGATTTTGCAGAAAATCAGTAGTGGGAGTTCCCAGACACGGGGGCCATTACTACACAGGATCTGGAATACACATTTTTAGTACTTTGGTAACAGAAAAATCTGACCATTAGTCTCCTACACATTTTCTAATGATACCTTGTAGTGATTTGTGAGTCGAACTAAAATTAAACTACACCATAAATACTGCTTTAAGCTTATAAGCAAGCTCAGTACTCAATATTTCAAGTCATCATTACAGCCTTATTATTTATCCTTACCTACACCCAGGAGTTCAACAGCAACGTTTGTTATGCCATTCTCTGCAGCCAAGACAGATCGCCACTCCAAGAAATAGGATGCTACTAGTGTTGTCTCACCAAATGTGTCTGTTTTGATCAGAACCATATGCACTGGATCACATATAGATAACATAGTGGTTGCATCCACCATTTTACTTCCATCACCTGCCATTATTCAGCCAAGATAAGACAGCAAAAAAATATTACCATCCCAAGTCCTCCTCAAAATTAAAAAAAGTATGCATTCACATTAATTGCATGCGTAGCATTTTAAGAAACATCTCATGTACAGAAGTGTAAGCAATGATCCCATCTTAAAATCAAACTCAGTCTAGGACAGAGCTACAGAAAGATTACAGTTGATTTACAGTGGAGATAAAAAGATTCCTATAGTTGAGTACTCCAATGTAACTGGTTCACTGCACAAAAATTAAAATGGAACTAGCACTTAGGAAAATAAAGAATATTAAAGCACCATTAAGTACAAGAAATTGAAAAATATTATTTTATTAAGTTGGAGTGCGTCAGGTCAACTTACTATACATCAGTATTTAGGCAACAACTTTCTCTGTAGTTAAGCTTGACCCTATGATACAGGGTCTGCTCCATGAGCCTAAGCAGAATTAACAAATTCTGGTTTTCTTTGAATTTGTGGTATATTCACTCCCTTCCCCAAGTCCAACTACAATAGCTCTGGCTTTCTCTCTGTTCCCTGATATTCCATAAGCCACCCTGGATTTCTACAGGATTCAGACAATATCCAGAAGCCTTTTCATAACATACTTAGCTCTTACCATGTTCCCTGGCTACGAACAGAAGAATGGTAATACAGGTTATGGATAACTGACTCTTCTGCAGGTGTTTGCCAACTGGTAGGCAAACTGAAATTACACTGAAGTTTTTCCTTCCATATGATGGCAAATTTACATTTCCTTTATTCACTTGTCAGCACAAAGTTCATGAAAATCACAGCCACCTTAGTATCTCTTACCATCTCTGAGACTATCATCTCACTGTCAATTATGGTTAAAGTCGGTCAACTTCAAAAATTATTTTAGAGTGGAATAGAAGGAAAAGAGGCCAGAGTAGAGAAAGATCTACAAGTGGCATAACTTAATACAGTAATCAGTTTCCTTAGGAAAACATGATGAAAAATAGGAAGGAAAGCCACTAAATAATATCAAACATACTTCACAATAACTCTGAAGTCAGAAAAAAACCCAATAGCATCAGCTTTAAACCCACAATGTTCCTTACCTAGGCTATCCTTGTGTACTTCAAGTAAAAAACCATCATGAAAATCTGGCTCGCAGGCACAGGGTACAGGTTTAGAACGGAAGCGCTGATTTCGAAAATGTAAACACAGAGTGAAGGTAGAACAGATTTGGCCAGGCAGAGGCTCCGGTTCCTGAAGATGCTCCAGAAAAGCTTTTCCACCCAAAACCTGAAGGTAAAGATACCTCCGTGTTGGGTCAATGTTAGCTGTAAAGCGTAGCAATAAAAATGAAGAGACTACAAACAGATCTTAGGAAGCATGTTAAATATCAGTTAACTAACAGGAGACTAGAAAAAAAGAAACTTTTTTGAAACAAATGCTTAGGAGAAAGTGATTTTAAAATGTATGAAAGTTATCTTAATGTAAAATAAATGAATTTTTTTTAAGAAGTTGCATTTTATGCGACACTAATTTCTGCTGCTTACATGAATTTACTTCCTGTAGACAAGCAGGAAAAACATCCACATTTATGCCAGTTCATACTGGATTACTCATTCAGAGTTCAAAAATCATAGACTTCAAATTTCTCTCAAAACTATGATCCAAATATTAAAATAAACAAGCAACATACTTCTTTTCAAAACTGGTGGTTCTCCGTCAACTAAATGTGTTGATGGTTTTGGAGCTGAAGTCCTCTCCTTTTCATTCACATCCTGGAATTACAATTAAGACTTTTTAAGGCACCAAGGGATGCAACAGCGCTCTTACCGCACTCTTCTAAAAATTAAAGAATCCTCCATTTCAACTGAATGCCATTCCTTGGGTATGCTCCCGCCTAGTACTTGAGATGTTACGAAACTGAACAAATACTTACAATGCAGTATTATCATTAAACCAATTTTAGCATTTGCATTAAGCTGTTCTGCTCCTAATATGTCACAAATCAGTAAAGCCATCACAAACCTTTGGAAGTAATGAGGTTTTGCTTTGTCAAAACACCAAGTCAGTAAGAGGAATAAGCAAAAACATTGTCACTCTTCAGAAGCTACTTACAGTTACAAATTTAAGTTCCTTCATAACATCATCAATGATTCCTCGTTGTCTTAAGGCTTTTATCAGATCTTCTGTGGATAACTGCTGATGCTCAGGTGCTAACTCTTCACGTATAGTCTCAGCAAGAACTTCTCTTATCCTGCCATGGACATCCATCTGAAAGAAAGTTCATTATATGCTACAAATACAAGCTCTTTATATTGTAGCAGCTATGACTAAACAGTCACTCTATAAGACTAAAGGTATTCTCCTAGGAACACAGAAATAACTACACCAAAATATTAATCCTTTCAGAACTAATCAAATGAGTCACTATCTCACCAAAGCAGCTCTACCAGTTAAAAAAACCACAAGCATACCAAACATGAGCATTTTCACTGCTTTTGGCAGCATCCCCTGCTTTGAACCTCCCTCCTTACAAAAAGGTCTGCAAATCCATCAGTTATAAAATGCTCAGTTTTAATTTATTGTCTCCCTCAAAATTCAAACTTACGATAATAGTTTCTTATTTTTTAAGGGGAAAAGTACACCTTTATATACTTGTAGGTAAGTCACGGAAGTAGTAAGTCTCCATTGCAAGCTTCCCCTACGCGCAAAGGGAAGTCAAGAATTTCTGTCCTTCCCCGCAGCTGTGAAACTGCGTGGATGTTTAAAGCTGTTGATCCGCCGGGAAGGCTGTTAAGGCCACGCAGCCGCTGGGACCTGAAATACCTGGCGACACACGAGTTAAAGCCTTCCCATCTATTCCCCCCTCAGTTCAAGGCACAGCCCAGGGAACCCGGCTCAGAGAGCCCCAGCCTCGGGGTGCTGACGCCGCCGCTCAGCCCGCCATGTCCTCCCCCCGCCTCCTCAGAACGGGACACCGAGTGAGAGAGCAGCAACGGGGGGAGGCAGGACGGCAGGGGCCTCGGCTCCCTCCCTCCCTCCGCAGCCCAGGAACGAGGAGAGGAGGGCGAGAAGCGGAGGCGGTCGGTGGCCGGCGGGGAAAAGGCCGCGGGCCGAGGCAGCCATGAAAGGAGGGCGCGGACCGCCGCCCGCCCTCCCGGGAGGGGGCGCAAACGCCCGTAAGGCCAAACGCCGCCTGGAAACCATCTGAAGCGGCTGTGGTGGGAAAAACAAAGCAGGGCGAGCGAGCGGGCGCGGAGCGAGCGGGCACTGCCGTCACCAAGGGCCGGGGGTCCGCAGCGCCGACGCGGGAAGGAGCTAAACCCTCCCCCTCCTTCCCCGGGACTTCCCCCGGCAGGAGAAGTCGCTCCACCGCGGAGACGCCCCCACCTTGACCAGCTGCTGGTGGATGATCTGCTTCAGCTCGGAGGCTTTCTCCGGCGGCAGCGACATGGCGGCAGCTCAGGAGAAGTAACCGCGACGCTTCCCGCCGCCGGAGGAGCAGGGGCGCGCCGCGCGGGAGGCCCCGCCCCCAGCCGCCGTTCCGACGGCGCGAGGCGGGCGCTGACGGCCGTTCGCCACCCCCCCGCCCCGCTGAGGAGAGCGGCGCAGCGCCCGTTCCTTCGCGGCCGGCATGTTTGTTCCTTGCGACCGTGGAGGCGGCGGCTCCGCCGGCTCCGACTTTAAAGGCTTCACTCTGCTCATGGTAAGTCGCGCTCCTGCTTACCCCACCCCCCTCCCGCCCTCGGTGGGCTTCAGGGGGCGCTGCCCCAACGGGAGCACTCCGGAGCGGGCGAGAGGGGCAGGCCGCTTCTCGGGGCCCCGGCGCGGAGGGCTTCTCTCTCCTCTGTGGGGCGCGGGCAGGGGCTTGTCTGCCCGGCTCGCCCGCGCCTGTGGGGCAGGAGGGCCGGGGCGCTTTGGTCTTTCTCCTCCGGCCGGGGGCCGGCCCTGGGTGCTCGGCCGCTGGAAGGTGGAGAGGCGCCGGGCGGGCGGTTGCAGCGCCCGTGTGTACATCTGTCGGATGTTTTGCCGAGTAAAAGAGGATTTGCAGGGGTCCTTCCCAGAGCCGTTTCCAGCAAAGCTTGGTGCGGTCTCTTCCGTTTCCGTCAACGTCTCCCTCCTCACACCACCCCCCCCCCCCCCCCCCCCCCCGTGTTTTGCTCCTGTCAAGCTAGTGGGTCCCTTTAGTGTATTACTTAAAGGTAACCTTATCACCTTGCACTGAGGGCTGCGCGGCCCGGGATGACTCTGCAGGCTGCACGGGAAGTCGTTCCCCATCAGCTGACTAGCCAGAGGAAATAGAGCTCGGCTGGCTTCTGTGTCTGGGAGTAACAGCTGGCTGTTGGATGCCAGCCGGCTGGTAACGACGCTCTGTCAGTGCTGCTACGTCCTCTTTCACCGCGAGCTCATCAGCGTCAAATTCGGTGTGTTTCTGCAGCTGGTGGCAGCAGCAGTTCGTAGACACAGACTTGCTTATAAATTAGAGGGAAGCAAGCGAAAATTTTACTGTTTTCTTCCTGTAGCAGTTTCTGTAGAAGGACACAAGCTCTTGATTTTTGGTGCCATCAGATTAGGCCGGTATCAGTCCCGATTGGTGATAACCGGTGGTAATTCCTATAAAATGAATCCAAGATGACCCTTAGCATTTTCGTCCTTAAAAGGTGAAGAACAATCTACTCTTGTAGATGAGCCAAGCTGAGATATACAGGTTTAATATATGTAATATTACCTTTACCATTAGGTGTCACTTGAGGCCTGCCAATCTCAGCATTAGTCATTGGAGTGACACTTATCTACTCTGTATCCAAAAAAAAGAGAGGGAGGAGACAAGTTTCCAAGCCTTTAAGTTTATAGTGAGACAGGATTATTCACAGAAATGGTCAGGATGTTTTTGTGGGACAGGGACCAATGCCTGTATTAGTAATCTGTTAAGAAGTGGTCACCTTTGTCAGAAGATTATTACTTTAGAAATTATGTTTGACCAGAATTGAAGTAATTTAAACTTTCACTATTTGAAGAGCATCTCACATTGTCCATAAAACACACTGTAATTTAGTTACTTCTGTTACTTCAGCCAGCAGTGTCGGTGGGAAATGTTGGTCAACTGGCAATAGATCTAGTGATTTCCACGCTTGACATGACTAAAGTTGGTTACTTTTACACTGATTGCCTGGTGCCAATGGTTGGAAATAATCCATATGCAACAGCAGAAGAAAATTCAATGGAGCTGAGTATAAATGCTGAAGGTGGGTATTGAACGCTGAATGTATTTGCAAGCTGCATACGGTGCAAGAATGTCACATTTAGTTTTTTTGTTGTTGTTACATTTTGCTTATGCGAACAATGTTTAAACTAAGGTCGGTAATAACCACTTCAGTAACTTACAGGTAAGAACATATTTACGCTTCACAGAGGAAACTGTTACTATTGTTATTTTGGATAACAAGTTTGACATATGGAACCAGTAAGAAATGTTGAATTTCAACCATATTACAGTGCAGCCAAAACTCTTTGTGTTTTTAAGCCAAAGCAACATGCAGTGTGCACATACTTACAGTAAACTGCTGGAATGCAAGCTGAATTTCTGGTGTGGAAGGATATTTATCCTCTCTTCTTCCTTCCTTCCCACCTATGTTTGCCTTTTTCCTTATGTGGTGTTTCTCCCTGTCCCCACTTCAAATTCTTAGTTTCTTTCCCTACATTGATCGTTGCATTTCATTTTTTTTTTTCCCTCTTAAAACATGGAAATCTCAGAATAATCTGTCAATCTTTGCAAAGCTGCATAAAGAGATTATCTGAATCATTACAGGAGGCAGATCTTCATATATTTTTCTTCATTCAGTCCTTTGAATTTAGCAAAATTAAGTCCAATGAAGACAACGCACAAAACTACGTATTTTTAACGCTGTGGATAGTGTCAGGCTTTCCCATATGAATTTATAGTTGAAAGGTTTACTGTCCTGAAGTTTGTAAATTGGATAAATCTGGATACTTCTAAACCCAGATCTCTTTCTTGCTTTCTTCTTACAAAACTGATTTATTTCTTCTTGTAGTGTATTCGTTACCTTCAAAGAAACTTGTAGTTCTGCAGATCAGATCACCTTTTATAAAGGTAGGTATGTTCATTGATTGTTCTTACTTCATTATTCAGTTTGAATAGTTCTGCTGTCAAAAACTTTAAGTGGCCTAGCAGAAATATTTTTCTGCTTTGTGCTATAAAAACTTCTGCAGTTGATACAGTTTTAGCTGACAAAAACTGACTTCTGCATTCACTGAGGATTGGGGTTTGTTTGGTTTTTTTTCCAAGCCCCATAACAGCCCACCTATATTGGTAGATTTTAGTGTAAATACATCCTTAGTTATTAACAGTCTTGAAAATACAAAATGGTCTGGGTTTTGTCTTTTTTTTTTTTCTCTACATTTATTGTTTTTGTGGGTTCTTCTATTGCAATAGCTTAATATTTGGTGTCACTCCAATTTACTTATTTCATAGTGTTCTATATTCATTTAAACTGCATTCGTTATGTAAAAAATGAAGAATTTAGAATTACTCATTAACTGGACAGTGGCTGTAATTTAAAATAAGCAGAATAACATGCCAGAAAAAATTTTGTGCTGCGGTTTTTAGCAGTTCAAAGTGTGAAAAAATACTGTGTGATCCTACCATCCCATCTTACTCTAAAGCTTTTTCCATTGGTATTAATGGCACACAAAACAGATGGTACTGTCGTTGTTAACATGGTCTTAACGATAATTTTTATAATTATACTTGTAGTTTTGATTAACTAAACATCCAGAGCAGTCCTCTGCTTTTTAAAAATACATCTGAAGCTGAAGTCTAAATGGATATGAAGAAAAATTAACATCACTGCTAAACATTATATTTAACACCTAGTATTGTTGGCTTTTGGCTATTTTTTAAGGATGCGATATATTTTTCACTTTTTTTCTTCTGTCTTTGCATAAAGAACAAGTACAGGCCATTCTGTCAAACACTGCTTTCTTGGGTGAAAAGCAGCAAATGTGCCAGAATTGTTCTTCTGTCTAGCAGCCATGCATACCAGCGCGATGATGAGCAACTGCTTGGGTATGTTTGTGTCATTAAAAGACCTAATTAATGTTTCTCTTCTTTTTGACAAACTGACATATTTCCCTCTACTGAGTACTTCTGGCAGGGTTCTTTTGCTTGGCTGTGTACATAGATCATAAAATACTTAATATCCTATTAAAACATTATGTTATACAGGATTAGTCTCTGAACTTTGTTAGTGACTACTGTTGAAAGTACTGAGCAAATAATAAGCTGTAAGTAAATTGCACTTGGCCTGCACTGTCAGGCAACAGAGCCTCAGTTTTATCTTAATTTCTTGTGGCTGCAAGCAATGTCAAGGATTAGCTCCTAACACACAGATCACAGGTTAGATTTTTAACAGTTAATTAGAATATTGGTTAGTTTCTTATCTCTTCTTCATTATTCTGCATTTTGAAGGTTTTCTTCAGTATAGTAAGTTGTCATTCTTTTTTTATAGGAAGTTATCAATTCTTATTTGCTGAGAGGCAACTGTAAGGTTCAGACTATATGTATTCTTACTAGATATTACCCCTTTAAAAAACAAGCATTACTGGCTGATTGAGGACATCATAATTGGTGATTTAACAATCAAAAATGAGTGTTTTTGCAAAAGAGCAATTGTTATCCTCAGACTATAAATGTGTAGGGCCTTTATAGGAGGTTTAGGTCCATGTACGTCCCAGATAGAGTTAGCAGTGATATTTGCATACAGTTGCAGAATGGCCAGCTAACACAGAATGAAATGAGAGGGACTGACCGTTATTCGATGTAGTCCGAGTCATAAATTGTGGTGATTTAACACACGCAGGCATGTGTGTGCACCCCCGCTCCCTGCCTCAGCACCACAGAGTAACTCTCTTATTGCAGATTGACTAAAGAGTGAAGGTAGTGCATTCAGAAAACACTTAGACTTGACTGAAGCCTGCATATATTTGTAGTGGGAGCTTATTAAAAATACTGTATCACGGTGAAGTCCAAGTTTACCCTAACAAATCTTAAATTAATCACCTCCTATCTGAAGGAAGAAAAAGCACATTTTATTTGTAAATCATTTTAACAACCATAAGCAGTTCTCCAATTTATGTGCTTATGTATCTGGTACTTGCCAGTCATTTGAGCCTCTAAAAAGAGGGTACCTTAGTTCTATTTGTGGCAGAAAGTTGAGTAGTTTGTACTGTTTTGAGGCCACAGACTACTTTTTAACTTTGATTTGAGGAGGAAGGGAATATCAATGCAATTCTTTATTGCAGGTGTGATGTCCTCAATGCTTGCAGCTTCTTTCTGTCGCAAATAATAACATTGGTAGTGTCTTTTATTGTCAGACTGAATGTATTCTTGATTTGTTTCTAGGACACCACTACGCTACCTACTTACACCTGATCTTGAGAAAGCAGTTGGAGGCCTTATGCAGGAGCTAAGCTGGAAAGAAATGGAAAAAGTGGCAGCTTACCCTGGAATAAATGATACAGAAAAAGTTCTACATATTCCTGGAGGTGGCATCACAAAACTGTTATTTACTGAGAGGTGAGTTGCCCAAAGATAAGCACAGAAATGTATCAGAAGTCTTTTTTTAGTACATGGGTAAAATCATCTTTTAAACCACTATGTTATAGGAAAAGAAAGGTCCCTCTTTTCATAGAGAAGGGTTTTATAGGAATAGAACTTCTTCCAGATCAAGCCCATAATTAAGAGGGGAAAAAAATAGGGAATTCTGCATCATAAAGTTAAAATATGATAAAAATATAAGTGAGTGGGCTAAAGGAAAATAATAAAGCCTTTACAGTTAAGATCGTGATTAATCTCGTATCTGATTTTATGCAAACTGGAATTTGTAAATAGTAAAATTCCTATACTAGTGATACTTTAACTAAAACTGTTTCCTGTGACAAATAGTTCCATCATCAGTTGTTAAAAAAAAAATTCTGAGCACTAAGAAAGAGTTAAGATTTCAGGGCCAGCAAACAATTAGATGTGGCGGTTTTGTTAAAAGGTGTGTGCATCAGAAGTTGTGCTGAAAGCATGTTGGAGTTTCAAATTTTAGATAGTAGTACTCGCTCATTATGGTACAACTGTGTTTGTTAGCTCTGCAAAAGGTGTTTGTAAGTGTCAGGTGGAAAATTCACTTTTATTTTTTTAGCTATTGTTTTTTGGCACCTGTCCAAACTGTTGCATCCAACAGCAGGAGTTATTTATATCATGCTTACCTTTGTACTGACTTTGGTATGGAAACAGCATACAAATGCAAAAGAAAAGACCTCCCAGGACTTTAGGAAAAAAAACTTTAAAAAAATAATAATATTAATATCTAAATGAAAAAATGGGAATATTGTGAGTAAAGTAGTAACATGCAGCCTGCAAAACTGCTGTTTGAAATACACAGAAAGATAAGGAGTGATTGTATCAAAGGATCTGTATAATGCCCCGCCAGCACAAAAACGCAAACTAAGTATGTAAAAGAGGCCCTGAGTAACTCTTCCATGACCGAGGATTCCTGCCTCACAAAGCAAAGAACAAATTCAAGACTAATAAAAAGAACATGAAGTGTGAAAATGCAAGCAAGGAAGTCTGGAGAGGGAAAGAAAAAAATCTATATATACGCATACATTTTTACTTTTTGTTTGGGTTTGGTTTTTTGTAACAAGCCATATGCAGTTTGTTATTGCTCTTAATACATAAATATAAGTGTTCTGGATTTAGACAAGAAATAGAAATGCCTGCTCATTTTTGTTGCAGCTGTTCAAAAGGAATCCAAATGGCAGTTCTTCTGAAATTCTGCTCAGAAGGGGACAACATCCCTGATGCATTTGCTCTTGTTAGCTATCTTAATGAATGGCTCCAGCTAATTAAAAGTGAAGTAAGTGCTGTTTGATCTAGAGTTCTTGCTTTCGTATTTCCTATCTGTAGTTTCCATTTTTCTTCAGTCCAGCACATGAAAAATGCTACTCAGCTGAACTTTAGAAAAGTTAAAAACGTATGGGTTGGGTTCATTTTGGCCTTTGGTCATCAAGTATATGCCAAATTAAAAATACGTTTTGGTTTAAAATCTCACTGGGAATTTCCCCACCTGAAAAGCCAAACCTAAACCCCAGTCCCTTTGACAAGCATGGGGGGAAATTGCGTCAAGGTTTGATCAAGTTCGATCTTCCAGTACTCTTCCCTAAAGCAACCCACAATGATACTGACACTTGAAATGCTGCCCATTATGTTAAAACATGTGCCAGAGATAGAATTACATTGTTATTATTTAAAACTTAAAGAATTATTCTGTTCTTGTTGCAGAGCAACAATTCCACAGATAGTTCTTCACAATGGAAAATACCAAGTTCTTGGCGCTTACTTTTTGGCAACGGTCTTCCACCTGCACTCTTCTGATCAGTTTTGAATTCTTCTGTAAGTCACACGTGCAGTCTGAAACATCCCTTGAGAAGGTGATTACATAGTCATTGCCAAGCAACAGCAGCTTAATTTGTTGTGTACATAAATTCTTTATTTAAGAAAAATTTCTTTCACAGATGTGGGTAGCTAAAGAAATTAAGGTAACTTTCACAAATTGACCAAAGAAATATGTTTTGTACAGTTGTTTAGTGAATAACTTTGGTTGAAATTTTTTCTAATAAAATATTTTTTAAAAAACCTTTTTCTTTGGTTAAGTGTTATTGCTAAGGAAAAGCCTATGGCGCACCTTCTTGATGTAGCTGAGAACTTGAGATTGATGTGCAGGCACAGATTTTTCTTATGAAGATAAAACCCTACTCTTCCATGTCAACTGTGGATCTTGGCTTTTTTTCAAAACCTTCCTGGTTAGGTAAGCAAAGCTCAGGAGTGACTAGTTCTGCCTTCTTTCCCAGTGCTGTTGTGGTAGCTTCAGCTGGGGAGACTCAAGCGATATAGCAGCCTGTTCTATCTTTTCTGGTCTACTTCCATTGTGTAATTTCCATTCTGCTTCCAAGGGCTGCAGAGATGCTGACGCTAAAGCTTTCTAAGTAGATGAGCCTTCTTAGACTGACTGGAGGGTGACTACAGTGCTCTGAAATGTAGAGGAATTAAAGCATTGCCCTGATAGCAGGCAGTCTGTTATCTGTATTTTATAAGCTTAATCTGAGACACTAGTTGTGTAATGGTACTTATTGTGTTGTTAAAACTAGATGTTCCGTTTTGATCTTTTGGAAGTGCGTGGTCACCTCAGCTTAACAGTAATTTAAATCTAGAATTTCTAAGTTGGGTAAGCTCCCCATTGCAACATAACGGCAAGATCCCTAAGAAAACTGAAATTAGCCCTTGGATGTATTTTAACTTAGAAGTGCCATCATGTAGTTAACTAAGGGTGGCTTTCCTGCCCCCTTTCCCTTAAGGTAGTCTTTAACAGCTTCCTAACCTTTTCATCTAAATCTTGCAATAAACTTGTGAGAAAGACAGGCAGGGGAAGGTACAAAATTATACTAAGATTTCTTGGTCTTACCCTCTGCTCTTACTCATGGGAGTGACTGACCACATATCCATGGTGGTCATGAGCAGTTTTCCACTACCGGCATCTCTTTTCAGCTGTTAACAAAAAGTACGAGGCATGAAATCTAGTATTTGCAAGCAGTTAAAAGGCTTAAAGTTCTTATGATTTTATCACTTGGTGCTCTTCTAAATTCTCCACGCTCTCTATAAAGTTATGATGAACTCCATGCTCAGAATTGCATCAACCTTCTCATCCCCTGAGTTTGCCCGATGTCTGCATTACGTTGTAGTCTCTCCCTCTGGAGTGCACAGATCGGAACGAGCATGAGTTAATCTGCGGCATCCTCCAGCTAGGAGTTTGGAGGTATGGCAACATTACCTTTGTTGGTTGGACAGGTGGTCTTAACCAGCAAGATACTTACTGTTATCAGAGATTCACGGTTGTAAAAATGCTTCCGTAGCGCGCTCTCAAAATTAGGAAGGAGCAGTCCACAATCGGATCGCTATACTACAGAAAAGTCTGTTCTAAATCTTGGGTTATAAGCTACTTGCTGATAGTAAGGATGAAGCCTTGACCGCTCCAGACAGGCCACAAACTTTGTGGTTTATTTTTTTAACATATTATGAAAAACAATAGGCCCTGTGGCACAAAAAAAAGGTGAGATTCCCCAGAGTAGTGCTCGTTATTTGAAAAAATAAAAAAATCAGGATCTGAATTGGGGTATCTGCTATCTGATGTTGCAACTACAACTACTAAGCACTTAACCAAAACCCTCATGACAGAGGCTAGACTGCTGCTTTCACACATCATCTTTGCCACAATCGGAGACATTTTCAAAAACGACACAATTGCAAGGAGTTTCTTCGGAGTTTAAAAACTGATGAATAGAGCAAGTCGTGAGATAGAAACGTGTTTTGCAGACATAAATATATACTGACGCTATTCTTCAAGTGCTGTAAGCAAGAAAAAAGCAACAGAGCTTATTTTTTTCATCAGAAACTTAACATGGAACAGAATGCCAAGTACAAGAAAACGTTGGGAAGCGATAATGAGCTTTCAAAACTGGCAGCAATTCCTCTTGGGTTTCCTCTTCAAGTACAATACCAGTGCAGCTTGTGTTGCTAGCAGAAAAGGGCAGGAAGAGGATTCTGCGCAAGGTATGCTCAGGTGAGTCAGGGGGAAGATAAGCCTGTGCTGTTCCAAACTGAGGAAGCTGTGTTTGAACAGTAGTGCATTCAAACTGATCATCTCTTTATACTTTTATACTTGTGACCAGCAAGACATACCCTGGAGTGGAGGAGAGAAGACAGGGCTGAGCGTTTTTAAGCACTAAAGGATTCCCTGTAACTTTAAAAAAGTTACTATGAGGTGTATATGTAGCAAGAGGACAAATTAAGTATTGAAGGAATGAAGGATCAGACAAAAGCAATGAAGGGGGGGTCGTTTGCCTCACAATATTTTTCTTAAATGAGCCATAGATGCTAAGTACCTCCTCAAGAGGCCCAGCAGAGCAAAGCCTCAAGGAGAAGGAAAAAGGGGAGCACTTAGTACTGTGACCACTTTCTAAAAGAGAAAACCCTGAAGGCTTTCCTACTGCCTGTGGAAAAGGTACCGGTTCTGGCTCTTCCAGACCTTTCGGTCTTTATCAGGACAAGGAGGCGGCTTCTCCAGGTACCACTGCAGCGTGGGCAGCAGCTGCCCTTGGCTGCCCCTCGCTCCCGAGGGCAGGTACTGGTGCAGATCTGCTTCCCCCCAGCCTGCTGCTTCCACCGCCTGCCCGTGGGACACGCGAGTCTAACCGCTGCCCCCACCTTGCCTGCCTACCCTTCTGCATGCCAAAACCTTGCTGGAGAACAAGGCAGCAGTTCTGTCCTCCTGTTAAGATGACTAGCGAAAATAAAAGCAAGTACCCCTGTGACATTTCTCTTGACGACTGAAAGAAAAAAAGAAATGGCAGCCAGCAAATCACAGGTTTTTCATTTGAAAATCTACAAGTCTCTCCTTCTTCCAACCCCCTTTCTTTTAAGGCTGCAGTTAGACACTCAATTGTCCTTTCTCTCAGAAGGCAGCATCTCCCCTTCCTTCACTGTTTCGCATACATTTTTCCAGTAGTAGTAAAGAACTGTGGCCTTGTGTAGAAATAACAGAACCAGCCCACATGCCAGAAGTTCCTGGGCCAGTGAGCTAAGACTTCTGCTGTCACAAGGCAGCCCTCAATAAAAGCCAACAAAGCTCTGGTTTTGGAACTACTGTATATTTATCGCCTTTGCCTATTCATCAAGTTAGCCTGACATCAAATTTAGTCCAGCAGCTCAGTAGATGGAAACCACTTAAAAACCAAAAGCAATCAGCATTTTGTTTATAAGAGTCCACGGTGCGACAAGGGCCAAAGTACATTCAGCTCTCTACACCCCACAAGATAAACCAAATCAGTTGCATATTTGATAGTCATCTCTGATAGCAGCAGGTAAAATAATGAAGCATGTACACATTCCCTGTAGTCACACATCTTATGCTTACTCAAAAGTCACAGAGGACAAAAACAATGAAAACTTAAATCATAGCTGAAGGTAAAAGGCACGAGTGGCTGAAAGCCGTACCCAAAGATGTCCCCGGTGGCACAAACAGGCTCTGCTCCTGTATTCAACAGGGTTTATTGCCATAGTCTGGCAGACCTTGGTCTCTCATTATGAATGCTCCTGATCTCGCAGCTACATCAACGTGAAGGAAATGAAAGCTGAGTCAAGTTGTGATGTTGTTTTCTCCTCCAACATCGGCTAGGAACAATACTCATCATCTAAAGAAATTAAAATATTCAGACAAACCAGACTGGTGATTTAGAGGATTTCAAGATGGCATCAAGCACATATTTAGCTCAAATAATGGCATTAGGGGCTCCTCTGATTCACCTTCACCTTCAAGTTAAACACAACGCCGAATACGGTTGTTTTTGTGACTGAGCCTCCAAGCCAAGTTAAGATTTCCGGTTGCTACTTATTTTAGCAAAAATAGCGTTAAGTTGGCTTGGATCTCCCCCCTCTTCCATGCTTCGCTATCAGCAACAGTTACGATTTGTACAAAAACTTGTTACAAAAATATGCAAAGTACAAATTACATATAAAACCCCACCACATACTAGTCTAGACAGTCATATTAAATAGAGGGTTTTGGTGAATTAAGGTCTATCTGAAACTGTCAAGAGAACCTCATCGAGTGCAGAATTTTGATGGGCTCCGTTACAGAAGGTAGAGGGCTGGAAACCCTGCTAAGTCCATGAGAAGACCTCCTTCGAGTGGCATTCCATTTACCCCTTCCCAATCCAGCTGCTCAGACTGTGTCGGGGTGAACGCCGACAGGAGATGTGAGGTAAAATATTATACATACAACACGCCGTGATGACACAATCCAAAACCCGTTTAATTAAAGACACAGTTGCTGTTGTGTGCTGTCCACCTGGCCCTCAGCACCCACTCCCATCTCCCATCTTTTCTCCGTTTAAAGCATCAACAACAAAAGACATTCCCTTCACAAAGTGTCTCTAGACATTTTGTGCATATTTTGTAGCAAACATCAGAAGGATTACCAAACCAACTGGTCAGATTAATAAAATAATATTCTTAGTGGTGTATTACAAAAGAAATGTGCCAGAGTTCCTCCTAGCTCAAACTACAATACTTAGCATTAATGAAAATATTTGCATAAAGCACGTTCTACTCATTTTGCCATTTTCCAGTTAAGACAGTATATCAGTAAACCTTAAGGCGAAACACTTCTTTTTCCGCAAAACAAGCTCTTTAACAGTTTCTCCCTAACATAATGCGCACACAACAGAATATTGTCAATTTAAAAAAATATTTAATGCTGCCAAAAAGTATAAAAATACAATAAGAATGGCAGTACAAAACAAAATATTTCCTAATTTATTTCTTTTACATCTTTCTACATTAATACAGGCATTATAAAAAACACAAGATGGCAAATGATTTTGTTTTGCAAAGTAGCACGCTGCTGGTGGTCTTCGTCCCCTCGGTGCAGTTTACGCTGTAAACAGATAACTGAGGTCTTCTTGGTACTTAACAGACCTCACTTTTTGTTCCCGAAGAGGGGTTCATGTCTCGCTTTGCATGTCAATAATTTGCAGTTTATAGCTGCAGAATATTCACAAGTCTTGAAGGCTTAGGTGTCAGTCAGTCTCGGCCTGTGACATACAACGCAAAAGAAAGTCACCGATTCAGTACACAGTAGGGAGAAAAAAAAAAAAAAAAAAAAAAAAAGAAAAGAAAAGAACTAAGAACAGACAGCGGGTTTGCAACTCACTATAACCACCAAACAGCTTCTCATGCATTCCCTGTAGCAACTACCGACTACTGTTTGCCTGCAGCAAGCACCCTGGGAAAGCTGTTGCCTTTTCAGAAGGTATTTCCGTAATACAGTATAAGGCACATACGTGCTGGAGAGCTTCAAGTACAGGTCTAAGTCCAGCAAACCACTTACTCCTGCGTTTGACCACAAGCACTGCAGAAGTCCTCTTGGGCCTTAGCAGGACTATAGAAGGCTGCATCTCAGAACACTAACATCCCCTCTCATGGCTTTGTAGGCCAGTCCTGGCACAGCGGCATGGAAATCAGAGTTTCTAGGCAAAGGTTTTGCCTAGTGAGGAAGACATCCGAACACGGAACATTTTGTTCTGGGGCAAGGGAAGGCTCTACTCCAAGGAACACAGAAAAAGGCCTTGGTACTTAAAAGGTACTACTACAAGTAAACCACTTCCAAGATCTGCAAGCACTACACTGACTGATAAAGCAGCTTTCTTTGATCAGTTAAGACACTTCAAAAAAACTCCTCCAAGTATTTATCCTTCCAATTTCAATAAAGACTCAGACAGAGGTGCAATTTTGAACACATTTATTTTTTGTACAGAAAAATGAAAGACTGACCTAAAACTCTGGGGGAAAACAAAAAAGCCCAGGAAGACTCCTGTGTGTTACGTCAACTCTGCAAATCCCATCCTCTGACTTAAGCTGCTTGGCCATGCAGAAGACTTCCTCTTTTGTCATCATTAATTTACTTTCTTGTGCAGTCCTCAAGTGACTCAGGTTTAACTATAACGCCAAACAGCAAACTAAATAATTTGCTTAACATTTGTTAAACTTAAAGCTTGCCAGGCTGTTTAACTGCCTGCACAATCCAATCACACATACGGGCATACACATTTACACCTCTTCCCTTCTCAGTGGGATATAAACTGATGTCAGTAAACCATTTTACTCAAGGTTTAACAAAATAAGCTGTTTCACTTGCAACATCTTACTTCTGTAAAATAAATCTGTAACTTTCTTTCAAATCACTATTTCACACTGAATTCACTTATTTTACTTAATACACTTCAAGAAGAATACAGATGTACCATCACTCTAAGCAGGCTGTCCCTGCACCAAGAACATAAACAGAAAACCTAAAGGACTAAATCCAAGTTTGCAAACCCCTTGCAATGGAGGTCCAAATGTTTGCTAGCAATTCTTTTTTTTTTGTAAAAACATGCATGATTTGTACACAAGTGTTCACCTGAGAGTCACACATTTAACAAAATTCAGAGAAGCCCACTATTTTGAGTGATATATTTCCAGGACAGCGGGGAAAACCCAACACAGTAACACTTTCAATCAAGTGCAACAGCATTTTAGAAGCAGCACAGGACCAGCCAGCAGCTTGCCAGAAACTGGGGAGGGGGGGAGGGAAGCTGGAGAGGGGTCAGAAGGCACACCCTTCATTTTCACTCTTTCTTTAAGCATTTCCTATGGTACAGGTCACTGGGATCAAGAGTTCTTCATTTTGGCCCCTATTTGTTCTTATTTAACATCCAAGTTGTGCAACACTGCTGCAAGTTTAAATCCCACAGAATAACCAAGTGTCACAAGGGCTCAGTTTGCAGTAAGGAGAACAAGCCTCCCCCAGATTTTGGTTTTTAAGGATTACTGACGGACCAGAAAGAAGAGTTTTATCCTAATTATCTCCTGGGACGTACCAAGAGATCTAATATTTCCCTTCCTATTCTCATACTGTCACGGTCAATTTGCTGTACAAAATAGTTTTGTCCAAGACTTGTATTGGTTCGTGGTCCTTAAATTATTAACAGTTAAGGCTCTCAAGACACTTCCAATCATAGAACCAAACCAGATTTTTTACAGATCAACTGTTGAAAGTGAAAGTCCTGCTTTATTGCATCAAAAAGGTAACAGAGTGTGAGGTGATGCAAGATGGCCCCCTCCCGCCCTGTCCCAGCCAGAAAAGAGGAATGCCTGCTCAGGATCAAGAAAACAAAAGAGCCAGCATTTAGAAGATGGAAGCAGGAAAAAATCCAAGTGACAGCTTGACAAGACACAGTTAGAGCTCTGTGTCTGTAGGATACTGGTGGCCCAGGAAATCTTTCTCATGCAAACAGAAAGGCGACAAATGACAGTGTGATTTCAGTCAAGGTTTTGCCTGCACTTTTTCCTTAGCTGCTTTTAAGTATTCAGAATAAAATCTGGAGTATTTATGTTACAAAAGCATCTAATTACATTCCATGTTTTTTTTCCATAACCAAAATGACTTTTATAAGGCACATACATTTACACCTACTATCAGTTATAGGTGATGCTGAAAAACCTGTCTTCTCAATTTAAAGAAAAAAGAGAATCTTTTGCCAAGCCTCTTGTTGGCTAAGAGTTACTGTGGTTGTAAAAATTGTGACATGTCTTAAAATACATAAGCTGCCTGCCTATACTGTGTCACAGCCATCAGTAAATTAGAGCTGTACAGTCGGTCAGTAATGCCGCAGGACAAACTGTCTCGTTTTACTGATGCACAACTTCCCAAATTCAGAACTGTGTGAAACTACACTTGTTTTCCATATCCGGACCCTTAAGCATTTGTTTACTATATAAACAGCGTAGTCCAAAACAGCATTAGCTATTGTGAAATGAGAATTTCAAAGAGTAAACTCAACTCAGCTTTGCGTGGTAAACATCAGACTATTTGTGACCCATGCCTACCTAGTATGTTACTACTAAGCTTGAACATACTGGAAACCTTTCAAGTTAATTCCTTTGGATAAGGAGCAAAGTCATTGTCTAGCTCTTTTAGTATTTTTCAGTAGTAAATCCAAGAAACGCTTGACAAAAAGATGGGGGGGGGGGGGGGGGGGGGGGGGGGTGCGCGCAGAAAGAATCCCCCCAAACCCCATACCCAACAGAAAACAACCAAGCTAGGAAAATGGAGGAAGAAAACACAACTTCTCTGAAGTTGGCCAGCAAGGCAATGCTTGAATAAATAACATCCAGGTTTCAAAGTGCAGTCCAATACTACATATTATTAGGTCTCAACCTGAATGACAGCAAGCTACATACAGCCACATATGATCTCTGTATTCAAACGACAGAAAGGGATTTGTGTTGAATTACTATTTAGAAAGTGTTATCGCCCAACTAGTGGAAAGGGAGTGCTGAATAATTTTAAAGTGACTGTAGCCTAGGAATTCCTCAAATACTAGTCATTAGGTATTTTAAGTCATGCCTCTCTAATACAGTGCTGGGGAACCTGAAAAGCAGTTCTGGGCTTTGCGAAGTTATGGAAGTGGCTCATGCAGCTGAACATACTGGGTACAGGAGAACACTACCAACATTTGTTTTCTATTACAACCACCTTTGGAAGTCCAGCTACAGTTTCCTTTGATGTGCTTTCTACACCTATTACTGATGAATGAATTTTATTCTTTCTAGCAATTAGAATCTATAGACACACAAAACATTACGTTTCACATTTAATGGAATGTCAGAACTTTAACAATGTTGGCCTTCAAACAGTAGTTGAAGTTTGAATACATTAATCAACTTAACAGTATGCTTTTCAGTGGGGGCTAAGTTCTCAAAAGCCTTATAAAAAAAAAAAATCAAATTTCCAAGCCTTACTTAAATAATGAAAACTACAAAAAAATAAATAAGGAATGCAAATTAACAGAGTAGAAATTGGTAAGTGCTTCTTCAGACCCCTAGCTGCTCATATCATAAAGTGGAGAGTCAAAATATGGGGAATGGTTGCACTATCATTGTCATGCACAAATTATAATTACATTTAGTTTCAAAATCAAATTCTTTTTGGTCAGAAATTTGTACAAACTGAGCTTTTAAAAGTACAGTGAACTACAAAAAGATTAAATATGCAATTATAAAATATATTTATCCTAGGTCATAAGAATATAAAATGTTTATGTTCATGTCACTAGTACATTACACATTACACACATTTAAGGATAACTTCTTTGCATTAATAATGTAAATGATACAACACTGTTTATTGCTTATGTCAGGCATGTAAATTTAAATCCAGACAGCCTTCAGTAGCTAAACCTCTGTGGTTCAGGGTTTGCTTAGGATCTGGTAGAACACCATTTTAAAAAGTATATAAACAGTTGGAGCAAGTTTGTACCTGCTCATAGAAACAAAAACCATCAACTTTGCTGGGGGGCAGCAGTTCACTTTTGTAAGTACCTGCAGTGGAAAGTCCTGAGATGTTGACATAGGATCAAGTTTACATCACTTCTCTATTGTATGTAACGGTCTGTACCCATTCCAGGTGTAGGGAGTTTACTGCTTTAAGTCACACCCCTAGTCATTAACTTGCAGCAAAATTAGCTGCTGGAGCAGACAGGCTTACTCTTTACTTACAAGGAATGTTCTTGAAAATACACTTTCCAGCAAGAATAAGCGCCAACTAAAATCAGTGTGCCAAACCCAATCTTAGTGAGAATAGGTTTCCAGTATAACCACCTTTTTCTTTTTCTTTCAGTCTCATTTAGCTTCTGCTTCATCTGCTGCAGCTTCTGTGCTGTGTTAGCTTTTCTATCCTCTCGCAGTCGTTTTCGGACAGTACTTAAATAAAAAAAAAAAAAAAAGGGACATCTTAAATTGTAGAACAGGAAAAAAGGCCATTAAAATATTAAAACAAACCTCTTCCCAACACACTCCCAATAGTTAACCCACCAGTAGTATTGGCAGCAGTACATAAAACCTAAACCAAGCAATCTTTATTCTGTTTTAACAACCTTGATGTGGACAGTTTCAGGTCAGTGAAGCCCCATGAAGTAAGTAAATGACGTATGTAAAGATGTAAGTGGTGCTCAGCCTACGTGTTCAACAGGGAACAGAATGAACTTAATTATCCGAGCTTAGTCTTTCACCCCCGCCAGTGCCCCACTTGGTGGCAGATATTTTTTGCACGGAAGCTGCTTTTATATGCAATGTCAGGTACCATGTGCAAACATTCACAGTATTTAAGTGCGTGCCTCCACTGCAGAGTTCACGCTAGCCTCACTGGTATATGGATCCTAACCTACTCACGTCTGCATGCAGATTAATGCTGCTCATCTTAGGCTGTAAACCAAATCTTGATCAAAGACACAGGCTTAAAATCAGTTGTGTGTTGTTACACTATCTGGGCCACCTTGTAATTCTTGTCTCCAAGAGTATCCTCACAATCTCTAAGAAAGCGTAACTCTGACACAGAAAACCACTTTGGTTGTCCAAGCCGTAGCACACAAACACCACACTCGCACCCATGCCCCCGTCCTGCTTGTGACAAGCTCCTTCAAACATCTACAGAACCACTGTCATTCTCCCTCAAAACACTCATAAAGACATGGAAAGATACACTCGTCGGGGCATTCAGCACAACATCTGTTATTTCAGAATGTCAGTCTGTCTACACTGAACCGCTGCATCTCATCTCAGACTGCAGCCCTTCGGGACAGACATGCCTCCTCCTCTGCACTACACGGCCCCCAGTCCGGTGTCTGGGTCTCTGGCTATGGATCCACGTTTTGCTGCCCTCAGGGCAGGACAATGGAGGGGGGGGAAGCAGGCCAGAGTGACACAGCGCCTCAAGGAGCAGCAGTTCGGATGGTAATTCCCAACACAGCAGCTCACAGCTGAGGCATTAGTACTCATGAGGCAGACAAACTTGACAGAGAAAGACAAATTCACATGATGCGGCTAAAGCACAGAAATCTATTCACAGTGGTAGATTTAACAGGAGCGGAGGGTAACACATGGCTTCAATGACACGATTTCAATCACCATACAGAAAGTGGTAGATGATAAAGACTTTGTATTTCTGAGGTATCATATATTTTTCCAAACAGAAGTTAGCATTCTATTTAAAAATCATTATCGAATTACATTGGGCACTTTTAGGACCTAGTTCACACTGCCCAATAGAGTTCACAGACAGCCTGTAGGAAAATGCTTTCAAGCATGACATTTAGCTGCTTCAATTAGAGACATTTGTTTTTCTTCTCTTGACCTTTAAACAATAAAACTTAGTCACAAGGAATAATTGAAGTTGTATTTTTGAAATAATTAAATAAGACTGTCAAATACCACCTGTCCTTTTCCTCTACTGAAGAAAGATATTGAAGTTTTCTTATGATAAGCATACATTCACCCTCTTAAGAGAGTGTATCTGCCTTCTAAATTGTTTCTTCATCTTGCCTACCTTTCAATGTTTCCATCTGTGATGTCTTGAACTTTATTGGACAGGTCAGTATTAATTTTCTCCATTTGATCTTTGTTCTCCAGGCCTATGCTGTTCCCATTGTACTTCTCTGTGGTTACTTTGTTTGGGTGCGGAGGAGACTGCTCAGAACTTGGTGCTTGGTCCTCCTTAGAAAGCTCCTTCCACCGTTTCTGCAAACAAGGAGAACATATTTCAAACACTCCCCTAACACTGAAGGCCCTCTTTGCCCAAGATGTCTTCCAACAAAAGAGTCACAGAAGTAGATTAAATTAACTACTAGAAAAAAAAAAAAAATTGCTCTATGAAGAAATAAGGTTAGATGAAGATCCGTCCTTTCCAACAATGATCCCTTTTTATATTTCTCCAGGATGATGCTACTGTGAAGGTATGAGGCCACTAACTTTGGGGTTTGTACTGTCCACAGTAGCTCTACAATGAGGAAGGAACTTGTCTTGTGAAGACCTTCATTGTCCAGCAGCTTCCATCTCTCTCTACTCTCTACAGGCCTATGCTGCGCTGTTACCTTTCATGGCTCCAAAACACAGTAGGACCTTGCGTGCAAGAACTGCCTAAGAAGAGAGAACTGGAAAAATTTGCAACACCAATGAAAAAAATCTAGGGTTATTTATGCCAAAGTCATGGCCTACTATTTCACCTAGTGGTCCATTAGCCCAGAGATCTACTGCTATCATAAAACAGATATTCACCTTGTTTTGAGAAGGAATCTGAAATTAGATGGAAGGAATAAAAAAAAAAAATAAAAAAATAAAATAAAAGGTCAGAAGTAAAACTGGTTTGCTAGATCTCTGTCCTTAATGATCAATAGTCTGAAGGATTTCTAGACTAGAAAGGTAGAAGGAAACTAGAAAGGTAACAAGGAGGAAAAGAACCGCCCCTAAAAAAAACAATCAGTTCTTTCCTCACACAGATCAGCCACCCTGTAAAGATACAGAATACCTTCGGGGAAAAAAAATCAGCTACTTTTAAATGTCTATGATAAGGAAGATGAACTGAAAATTGACTTTCACAAAACAAGTGTTAGATTCTCGTCTGTGGAATGAATTCAAGACTGCCGGTCCAAACTAAATATCAAACTTGGAAAGTGATGTCAAAAAAACCCAGCTACTTATAGATGAACTGCTGGCAGAATGAGCTTTAACAACGAACCAACTCCTCCATTGCAGAGGAGCTTCCACTATAGATCTCTAATTCACAAAGGGAGTCTTCATGCACAAGACACTTCACTGTCAGAGGTTTTCTTTATTTTGTCTTAAACAAACAAACAAAACCCCAAAAAGAAACAGCCACTAACAAATGGAAATCCATTTAGCAGCTCCCTCTTATTGTCATGGAAAAAGGCCTTTTGGAAGACATAGTTGCGTCCCTAAGAGAGTTGCTGGCTAAGATGAATACTGATTCCATCTGGAGTGATAAGCCACACAGGAAGAACTGAAACCAGAGACAATTTTACTACTCTTGTCAAACAGAAGGAATTTCCTACCAAGAATTCTATTTTAAACATGTAATAACAACAGATCAAATGGCTGGTAGTTTTAAGTTTAAATATCTGACAAGACTACGTGAATGGCAGGACTGGTAAAATAACACACAGCTTGGAGCAGACAGACACGGAGGATTGTGTTGCTAAATCACCTTTGCCATTTTATGACAGTACCTGCAACTTTACAAAAAGAACGACAAAAGCATATCTCGGGAACTGAAGTACTATACTGCATCTTGTGAAATTATGGCTGGAAGAAACGAAGAAGTGATGAAATGCGATTTAAGATTACAATTGTCCTTAAAATTATAACCAAAATGCCTGTGCAGGGGAGCTACTGTGCTGCCTGTACTGCCTCTTGGAATGAAGGGACACAACGGAAAGGCATGTTAAGATGTTCAGTTGACATAATCAGGTGAATGTCAGATACAGTTTTTGGATTCACAAGTTTCAGTACAAAACTATAACATTCTTGTTCTCTGTCTGCAAAGCACATCTACGGATCTAAGGAATTCAACCTTCTTTGTCCTTTCAAAGCCACAAATTTGTTTTCCAGAGACCACTCATTTCAACAGATTTTTCTGAAAGAGTGATGATAAGTTATTCTACTATGTTGTTGAAGCAATATTAACTTATCTTTATTACAAAGGAATTTTATAGAAATGAATACTTCAATCTTGTTCCACCTCAGCCATTTTATATAGTGCAGTGCTGTAGTATAATTGGAAGCAAGTAATTGTTTCAGCTACAGCACCATGCAGTGGCACACCAACCACACACCTCTGCAGGCCTTCAGGGCAACCTCGGTGAGTGCCTGATCCTTCCTTTTAGTCATGGGTGGAAATCCTACTGGTGCTGAATGAGGGGAAGAGACTCCTCTCCCCCCACACAGGCACTGCAGTTGCAGCCACTAGCAGTAAGCAAGTAAAGGTTTTCAAGTATACGTTGTGTTTGTCTGCAGAGTTTACTGACTTCCGAAATCCGTGGAGACGTCAGAGGTGAACATTTGGTTAATGTTATATTAGAGAAGCGTTCAATGACTTCATGACCTCCAGTTGCTAGCAGAGAGAAGTAAACCTGTACTCTCACGCCCTGGACAGTACAACTGTTCCATATGCGGGAAAAAAACATGATCTAGCTGACCTTGAAAGGAGAAATACTCCTATTAAGTACTGCCAATTGATTTTCTGCACATGACCCTAAGGCCGTAAGAGAAAAGCACCAGGACAGCTGCCTGCACTGCAGAAAACACTGGTTTAAGAAAGATCATCTGAACTATCATAACAAGAAAAAGAAAAAAAGAACAAATGAGACGTGTGCCTTCATAGGCATTCTCTTAGTATGAAGAAATAACACACTTGAACCTGACAAGCAATATTCTGAGTTGACAATGCTTCCTTCTATACAGAAACAAGAAATCCTGTGATCTAGATGGGTAAGTGCAGGAACCAGAGCTGCTCACAGTTTGGAGCACAGCTTTTTAAAAAACAAAGCACAAAAATTATTAGAAAGAATACCATCATACCACCAGAAACAGATTCCAGAAAATAAAGAGGCTAAATTGCTGTTAGTGTTATGATGAATCATGCAGTCTTCTAAGCATGTGGCACAGGTGTCAGACTAGCAGCACACTACCTAGGTGTCGATTAGTAATTGTGCAAAATTATTTCTTTATTTACATAGCAAGTCAAGAAACATTTGTCAAAGAGAAAAATCTGACAACTACCAGAACCACAGAAAAGAGGAAATGTGTTTTAGCTTATCTGCTTCATTCACAATTTTAAGAAATCAACAAAATAAAAAAGCCCTAGCATATGAAAGCAGAATTAAGTCTGTTTCGCAGCCTCTCCTCCCAGTCCTCCCTCCCACCTAGCCCAAGCCATTCAAAATAGCTGTAGCTACTCTTACATCTGAAAGCCGCACTAATAGTGAGATTTGGTAACCTGTTTGCCCCAAAACTCATTATATTTGGCTAGATTCTACTAACTGTAACACATGACTGTCAGGAAAATACATAGCAAAGTTCAAGAAATCATAAAAAGATCCTTACTATCTTTTCAAAGTGATACTGGGCATGACTTTTGCTTTTCAGTATTGAAGATATAGATTTAACTTTTTTTTTTTTAAACATTTGTACAGTCAAGTTATTTTTATATTTTATCTAAGAGGGGACAAATACATAGGATTAGAAGTTTAGCTGATAGAAGGCGCTGATCAGGTACCCTCTAACACCTTCTAGGCATCTACTGAAAACAGCAAATTATTTAAATCCCACAAAGTTACATGTTTTAATACAGTTCGGAGCTCATTTTTAAATACTGTTAGCAGTCTACTGTTTATGTTTAAATACATGAGCTAAACATTTACCTGTATAGTTGAATCCCCCATTATAAATTTTGCTCCTTCTATTACAGCCATATATGAAAATCTTAGTTGATCAGGAGTCTGAATAAGTCCCATTCGATATTTTCTCATATCCAGTAATACCTTCTTAATATCTACAGAAAATGGGTCTTTTTTTTCCATCTGTAAAGAAAGTTACATCAAAAGTTACATCATTGCTATTGATAGAAAGACAACATAGAAAAAATAACTATAAGTAAAAATAAGTCAAAATTAAATCTAAAAATTAATTTCTTCATACTATGTTTCTATTACTTATATATGAAATTAACATCTCAAATGATTTCTAAATTGTTTTTACAGGAAAAAAGCAAACCATCTAATGAAAGCTTACTATGAACAAATCAATGATCATGTATTAACCAAATAAATCAGTATCCTAATACCAAGTCTTAAAATTAAGAAACTTAGATATGCTTGATTTTATTCAGGCATGTATTTGTACTTTGAAATAGGACTGTGAGAATCAGAACCGTAAAGCAGTATTTCCCACTGCTCCTGAATGGAAGAGCAATTCGGAATGACTGAATATGGCAGAAGTTTCCTTATTTAAAGCAGAACCCCTAATCCAAGCAATGCACACACTTGTCCCCACACTACATTCACGGGGTGTTTTTAACCACATATCTGCATTTCTTGCAACGTTCATTTTGATTCTTCCAGTATTAAAGTATACTTCCATCAAAATATACACCAATGTTTTCCAAAATGCAGAAAAAAAAGAAAAACTGAAGAAAATATTAAAAATAAGTTGAGAGGACCTAACCAAACCAGAAGACGAGTGTCTTACAATTTAAATGAAATCCTATTTCACCTAACCCTGTGCTGTATTTCTATACAAAGCACAGCCAAAGAGAAAAAGTCTGTGTCTGGACTTTAAAATCCAACAAAAATTTAAAGAGATTTTAAATACTATTTAACATTTAAAGTTCGCTCAAGTCACGAGCAATTATAGATGATGCAGTTCACTGAGTACAGAAAAAAAATCTACTCATTCCTGTGGCACTGCAACTGGCTACCAAGCCCCACCTCCCTGAGAGCTACACAGCTAGGGAAATTCTGCACCATCTTCCATTACACACAGCAGGAGATCCAGGCACATGCCCAAGTTCTCGTCCTAGTTCAGATACCAATTTTCTGCAACCTTAAGAAAAGGGGCCTGTCAGACCCGCAAGATATGCCATGTTTAGAGAAAGACTTATATATTCAGTTGTCTCAATATATATTCACAAGCCTAACTTTAAGCTCACATTTTAAAAAACCCAACAACTCAACCTCTTCTAAGCATATCTTATATAAAAGGAAAAGAATGCTTACTATTTACTTTCCAGGAAGCTTTGAAAATGTGTAATGTACTTCAAGATGGATTTGTAAATGTGTTTCAAGAGCTGTGTTTTTAAACCGTCAAAATACATGAAGGAAAAAAAAAAGTATGATGTCTTAATTAAAGTTTTCACTGGCATGTCATTAACTTAAATGCTTTTAAAGCCTTCTGACCAACAAGCCCATATTGGGAAGGGAGGCAGGGCGTCAGGAGAAGGAAAGGGGTGACAGAGAAAACAACCAAACACTTACCAGAACAAGACAAGTGTCTACTAATGAAAACGTGCCGGAACGTCCTATCCCTGCACTGCAGTGAATGACTGCAGGTCCGTGTTCAGGACTTAGTGAACCAGACTCTCTGACTTTAAACAGGAAGTTCAGGAATGAAGCTGGGGATTCAGGAACTCCAAAGTCTGGCCATGTAGTATAATGAAAATGGAAGATCATCCTGGACTCACCACTCTAGAAGTGAAAACAAATAAACAATACAACTAGAAAGTATTCTACTTTTCTTTAGTTAGCACACATTTCCCCAATCTAAATCAATAGCTATTTCTTACTTTAAACCTCCCATTTAGACAAACAATCCAATAACTTGCTTCAAATTGGGTGACAACCAACAGTGCAACGTGAAGCAGGTTTTCATCCCTGTTGGTAATTTTCCCCTTTGCAATTATTACCACACACCTTTTTTTTTTTTATTATTCTCAAACTTCCAATACTGTATTTGGTTTGCTTTACTACTTGCTCCCAAATATTCTTCTTTTTCTACCATTAATGCAGCTTAATGGCTGACAGCAGCTACTAGACTGCTAGCATTAATACCACCGAAAAAACCCACCCGTCAGCATTTTAAACACTCTCCGCTCTTGCTTAGAGCAAATTTTAGTATCAAGAGGTATTAGCATCTCCTTTATACGAACCACACTACTGAGAGGAGCAGGAAGATTTATGGGAAAGGCCTATAAGAACCCATACAGCAGGATGTCTAGTAAGACTTCTGCTGGACATATTCATTCTTTGTAAGTAAGAAACAAGGATTCTAAAACCATGCAGTTCTTTTAGAACCATGCAGCTCCTCTCCTAACATGACCAACTAACTGCAAGTATTGAAATGACAGCAAGAGAGCATGTATATATCTGAAAAGCTCTGATGACAAATTTGGATCGTATTTTTATGGAACTCACTTCAGACCTGCTGTTAAATGCTACTCCTTGCACAGTGATTTTGAGACAACTCGATCACTGATGTAAGCTCAGGAATTTTAGAAAGGTTCAGTTATTTTTATCCTCCCTCCATTTCATCTTAGTTTCCACAGAGACTGTAAACCTACAGAAACCTCCACAAAGTCAGAACACAAGAAGGTATTTTAAATATCAATGTATATCAGAAAAGCTATTTTTCTTTTTCAGCAACAGTAAAGTATAGCTATGAAATTCAAATAAATTCTACTGTTCTTCATCTGCTCAGTCTGTTTCAACTTCTTATGAGGGTAAACTTACAAAACTCCTTTGTGAAACTAAAATAATCCAGTTCATGGTTACCACAGTAACAGAAGTACCCTCCCATTTTGTCTTTTGCCTTCAACACCTGATACTGCAAGAATGTCAATACTTTCACAGAAAACAGTGGATATTAACATGACTCAAGTCACTCTCAAATGCACAGTTATCTTCCAGGAATATTTTGTCTTTTGCCTAAAGGCTCAACAAGGACAACAAAGTTTATCCATCATATTGGGAAAATAAGTACACAGTAAGATTTCAATGGGGGGGGGGGGGGGGGGGGAAATCTACCAAGGCCTAAATTGTATAAATACACTGGGATTTCCCTTTCTTACTTGTCTGAAGCAAAGAATTAAAAAAAAGGTTGCATTTTCAACTGACATCTTCTTACTGGTCTTCCACACCTAGTTTTTCAACTAGTGACTTAACTCACTAATCAACTGAAGCGATCCATTTGTTAAAAAATCATGAAGGAGATACTTTTTTTAATGAGAAATCTTGAAATTAAGAGTGGAAGATAACACTCTTAAGCAATTTCCTCTAAGAAAAATAATTCATCAATTTACAAACAAAATTAAGAGGAAAACTGGAGAGATGAGCTAAAAGCACATACTAGGTAAAGCAAAGGTTAAAGCTGTTTCTTGTGAATCTAGATGATACTTGGAAGTGGTAATTGATACTCCCCCCCTCCCTCCCCCCAAATTCTTAAATAGCATTCTAGATGAAAGCCTCCCTTATACCTTAAGAAGGCAAAAATGCCCTTAGCTATAGAAAACAAAGGTGATCTGTGGTTTGTTTGGGTTTTTTTCCCAAATCCTACATTGTAACAAGCACTAGCATCCTCCTCCTAAAAAAAACCAGTACCACTTCAAGCACGTGGCCAAGCATCATCCTGCTCATACACTAATCTGAAAATAGCTATTTCTAAGGGAGAGATTAAACAGTGCTGTTGTACATCTCATCCAGCTCCAACACACAGAATTACTTTTTTCTTCCTCCTCATACTGCACGAAGAGTTTATCCTTCCCACAATTTTCTATCACTTCACCTCATTTTAAAAATATCTAGTCTCTTCATCTTTCTTCACGAGTGCCATTTTAGTGCACCAGAACTGGCTGGTCTTCTTTGAACTTGCAGTTTCTAATCATACAGCCAAATCCCATTTGAATATTTCAAACCTCCCACATTTTCTCTCTTAAACAGAATGGCTCTTTCAAGTGGTGCTTAGCAGTCAAGCTGTGCAGCTGAAATACTGCCTTTGTGTGAATATCTGTACCACCCTTTCTTAAAGAACTGCCCCCCACCCCCCTCACTGAGCCATGCACCACAGCTATGACTTACGTGAAGTGACGCAGGACTGTAATGAGAAAAGGTTTGGCTTGCTAAAGATTCACAACTATTGATGGACAGAAATTCAATTTTAAAGAACAACTAATTTTATCTACAGTGTTATCAGAAAACTAGATATTCTTCTAAAGAAAAAAAGCTGAACTTCAAGTCTCAGGCAGTAACATAAAATTTTATATATATGATACACAGGGATCATATTTCTGCATGATAACTGAAAACCAGCTTATTCTATGGTAACCACAACATATTCTTCCAAGATTTATTCCTTAAGACTAGCTACCAAAAGAAAAAAAAAATTTCAAAAAATCCTTGAATAATCGTGGGACAACACTTAAACAAAAAACTTTTCAAGAAAATGAGTCAAACTGTAATGAACGGGTTAACTTTGTTCATGAAATCGCATGTGGGGGTAGGGATATTCTTCACTTATCTAAGACCATGAGTACCGATGATTAGCATATGTAGAGAGACGTTTACAGAGCATGAATGGGACTTGAGTCACCTAAAGAACAGCTGAGGAAAACTTCGGCCTTCATCCCAACAACCACCAGAAGGCAAATTACGACCACTTAACACCTGATGGCACAAGATACCGAAGATACCAGCCAGCCATCACGTATCAGGGACTAAAAAGACTGTATAAATAAAGAGGCTCTTCCCCTGTTTGAGTGCGAGCTTGTGGCGGAGCACTGTCTCCCCGGCCGCCCAGCGCTGTTTTGCTCTTTTATCGCTTGCTAATAAATTCGATCTTTTATTTAATACAAATTGGCTCCTCCAATTTGTCACGAGCGTCTATAACAAACTTGGTGCCGTGACTCGGATCCAGGTTCTTTGGTGCGGGCCCTTTCAAGCGGGGAGGCGCCCTATCCCTGGATAGCCCCGTCTTGAAGAGGTGCTGCCGCCATACCCTGGACCCACGAACCCCTCTAAATTACGATAACTGAGCAAAAGAACCTGCAGGACCCCTTAAATTTTGTGCACGAAGACCAAACGAAGACCCCAGGAGCGGGTGAGTATATAAAGCGTGAGCCGTTTGGTTGGGGTGGTTATCCCGAGGTGCGATTGTGTGAGAGGTCTCTCTGAGATCACATGAGTGCGGACCCTCCAGTAGTGCAGTTCTCGTAGCCCGCGAGGGAGCGAGTCACGACCGAGGGGAAGTGAGTGTGTGTGTGTGGATAAAGGCACCTCGGAAGATGGGACAGAGGAAAAGCAAGCCCTCTGGACCCATGGGGATGGGGAAGGGAAGTAAGTTACCAGACATACCCCCGGACAGTCCCCTAAGCCTGATGTTAAGATATTGAGACAGTTCACCAAGGAAAAAGGATAGGTCTAAGGAAAAAGATGATTAGTTATTGTATTGAGATTTGGGGTGGAAAACCTCCCAGCAATCCTCATGTACTCTCGCCTGTGTTCGGGTCCTCTGAGGATTGGGTGTGTCAACAATTAAATATATGGGTAAACAATAAAAGACCACCAGCCAGCCCAGAGGAAAGTGAATATGCTGCCTTATGGATTTCCCAATCCTGGGAAATGTCATTCCTCTTTGCCTTAAGGGAAAACAGACCAGATAAACTTCTAAAAGATGCTGAGGACCCCCTTTGGCCCCCTCCCTATGCCCCTCAGGCCCCTCCTCCTCAGGACCCACTCCAAGGCCAGGAAATAGCCCAGGCCCCTCAACCCCTGCACCCCCTCCCAGAAGGTCTGCACGTAATAAAATACGAAGAAAGGAAAGATTGTTCTTTCTTCGGGAAATGTTGGTGCCTGGTGAGGATGAACAGGGGGGACCGGGAACGGGGTATGTGGCAGTCCCCCTTAATACAGGGGATGTAAAAAATTTAAGAAGGAAATGGGGAATCTGTTAGATGATCCCCTGGGGGTAGCCGAAAGGTTGGATCAATTCTTGGGACTGAATTTGTACACGTGGGATGAATTACAGTCTATCCTGGGCATATTATTTACCGTAGAAGAAAGGGACAAGATTAGGGGGGCTGGGATGAGACTCTGGGACCAACAACATCAGGCTGGCCCGGCGACGGATCAAAAATAGCCCTTAAATCGGCCAAACTGGAATAATCAGGATCCGACTCACAGGAAAAAGATGATACCCCAATGGAATGGCTTGATTGAACCATTTGAGGTGGTTATTAAGAACCCCGAGATTCCAGTGAGAGTTAAACAATATCCCTTATCTAATGAAGGGAGAAGGGGACTAAAACCTGAGATTAAAAGACTATTGGGAAAGGGGGTACTCGAACCCTGCATGTCCCCCTTTAATACCCCGATTTTACCAGTAAAAAAATCTGATGGTAGCTATCGGTTGGTGCATGACCTAAGGGAAATCAATGGACTGTCAGCCGGTTCCCGGTAGTGACAAACCCACACACCCTGCTGAGTCAATTGGGACCCGAGAACCAATGGTATAGCGAGAACCAATGGTATAGCGTAATAGATCTTAAGGATGCATTCTGGTCATGCCCTCTAAAGGAGGAATGTAGAGATTATTTTGCCTTCGAGTGGGAAGACCCAGACACTCATAGGAGACAGCAGTTAAGGTGGACTGTACTCCCCCAGGAGTTTACAGAATCCCCAAACTTATTTGGACAAGCCCTAGAACGGGTTCTACGGGAATACCAACTGCAGGATGGAGTTGTACTAATACAGTATGTAGATGACTTATTGTTAGCAGGAGAAAATCAAGAAACAGTCAGAAAAGAAAGCATACGGTTGTTAAATTTCTTGGGCCTTTAAGGCCTCAAGGTATCACGGCCAAAACTACAGTTTGTGGAAAAGGAGGTGAAATATTTAGGACACTGGATAAGCAAGGGGACTAAGAAGTTGGACCCCGAACGAGTAAATGGAATTTTATCACTGAAAGCCCCGAGGAGTAAACGACAGATTAGACAATTGTTGGGACTATTTGGGTATTGTAGGCAGTAGATTGAAAACTTTAGTGCGAAAACACGATTTTTGTATCAAAAGTTAACTATGGATGGGTTGCTTAAATGGACCCCGGAGGATGAAGAGAGATTAGAGGGTCTCAAGGCCGATCTAGTTAACGCCCCTGTCTTGAGTCTGCCTGATGTGAAAAGACCCTTTTATTTATTTGTGTCCACTGAGGAGGGGACAGCATACGGGGTTTTGACCCAGGAGTGGACAGGAAAAAAGAGACCCGTGGGGTACATTTCCAAATTATTAGACCCCGTCGGTAGAGGGTGGCCCACCTGTTTACAAGCAGTTGTTGCTGTAGCCCTGATAGTGGAAGAAGCAAATAAGATAACGTTTAGAAGTGAATTAAGGGTGTTCTCCCCTTATAATTGAGGGGATCTCCAACAAAAAGCTGAAAAATGGATCACCGATGCTAAGCTTTTAAAATATAAGGGGATCCTAATCCATTCCCCTAAATTGGAGATCGGAACAACGAACTTGCAAAATCTGGAGCAATTTTTGTATGGGAGTCCTGAAGAAAAATTAACACATAATTGCCTTCAGACCATTGAAGAACAAACAAAAATTAGGCTAGATCTGGAAGAAGTAGAATTGGGAGAGGGAGAAAAGTTATTCGCTGATGGGTCATCTCGAGTAATAACAGGGAAAAGGAAGTCAGGACAAGCAATAAGAGAGCCCAAGCGAATAACTGTGGTACATGTTAAGGGACACCAAAGAAGAACAACCCCTGAAATTCAGTGAAGCCAGGTGATATGGTTTTAATAAGAGCCTGGAAAGAATCCTCTCTCACTCCTAGGTGGGAGGGGCCCTTTCTTGTTTTACTTACCACAGAAACTGCTGTCCGAACTGCAGAACGAGGATGGACTCATGCAAGCAGGATCAAAGGACCAATTTGGAGTTCTCATTGAGAGGCGACCAAAGACCCTGACAGCTTGAAAATCAAGTTCCGAAGAAAAGTGGAGGAGTGATACTGTCTTTTGTAAAAATCCTCACTGTATATGTTATCTTTATATGTTACAGGTGTAAACTTTGTAGAGAAAAGTGGTGGACACATTGCTCTTATGGGTATTCCCCTAGTGACATTTGCCACGAATGTTATAATTACGAACAGGAATTAATTGAGCAAGCATTATGTATGGGAATATCAACTGGAAAAATTATAAAAGACTCCAAAGAATGGTGGGATATTTTTGCTAAAGACATAAACCCTGAGAGGTGTTGTCTTTATGTAAATGCGTTATGCCCAACGAAGGCTGACATAGTACAAGTATCCCGCAGACGAACAGTAGTCAGAGTGGGGTGGGGAGCTTGGGAAGTGAAAGATACAAACTGGGACGCATATGAGTCAAAGCAAAGTAAATATAAAGGAGGTTCCCCTGAAGAATACGACTGCTGCCGAGAAGATGGTACACCTCGCTGCTCTAAGCAACAGAGTAGGCAGAGAAGAGGGCAGAGACGTACTGCTGTGGGGATTAAGGTTGATGAACTACCTCCACAGTAGGCTCACGGAGCCTCTTGACTTATTACTCCCAAATAAAACATCCTCAGAGCTTCCCCAAAGTCTCCCATCTCTCACCAGAGATGAAAACAAAAATCAAAATGATTATCAGCACCCTCGGAATACCTGTCGCAAGGGTAAAGGGACACCACTTTTCTCAAACTTGAGATTAAGCACTTGAATGATAGGACTGTTACTAATGCTAATAGAGACAACCCAAGGCAAAGGGAACCCCCACCAACCTTACAAATGGACGCTCTATAGGTGGGAGGATCAAAAAATACTACAGCAAGTAATTGCTGCCGGGGTCCCAAGCTTTAATCAATCCTTATGTCAGATCATACCCAGGAACCCATGTCTACATAACTTAGGCTTTTAGTTTTGTCCCAGTTCTAACCCTGGAAAGGGGTATTGCAACCATCCCGACTCTTACTATTGTGCTTATTGGGGTTGCAAAACTATAGCTTCTGATTGGATTCCTAGGTGAGGTACAGATAAATTCCTATCTGTAAGGTGGGGGTCTCATGGATGTACACCTGCTTCACATGGTTGGGATGGAAGCCAAACAGGACTATAGAGTGGAAATTGCCCATATATTTATATTAATGCAACCAACCCGAAAGATCCTGCTTGGTTAACCGAGGGAACATGGGGAGTCAGACTTTGAAAACCAGGCGCAGATTAAGGGGGAATAATTACGATAAGGAAAGAGCTGGTGCCAAATGAACCCTCTGGTGTAGGACCAAATTCAGTCCTAACAGAGGAAGATGATAGTAACAGTATTGTACAGACTGCTACTATCCTCCCTAATATAGACATCACTGAAAACAATATCTCGGGCGTATCAACAAGAATCAATCCATTGTGGGATATGCTCCAAGCCAGTTATCAGGTACTGAATGCCACCCACCCTAATATAACTAAGCATTGTTGGTTGTGTTACGACATTCGACCACCCTTTTATGAAGCTATTGGGGTAGACAGTAGATTTAAAAAGTCCAACGGAACAAAGCCAGCTCAGTGCTTATGGAATAAGGAATCTGGACGTAAACAAGGGATAACAAAGTCCCAAGTATCAAGAAAAGGAAGATGTATAGGGAATGTCCCAAAAGACAAACGACACCTGTGTAACACAATTCACAAATCAAGAGAAATAACAGCTGAGTGGTTAATTCCTACAGATAATACTAAGTGGATTTGTTCCCAAACTGAGCTTACACCTTGTATATCCCTAAAGGTTTTTAATTGGATAACTAAATATTGTATACAAGTAACTGTAATACCTAAGCTTATTTACCGTCCCGAAGATTTTGTTTATGACTATCAAACTACTCAGGCCCATCACATACAAAAAAGTGAGCCCTTGACAGCCCTCACGGTAACAACCCTCATAGCAGTCGGAGCTGCTGGAGCTGGTACAGGAATAACCTCCCTCGTACAACAAAATCAAAAATTTCAATCCTTAAGAATAGCAGTCGATGAGGATTTGGCTAGGATAGAAAAAGCCATGACAGCCCTAGAACAGTCTGAGTCTGTTAGGTCTTTATCAGAAGTAGTATTACAAAACAGACAGGGCTTAGACCTAATGTTCATGCAGCAGGGGGAGTTATGTGCAGCCCTACGGGAAGAGTGTTGTGTATATGTTGACCATACTGGAGTAGTTAAAGATACAATGGCCAAGCTACGGGAGAGGTTAGAAAAACGGAAAAAAAGACAGGGAAGCACAACAGAGCTGGTATGAGTCTATGTTTAATTATTCACCCTGGTTAACCACCCTATTGTCAACTATTACAGGACCCCTTATCTTGTTAATCTTATTAAAAATGCATGGCCCAAAAGTCAAAAATAAGTTGATCGCTATTGTTAAAGGGCACTTAGAAGCTGCACACTTAATGCTGTTACGAAAACAATATAAACAAATAAAGGATAAAGGAATTAATCCTATCCTCGGGCGGGCAAAAGAAGTATTAGATCGATTTAATGAACAAAATCAGGATAAAATAGAAAAGGGGGGATTGTAATGAACGGGTTAACTTTGTTCATGAAATCGCATGTGGGGGTAGGGATATTCTTCACTTATCTAAGACCATGAGTACCGATGATTAGCATATGTAGAGAGACGTTTACAGAGCATGAATGGGACTTGAGTCACCTAAAGAACAGCTGAGGAAAACTTCGGCCTTCATCCCAACAACCACCAGAAGGCAAATTACGACCACTTAACACCTGATGGCACAAGATACCGAAGATACCAGCCAGCCATCACGTATCAGGGACTAAAAAGACTGTATAAATAAAGAGGCTCTTCCCCTGTTTGAGTGCGAGCTTGTGGCGGAGCACTGTCTCCCCGGCCGCCCAGCGCTGTTTTGCTCTTTTATCGCTTGCTAATAAATTCGATCTTTTATTTAATACAAATTGGCTCCTCCAATTTGTCACGAGCGTCTATAACAAAACCATTCTAGTGAAAGTTTCACAAACTACAGGGATAAGCTTTCAGTAAATAACCAACATAGCTAAACCTGATAAACTCAGAAAGTTACCACCACACTGCACAGTCCTCCACTGACTGCTGCCAACACTAACAGCATAATGAAAGGATGATCAAACCACAAGCCATGCTCCAGGTTACAAGCAGACATCCACATGAGGACTTCAGCAGAAAAAGAATATAATGTCATTAAACAAACTTTCATCAAAACAAGCCTTGTCATACCCTTTTTCCAGTGACTATCCAATCACTCAAAACAAAACCATACAAAAATCTTAGAAAAACTTTAGGTTGTTCCATCACCCCAGAGTATGAACATAAATAAAATACTACCAAAATGCTCAAAGGAAGTTGATGCCTTCAGTGTCAAGTAAAACAGGTGAAGACAGAAAAATGCTGGTCTGTCAAATTTCACACACTCCTTATAAAAGCCTTCGTTTCATAGTTTAAGGGCTACCAAAATGGTCTAACTTATGAAGGTGTAAAATACATGTACAACCCCATAGTGGTCCTGTATTTAACAATCATGCCTTAAGTGCATTAACAACTAATTTGATCATATAAAAATGAGAAGGCATGCTGTAAAGGCAATATTCTAAGCACTGAAATTCAAAATCTTAAATCAACTTTTACCACAACCTCTTCTATTTGTTCATTCTAATGCTTGGCAAAATGATTGTCAAAGTCTACATAAAAATGGCAATGAGGATAATGGTGCCAAATAATCATCACAAGCATTGTGGGTTTTTTTAATAACTAGTGCCTATCCTGCAAGTCAACATGGTAATAGCTATGCCCACTGAATCTGCAAAACACTTGACATTCAAGTGAGTCTGGGTTCTCCTTTCCTGACACCAATACCTTTCCTAACACCTCAGTCTTATTCCTGTGGTCATGAAGACCAAAATTAATCCCTGTTGCAGTTTGACAAAAGTGATATGAAGACATCCCACAAGTTTAAAAGCAAATGTATGCCATGTCTCAGAAATCCCCTCAAAACACTATAGGAATTACATACATATACACATCCATATACAGAGATACCACTAGATCCCAGAACATCGCCTGCCATTAGATTGCTTGCCTCCACAAACAAAAGATCTTCTCAGTACCTTTAACATTTTGGACATTGTAAACTAGCAGCAAAGCAAATCTTATCTTCTTGAACTACACTGACTCTTCCTGGTTCATCCACAGGATCAGATAGTGAGGGCCACTAAGCAGTCTTGTGTCACCTTAATCTGACAGCAATGGCCACACAGAGGCTTGGTACTAAGTCGAGAATCCATTTTGCTAATGGGTTTTTCCAGATATTTGCTATTTGCAGAGGACTCAAGATTCCACTCAGGGTTTATTAATGGTCCTTACTCTAAAGCATCATACCACCAGGGTCACATCAAGTCTAGTTCATTTCTACTAGGCCTTTCTCCTCCAGCAAATATTTTCTTTGCAAACCTCTCCTTTGGCTGCTTTATTCTTATTCCTAGGAACTCAGCCTGAGACACATTCATCAAGGTTCCTCCAGCAATTTCAATTCCTTTCCACTGCTCCATTTCCTCACCGTCAGTCCCTGGTTTCCCTCAAGTACTGAAGCTCATTTGCCCTCCCATTGCTTCCCAGAATTCCCCAGTATCAACAGTGGGGTTTTGCTTATAAGCATTGGTTATGCGTCACACTGTATCTTTCTCCAGGCTATCTGGGTTGCCACATCAGAAAACAAAAGTTTTCTTTCTGTGAAGACCAGTACCTATACCTGTGACAAGGAAAGCTAAAAGCAGCAATAAAGAATAATATAAAAATACATACTCAACACAAGGTGGTGGAGTCTTCCAGAAGTCAGCTGTCAATATCTAACAATTCTCCCATAATAAGGTCACAAAACTTAGCAACCCCATCCAGTAAGGTTATTTTACAGGTTTAACAAAAGGCTCTCAAACACCTATCACTTCTCCAGTATACTGGGAGACTTTGCTTCAAATCACAGACATGCAATAGCTTCTCACATAAATGATTACAAATTTTTAACATGAGCACGGTATTTTCCTTCTACCCTTATTTTCCAAGAGGCAAGGGTTTGTGGAAGCCTTCACAGTCAGTCTTTTCTCAAGGAGAGTTCTGAACCTGAGCAATTACAGCAGAAAGCAGTGGCCAGCTTCCAGAAGAGCTGACAATTGACACCAACAAAATGATGGAGGATACGCAGTGAACCATGGTGGAAACGCAGCTTCAAATTACTATATTCTAAGATGCAGACTGGGTCAGGCAAAAAATAAGGAAATTCCACAATAATCACCAGCAAGAAAAAGCACATTAGAAATATTTTCAAAAATTTTGGAAAGATACCAATAAACACGATCTCCTCTCCAAAGCTTTATTGGACTACACTAGCTGCAACAGCAAAAATAAACTGCCTTTAACAGATATAAACAAATCAAACCACCAAATGTCTTATCTAATCCTAAAAAACAAACATGGCCTGCCCGCTCCCAACCCCACCTGTACTTCTAACTGCTCTTTAACAAAACAAAAGAAAACCACCACCACCAAAACCAACTGAATACTCAGAGGTTCTTTCACAGGTAACAACCTTAAACGCAGTTTACTCTCCATACATGTATTTTGCTCATGTATTAGAGAGATTTGTTGCAGTAACACAAATTGACTTGAGTTCAGAATGCTTGTATTATAAAGACAATTCTAGTTCTGTTTTCAAGGAAATACTAAATTCTCTTAAGTATTCTCGGAATTCAGAGTGTATTTTGTTCACGAGTCACCTTATATTCCAGGCGTCAAGTGGGTAAATGTCTTACTACTCTGCCTCCACCAAAGATCCCTCCAGAATAACTTGTATAAACATAGTTAAGATCACATTTGCAAGTTACTGTGAATACTCAGTTCCCAAAGTTTTCTGGTATAATTATCAAATTCTTAAAGAAGGCTGCACTTAAGATTTGCAGTGTTATTCTAGAACTATGTAGTTTTTCTGTTTGAGTAACCAAGTATGTTCTACTTGTAGCTATTTTACATAAAAAAATATTTTTTGGAGTTAATATTCGTGGAGCATTACAGGAGCGCTATGGCATTAAAATAAAAATTCAATACAGTAAGTTTGCTAAGTATTTGTGAAACTGATTTACATGACATACAAGAAACACTGTACAGTGCTGATGGGCCTGCATTACCAGTCCAAAGCAAACCCAGAAATTTAAGTGCTAAATAGCTCCAACTCAAAAGCCTACTATAGTATACGTTGTGCTGTTCCTCAAGGGATTTCTGCATTTTCCAGCTAATGTTACATCCAAACATACACATATCATGAAAATTGCATCCTTTGAAAATAGGAAGTTTAAGATTAGGGGCCAACATCAGCCAGACAATGCTGCGAAGAAGCCTTTTCAGTAGTTAGGAAAACTTGCCTCAGCTTTCCAAAAAGGAGAGTTATACTTTCTCAGGCTCTAACTTGCAAACACTGCTCTTTTCTTTGCCTTTGCTGTCAATAAACAAACAACTAAACAGAAATTCTTCAGGTCAGTGGGACAGATTTTCATAAAGCTCTTCTTACATTCAATAGACTGAGGAACAACATACCAAGTGTTACCACGTTGGTCTTGTGAGGGAGGTTTCAAATTAACAAACATTATCTCAAAGTACCATTAATAGTTACTATAAATTCAAATAATTTTGACCAAACATATCAATCTTTAGTTGTATAAAACAACATGCAAAGGAACATCTTCAAGCTTTGCTTTCCCAAATCCACTGACAAGACAATCTTGAATAAAACTTGCCATACTAGCACTTTCAATTAATATAAGGCAAGGTTTATAGGGAGAGAGAATATCTTACAAGACATAGCTGGAACAAACAGACAAGCTCTTCAATCCTGTCTTCAGCTCTGAAACAGAAGCAGCAAATTCCAACCCAAGCTCAGGCCAGGAACAATTTTTTTGAGCTTAACTTGATTAAATTGTCAAAGTGCTCTAATTTTTAAGAGAAAAGGATGGTTGGTCCTGTGGAGCAAAAGGGGAGGTAAGCAAGAGGAGATAAAGTTACCTATCTACAGGTGGTAATCAGCCCTCCCCCCAAAAACTTAGATAGCTGGACTGATTTATATGGAAAACTAAAGTTTCATTAAAAAAACAGTAATTACTGAGTCTGATTTCTGATATTCAAAAGAAATCAGAATTTTCAACTCCTAGGTTCCTCCTTTTAGGGTATTTCTTACAGCTCCTCTTACAATCACCGCTACCATCAATTACAATTCAGCTTGTTAAGGTACTGCCAAATGGAAAATATAAATCTAAAAATGCTGAAGCTGTTATCTCTTTTAATGTATAGATTAATTCAGGTCTAACTCACTTGCTTATACGCCACACATACATCTTCAACATTATCAGAAGCAAAGTGCATTAAAATTTTCAGTGTAAAAGCTCAATCAAACCTGTAGTGACAATATGCTAAACAGTTTTCATTATATACTTAAGCCCAGGAATATGAGCTCTACAGACTGAGAAAAGCTTACGTTGATATTTTCTAATTGCAGTAGATGTACTGTGTAATAGGATTTGATGTCTTCGGATACTAGCCTCACACGGAAACCTGTTTCACTGAATGTCATAACTTCCTCTTCTTTTGTTGGCCAGTATTGTGCACACTTCACCTATTTTATTTTTTTAAAAAAAGGAGAGAGGAAAAACAAAAAAAAAAAAGAAAAATCTGGTTAAGTATCCTAGTATCTTGGGCTTTGCATGAGCCCATTCTGAGACCCCATTATTCAATAAAGTAGACTCAAGTACCTGCTCCCAATCTGAGGGATTCTCAAATTCCGTAACGTTTACAGCCAAGTTACAACTGTTTCAATGGGTATTATCCATTCCAGTTTTATCTGTTTATGCTTTCTTTCATCACAGGGCTAGCATGTTTTAAGATATACCTTAACCCTTCTCCCTCTGCCCCCTCTAGTTCTCTGCAGTGAACAGAGATCTTTACTCAGCTACTTCAACAACATTTCCCTCCTCCATTTCTGATGTGCACACCTGCACATTTATATAACTGATGTAACACATCAGTCTTCCCAAGGCTTGCTGAATACTGGAAGATTCTAGTGAAACAAAAGGATGCACTAACAAAGCAATGCAACACTGTCCCTTGTCCTTTACTCCTCTTGCCCTGCACTCAAACGTTCTGTAGGAAAATTTCTGCATGAGAAAGTAAGTGACTTTTTAATGGACTACTCAGATCTTTTTCACTAACAAATCTACTCTGAAGAAAAACCATAAATCTCAAATGATATGCATTTATAACTAAAATTCGCAGTGGTTTTAGGCACATTAGCAGAAAAACTACATTGTAACAAAAGATTCATGTATTCTGCATGTGTAACACCAGCTGTAACAAATCAAAAATAACTAGATCAGTTTGCCAGCTGCTGGGCAGCAGCTTTTCTTCATTGTTACAGTCAAGATCACTATATAACAAATATACTACTCTGTTAGATTTAGAAGAAATAATCTGAAGATACTTTAATGCAAACTTGTTTTCCCATCTTCCATTTTCTTCTAGAGCATCTTACACTGCTTCTACTCCACCTTATTTCTAGCTGTACGTCCTCCTTTCTCAGGATGTTACTTTCACCTTTCTGGATGTACATTTATTAGATGCCGTTTTCCCCAAACTGAATTTTGTGTCTTAGCTTCATCACTTTAATGTTATATTAAACACATGTTATGTTGTACACCAGTGAGAAAGTCTGTTGGTTCTTTTAACATAACAATCAAACATTGTTCAACTGTATTAAAATTATGTGGCTTACTCTACCACTTTAGGCCTAATATTACTTACCGATTCTTTTTCAACAGTTCTGTTCAGCATGACAACTGCTTTTGTTTGTTGTTGCCATACCATTAGCCAAAAATGACAACATGTATTAGGTAGTGGACCCTGTGTAGTAAAGAAAAAAATGGGTGTGAGAACATACAGGCAAAGCAGTGTTTTGAACACAGTATTTCACCGTGTGAAACAGGAAAAAGTCTTCCTCTGAGAAGTTTAAACAAATTATTAATAGAATGATAGAAATGACAGACAAGAAAGTAACCACACTGCACAGATCATTCCATACTTAAAAGTTGTTTGGTTTTTGGGGGGAAAAAAACAAAAAAAAACCAAAAAAAAAAACCACAAACCATAAACAAACAACAAAACAGTAAGAACTCAGGGAAGGGATGTTTCTGTTTGGGCGTCAATACTATTGTGCTGTTAAAAGAAAAGCTACTGCAGGCATGCTCAGAAGGTACAAGATGAAATAAGGGGTAAAGGTATGGTTGCAACCTATTTCCAAAAGAACTGAAGAAAAGAGCAAGACATATGTGAAAAGCTTTTTATGCATTAAATTATCCATACTTAACTATTCCCTTTAGCTTTTTCTTAAAATACAAAATAATGTGTTCACAACTAGATCAAACAGGCAGTTAGTATGAGATATATATAATTCACAGAGACAAGGAACCATCCAAATACAAATTACAACTGTACAAATCCCCCTCCCCCAGATTCTCAATCCCTATCACAACCTAGTAATTGGTACTACTCACCTGTGTTAATATATAGTATCTCTGGGCTTCTTCTATGACCACTAGGCTGGCATTGATATAGTCATTCTCGGTGTTCTGCAGTTTTACACGACTATGATCATCTAAAATTCAAAGAAAATTAAGAATTAATGATGCACTGATCTTGATGAATACTGTTTAACAGGCAAGTTTAGGTCTGACAAGCAATTAGAAATAAATTCTGCAGTACTAACCAAATGGCAAACTACAAATATACGTGAAACTAATTTCTCATGTACCTTTGATAACTGCCTGTCTCATTCTCCCCTCAGCATTCCATCAGAGTAATTTCAGGCAGCTATTAATAGAAGCTGCTCAGAAAACTGGAATGCCCAGTTTCTTTAAAAAACCCAACCAAACAAAACAACCCTCCCACACATGCTGAAAGATGCTCACAGTCATCCCTCAACACTTGCATTTCCTTAACACAACAAACAGCACCATAACCCACACCAGGCAGCACTCTCTCCTATCACACCAGATCACTCCACTGCATGGTATCCTTTAAGTTCAGATTCCAAGGTTTTTGGTGAACTGAAGTTTCATAGGTTGAGGGAGAATCATCAAGTTAAACTCGCACAGCTAAAAAAATAATAATAATAAAAAAATTTCTACTTGCAATAATTCAAACCAAGCTTTGATCAATTTAATTTTCCCTGTAATTTATTAATACTATACAAATTAAAAATACAAAAGAAAGGGCATATGCAAAAATGTACCTATTTAAATTAAATGAAACCTAATCTAATCACGCAGCTTCAGTCTCTCACTATTACACAGGCAAGACAGAAGATTCCCCTATTTATGGCAGAGGAAAGCAAAGGACTAAATTTAAAATTCTAACATTGATACGAGAAAGATTATCAGACTGTCATACTAAAACACTGCATAATAAAAAGTCACTGTGGCTGTTGCTAGAACCTTTTAGTATCTGATTTATCACCCTCTAGGAGACAGTTAGGTAATCAGACTTGTTCACAGTAAGTAATCCTTCAGCCATTTATTAGAACTGTATTAAATAAACAGCATTTTTAGTTTAAGATTTGTACACAACTGCATGCCAGGAAATGAGATCCAACTGACTGGACAGACTGCTTATGAGAAGAGTAAATAAAAAAATAGCAAACTAAAATGAATTTAAGAGACTTCAACACATTTCACAAGAGATGGAAAAGATTCCATAAAGGAACTAACAGAGCTGAGAGTGAATTTCGGTGCAATGCCAGTTTTTAACCTACGTTCACCTGGTCTAACCCACAAAACTCATTCAGGGTGCAGACTGATGGCACAGCTGCTGTTAAAATGTCAGCCCCCTTTTTCCTCTCCCATCCCCACACCAAAAGGCTAACTTCCTTTTGACAAACATCTTGGGAAACGCACAAAATCCATGAGTTTTAACATGAGCAACTACCAAGTATCACATTCAGGGCAGCTATGATAGCTGAACTCAGGTTTAAGTCCCCATATCACAGCCAGTCTATACAGCACAAGGCTTATCTAAGAAATCCACAAATATGACCCCAGATAAGCAAAAAGCTGATGGGAATCAAAAAATAGTTACTGAATTAGACTCTTGTCCTACGGGCTGCTCATACGGTTTTATAAATACTTTCCATATGTTCGGAAACCTGGGAAAAGTACATTTACCAGGTCTTGATCTGCTTTTATACTCTCCCTCATCTATCTGCTATTGGCAACTGTCAAAGAGGATCTTGCTGGATTCAAGGAGAGAAGTTGGCAGTAAATTACCTTTTTTTTTTTTTAAAGGACTGAGATTTGGGGTTGTTATGCTATCTCCTTTAGCTACTAGCTTTTATATGCAGTCACACACAAACACGCAGAGAACAGAAGTATGCTGGAAAACCTATTTTTAATATAAAAGTATGAGAAAGTTACTGGTTTAGTCTGTTTTCATTAGCATTCCAGCTGTAAGGCAACACCATCTTGACTTTCAGGAGTCTTAAAATAATTTATGATACATCTGTATGATGAAAAAAACATTATCAAAGCCAAGTCTCAGTAAAATTAAGACACATGTGCATTTTAAAGTAAAACATAGCTCCTTGTATTATTTGTCTGGATAGGAAAGTGTTACTTTTTCCTTTCATGTGTCACTTTATCTGAAATGTTTCTACTGGAGAGAAATCAAGACCTTTGTAAATATTACATGTCATTTGCCAACAGGAAAAACTTAAGATCTTGTTATAGTAAATCACACATACCGGTACTAGTGTTCTCGGAAAGATGACGTAAGCAAGCACTGTTAACAGTTTAATCACCCAGCAGCAGCTGCAGTATTGCTGCCAGTAGGAGATAATTGCCAAGGCCCTAATGAGGTTTTCTACCGTAATCCTTACACGCATTTTCAGCCTTATTTTTTCCTTCTTATAAATTCTGCTTTGTAAACATGATGAATAAAATTCTGAAAGGTTTTTTTAAAGCCCCTTTAACAACTAATTCTATGCACAGTCAGCCTCCCTCCTCCTCCCTAACTAAAGAGGCAATCCTACAAATACACTGGCAAACACACCACAGGACAAAGAAAGCCACGAGAATATATTGATTTCCCTTCTTTCAAGGGAGAAGGTTTCTAAAGGACACAATGACCCAGAAACCTCGTTCAAGCCCTGGCTTGCTCTTCTGAATTAAATGAAGCAAGCCAACTTTTGACAGCAAGTTAGCTGTAACATATTTCCCGTATGTAAATCATTTCCAGTTACAAAGTACTTCAGATTTATATGAACGATAAACCTATCTTAAATCTTATCTTAAAGATTTGTCTTAAATGTTGCCATGCCCACAACAGCTAAAATATAGTACTCATTTTCTGAAGTGCTAATTCCCCTATTTCAACAAACTATGCAGCCTGAAAAGGAAGTGGAAACCTTAAAAATGCTTCTCATTCTGGCTCCTGCACTAAGAAAAGTACTCCCAGAACAACCCTGTCTGAGATAAGCAAGTTCTCATCACCCACTTCAAGTGAAACCCTGTCCAACTGATACCACTAACACCACTCCTGGTGTCTCAAATAAGGCCAAGACTTCACATTACACATCAATTTGCCCACTCCTTGCTAAAAAGAAAAATACACATCCAGTTAAAACCGAGATAAGAAACATTTGGCATTTTACATCACACAGTCCTTGCAGTTGGTTAATGAAAAGTTTTTATTTGAAAACAACTGTGTTTCTAGAAGTGAAACCACTGTGTAACTTAAAATTTCTCTTTTATCCAAGAGATCTCTCTGGCTCCCCAAATATACAGCTATTAACAACAAAGGAGGGTGAAATGCTACTTAGCGGATTAAAGAAAGTCATAACAAAACATGTAGCCATAAGCCATCCCAATGACCCAGTCTGACCCTTTCCCCACCTACCAGCAAATCCCCTTCATTCCACTAATCTAAATCTAGTCTATCTGAGCTGCTAAATTATTCAAATTACAATACTCTGTCACTAGACCTACAGTCTCAAGTTTCAGAGGTAGCCTAAGGCAAAGGAAAGGCAAAGTGACTTTTCCCCACCGTGTCACTGGTTGTACACAATGAATGCCACATCAATCATGGCCTCGCTCATAACTGAAATGTGTTCCTACTGAAATATATGCATAACTACCCCACAGGATCCTTACCTTTTTAAGCAGGACTGTGAAAAAAAACTTAAGATACAATAAAGTTGTATGTGCTATAAAATTCCCCTCTTCCCCAACCCCAAACAAAGAAGTACCTCCAAAAGCAGCATGTTGAGTTTATTTATACCATGTTTCTGGTAACAAGATGTTTCAGAGAATCATTAGATAACGTCATAAAATTCATCAATGTCAGCTTCTAATACGGACAACAAAAACTGCAGTAGGCTTATTTTGGACAGAACATCTCCCTGTTCTTAGCACATACACTCTAAACACAGGACAGAAAGGGAACATTTTTGCAATGGTAATTAATCAGCACTATGTGCAATACCACCCACATCAGCTCCAACTCTGTTCCCTGTAAAGCACAATACTCTTCACGTTCCTCTCTCCCTGGAATATACGCTATGACAACTGTAAGCCAATGGTTGAAAGGTCCAACATAAAGTCTACTAATGGCCACAGGAACAAAACAAGAGAAATCACCACCTCTCAAGATCCTCCAACAGCAACATGATCTATCAGGCAAAAAATGTTCAGATGACCTAAAATATTGGGCTACACATCACATTACAAAAGAAGGCTCAAGATAAAACTGCGTAAACCCCCATCTACCCTCCAAAAGCAAAAGCAAAAAACAAAACCCTGCCAATTTTGCCAAGGGGATTTCCTTCTTGCCTTCTAAATCTGGGAACACAGCAAGCAGATCTCTAAAGGTGTTTACAGTCGATCTGAGACACTAGACTCCTCTGATATCAACTAAGGATAAGAATTAGAAAGAAAGCAATAACAGAAATCTTAGCATTTCATTAAAGTTATCAATAAAGAATAATAACCCCACAAGTTATTTGCCTCACTTAACAATGTTTTCTGAGAAATGGTTTCATCTGTCAGGAAATGACTGGCTGTCAAACCAAACCTATTTCAGATTAACTTCCTGTTTCAAGAGCACTACATAGCCAAAATATTCCTCTCCCTATTCTAGACTAATACCAAACTGCTAGACTGCTGTTTTTTTTGGCTAGGCAGTAACTCTTGAGGGCTTTTACCCAACCAAACTTATACACACTATAGCTCTTTAGCCAACAGAACTGAACACTAACAAAAATATTTACGAAACTAAAGACAATGTGAAACTCAACTGTAATGGGCAAAGATGATTAGCCTTTCTCAGCTAACAGAAAATCAGCTTTTACCTAGAAATGTATGTAACACACACAAATTGGTTTCAGTGTACCTGTCCTGCCTATTACGGTTGAAATGGGGCTGGCCAACCAACCCAAAGCACTTTTTCCTTCACTTGTAATTGACATCTTTTCCTTAAGACAGAATAATCTTTGCATTTCCTCTTGCAGACACACCACCTCAGATTTTAGACGGGGTTGGCCGCTATCTAGATTAACAAACGATTTTCTCACTGCTATAGAGAAATAAAACATTTTCATCAAATTATGTCTTACAATATGTTTAAGTAGCTAGATCTTAAAACTGCTAGTTCTGAAGGCCTTTGACTATCAGTGAATATTAGTATTATTACCCTTTTTTCATTTAAACACTGTTAAAGAGCAGTAAAACTTGCAAAGTGAAGGACCGAGATGTTAAGATTGTGTAAGACTGAGTTGTCTTGCCTTTCTGCAATGCCAGTTCCTTGCATACATGCACCACGATTAGGTTTGTTCACCACACAGCTTTTACCCCAGCTGCTTTGAAATTTAGGTACTGCTATCTTGGAATGTTATTTCCCCTATATTCCCTTCCACGTCTCTTTCTCCTCCCAGCTCTCACCATTCTTACAGAAACAATGAGTTACATTTGAAAACACACAAATGTAAAATTAAACAGGAATTAGTTCAAATACAGTGTTTTGCTCTGTTCACCTTATCCAGCCTTGCTCCTTAGTGCCCAGTTCTGCAGGCCATCTTGGTGGCCCAATTCAAACCTTCTTTCTTTCGTAATGCTAAAAACTGAGACATGCCTCACAAAGTTCACCATCTTAGTTCAGTCATCACGTTATACTTCATGTCAACTAGCATGTAATACCCTAACCCCTTCCTGAGCCCAGCTACTACTTCAAGACTAGATTTTATCTAACTGTCTCTCTGCTTTTGCACAGGGTCCAGGGATTAATACAATCACATAATTAATTTCCTCCTGCCTAAACGAGCATTTCAGAAGCAAGCTTTGCCATGAGGAAGGCCGAGGTGTTTGGTGCTCTTCGCTATAGTAAAAGGCATGCCATGATTAAGGAAAATTTTGAGGTCCAAGAAACTACAGGAGATGAATACAACTCACACCTCTAAGATATTATTGCAGGTATTATTAGATGCTACTTAAATAACACAATGTCGTCTTATTTATTTATTTCAGAAACACTCTTTTTAAAAAGAAAAGAAAAACCACAAATACATTGAAGGTCAGCTGCCATTCTCTCTGCAGTAGTGCCTAAGAAATGAAATCCATGGGCAAGAGAAATGGTAAATGCATGAATACAGCTTCTGCTGCAGAAGTTGTATAGGATATTGGACCCAGGAATAGAACTTGGGTCTCATGGGTTCAAATCCAATTTCCTGCCTTCTCTTCTTACCACCCCCATCCCAACCTAGGTATGAAACAGGAAGTGAATAAAACATGATGTACTTTACCTCTGGTAAGGTCCTAATGCTGTGCTGCAACAGGACAGCAAACCTGGGACACGTAAGTACCTCTGCATAGATCAACAAAGGTCCAGCAGAGGCCTGTCCCCCATTGCTGAGCATACAGGGGAAGTTAGTAAGCCTTGACTAATTTGGGGTGTCTTCTTTGGAGCTGTACATTTCTCAAACTGACCGTGGTGGGGAATGCCATGCAGACACAGCAAAGAGGCTGTGCACTGAACTCTTAAGTTCAGTTTCATCAGAGTGCAGTACCGAGATTCAACATTAAGTCAGACTGGATCCATTTGGTGAGAATACACTGTGCAAGTTAGCATTCTGGCAGGAGTCTAAGGAGCAGCACTGCATCTGACCAGCATGACTCAATCCGAGACCCTTTCTGCGTAATTTTGAGAAGTTCTATGCACATGCTGTTACCACAACTTTCAGCTGGAAACAAGGAGTTCAGCACTTCTCCAAATCTTACAGTAGGTATTCAGATTAGGCTCTCAAACAAAAAGCCCCAATACACCAGCAACCCTTCAAAAATTGTAGATCCAGTAACAGGAAGGCTTTTTATGAGCCTTTGGTGCTCTGGGAAACTTCATACTAACGAACACACAAACATTTAACCTGTTCCTACTTCAATACTTTGTAGAGAAATTAAGGCTCTACTAAATTTTTTTCCTAGTCCTTTTGAAAGTGACTTATGATAGCTTTCACCAGCTATAACTACAGATTGGTTATCTTTTGCTCACATGTATTTTTATGATGATTTTGGATTACAGTTTCTAAAGTAAATGCTGCTGAAAAAAAGTCCACAACATCTCAGTAGCAAAGAAGCTGGTAAAGAAAACCTCTCTTCACCTGAGATGTAAGACCGTTATGTCACAAAGACCATTTTACAGCTGTTAGCAAAATACAAAGCACTCCATACCACATCTACTTGCACTGAGAAAATTAAAGAACAACTACATGAATACATTCTTCCAAACAGACAGAAATAACGAAATCTCAAGTGTTCTTTAAAGCAACAGTAGAAATCAAGTGACATTTATCCACACAGTATCGCATAAATGTGCAGAATCACTTAGCCCAAAAGGAAACTGTTTGTGTTAGTCAAGGGTTATTAACTTAATTTCTGTGCTCAGCAGATGTTCATTTTTTTAATTTTAATGACAGGTAAAGCAATATTAAACAAATAATTTCCTTATGAGAAAAATATCTTTAAAATATTACTTTGCAGCTCACAAACATTCACCTATATACTAATAACTATGATTTGCAATCATCTCTCATTCACCATTCAGCACAATGACTTTAATCAGCAGACTTTTCTCCCTTCTGTTATACACATTTGTGTATGAATTATGAAAAACACGTTTATCATAGGACACACGCCTACAGAAATAAACAAAATACAAACTCTACAATGACCATGATTTATTAGTTACTTTTAGTAACTTTTAGTGTTTAAAAGTAAATTAATTAGTTACTTTTAGTGTTTAAAAGTAAATTGGGCAAGTAAAAAGTCTAGAAAGTTTACTGCAATAATTACAGAAAAGATACTTACATGGACTAACATCTCTGTATCTGTTTCGATTTCTGTTTTCTGGATATTTTGCAACTCTGTGAGGGTAGTCACTGGATTTGTGTCGAATTTCCTTTAAAAGACAAAAAAGCAATTTATTTATAGCTGGTAACCTGATTAAGGTTAGTGTTCTACACATCCTATTGTAAGACTTTCAAGCTTATTAATTAATCAAGGTTATTAATAAGTAACATTTTTAAACCAACCTTAGTACACCTAGTGTTATTTTCACTCAGAAAATGTGTGTCTCATTCTTGGCCAAGCTGTTGCCATTTAGATCTTCCCACACTTGGCTAACACCACCAAACTAACATAAGCGCAATTAGGTGTAGCAGGAACAAAGAGGAAAAAAACCCAGTTATTTATTATACTCACAGTTTACCTCAGACTTGCACATTATCTCCCACAGTAATAAGAGACTCAGATAGACAGAACTAACAGCAGTATACTGCTAGCTCCTTTACACCAACTAGCAGCATAAATCCCCCCCAAAGGTAAGTGAACTAGTTAATGATTTTATGGCCACTGTTAACAGCCACAAGATTATTGTTGGTGGTTTGACGGTTCAACCCATATAGCTGTAGTTAAACATGACCCAATATGAAGGAACAATTCTAGACTCACAGATATCCATACGAAATCACAGCCTGCTTCTCCCCAGGCATTAATACAAACCTTTCAATAACCTGCATTTGGAAGCTATTCACATATACTCATTTACACGCTATTTTTTTAAGGAGCATACTGCTCACATATTCTGAATGTTCAGTTTTACTAATTTTTTGCCTCTGAGTGTATCTTTTCCACAACTCCACTAAGATACACAGATTTACCTTACCTAGACAACTGAAAACACAGCTAAAGTGCTATTGACGAGCAGCCTCCAATGAATTGAACTATCCTTTTATATCTCTGCATTCATGCCATCTCAGCAGACATGTTGTACGATACAGAATTAACAATATTTTACTTTGAATTCTCCTTTTGTTTTTAAAGGATGGGACATAATGATCACATGTAGCAACAAAGAGCTTTAAAGTTCTCTTTACAACTAAGCATTCTTTGATCTTCTCTATATTTCCACTATCTTCTTTGTCTTCTCAAACTTCCTAAATAGTCTATATATTCCTAGCCAAAAAGGACTTCAGTAGAAATCTAATATACATAAGGAAGCTCCATTTTTTAGCATGTGGTGCATGACATTACTTAAGCACAGTGCCAACCTGTAAAGAACCTAAACCACAATGTGGAGCAGCAACTGTCAAGCATCAATGCTCTACGTATTTGTTTAAAAATCTCTTCCTCTATTAGACAATCAGGTTTTTTTTATTTAGATACAGCACACTGGAACTTGTCTTCTCCTCTAGCTTATATGGCTTACAAGCTTTGGGAGCAACCACATGCATGTTGAATAAATGCATCTGGCAGGCATTCACAACCAAGTTCCCATGAAATGCAAATTTTGTATTACTCCATAACAGGATGCAACATATTTTGTTTTTAAAAGCACTGGCATCCTCTGTCCACAGAAACAGACCTGTAATTTGCTCAAGAAACATTAAAACAGCTAGAAACACTACTACGGGGGGGGGGGGGGGGGGGGGGGGGGGGCTTGCTAGAAAGAGTTAAACCTAAGGAAGTTTAATGACTAGTTCTAAAATCAGTTTTCCCCACACAGAATCCAGCCATCACAAGTTGGAGAAACAAACCAGATGCCAGATGTAATACAAGTCATATTACACTAGAAAAACTTGCACTGAAAAAAAAAAAAAAAAAGTGAAAATCAGTATTATTTATTCAGCCATTAATTCAGATTGGATAGGAGCTCCGGGAGTCAGCATAAATATTCCAAGCTTCACAGGATTTTACCACAAGTCTTGGCAAATTCATGGAACTGAAGGGCAAATATACAAAACTGGTCTCAGCCAGAAGAATAAAGAGACCTTAATACCCAATTTTTTTTCTTCACAGAAACTTGCACTTCTCAGGGCAAGTATGTATGTTTCTTATACAACACCATATCATAGGAAAATACCTTTCTAAACAAAAACTCGGCATAAAAACAAGGAGTCAGCAACTGGAGTATTTTCTACAAGTTTGTGCTATTTAGAAACATCATTTGCTATTTTCTCTTTATGTTTTTAAGCAGGTCTGTATTCCCTGGTTTTAACATAATACAAATGTGTTAAGTACCCTGAAAAAATCCTGAGTTTGCAAAATCTACAAAATCGGGGAAACATAAAATTCTAATACAAAAGACTTTATTAAAAAATATTTTACAGCATAGCTGTAGTAAGATTAGAAAATCTGCATAAAAAGTTTAGCAGAGCTTAATATATAATTTTCTCCTCAGTTTACTTCTCTGAGTACAACTAAATAACATTAAAATGACTTGGGAAAGCTAACTTGTTCAGTCTGGATATACCAGCTGTAATATGTGTGCGTACTTTCCTACCTCATGAAAAATACTGGTTGCAGAATTCTTCCCTTACACTTTTATCTCATTCACTTAGCACAGTTTATTTCTGCTATTCGCTGTTAAATTCGAACATTTTAGTTCCATAATACATGTGTCTAGAGGTAATGTATTTGAAGTACACGTAAATCCAATATGCCGCTAATCTAACAGAGAAAAAGCACAACTTAAAGTTAGTAAAGAGAACTTTCGTTTTGGGTTGCTTTTCCTCACTTGTCAGAGAGCACTATAGAACACATACTGGCTCAAATAACTGCTCTCATACTGCAAGCTTACACACGAAGTCTGTTTTATGGGACTGACCCAAAGACTATAGTTGGAAGCTCCAAATCCCATTGTTTCTAGAGAAAAAGGGCAAGCAGCGTACTTTCTGAGCGGTGATCGTGCAGGCCTGCTGCCGGCGCCAAGCGGGCGAAGGCAGCGGATAACGGACGGGTGAGGAGGCTGAGCCAGAGCCTGAGGAACCGCTGCGCAGAGCCGCGGACCCGGGGCGACAGCAAGCCTTGGCCGGATCGATACGGATCGGCGATAACTTTCCGCTCTGACTGGAAACCGCGGCGGAAAACACCCTCCCCCGGCTCGGATCGGCCCACTCGGTTAAGCCCTCCGCGCCCCGCCGCCCGCAGCCGGCGGAGGAGTCCCGGCCGCCGCCGAGCCCGCGCAGGCGCACCGCGCCGCCAACACCCCCCGCCGCCGCCCACCGCGCAGGCGCACCGCCGCAGCGCCTGCGCACTAACCACCCCCCCGCCCGCCCCTCCCTGGGATAAGCGGTGGCCGCCTCCGGCGAGCATGCGCGGCGCCTGCCCGCAGTTTCGCTGCGTGCACCTGAAAACGAGTCTGTGGCCCAGCGACTTCCGCTCCCCGCTGAGGCGGCACATACCGGCAACGGGCGCTGCCGGGTCGCGGCGCTCTCCCCGTCCTCCGCTCGCTCCGGCGGCGGCGCCCCCCCACCCCCCGCCCGCTTGCCTCTTCTCTCACCAGATAACGCGCCTGCCAGTCGTTAGTGGCGTCGATCTCCTGGAACTCCTGCTCGACGATGGCGGCCATGGCGGTGGCGGCCAGAGCGCGAGCCTGTCCGGAGACCGGCAAACTCCCGACCCCTCGCCCGCCGCCCACCGCACGGGAGCGGCGAGCGCGCACATACGCTCGCAACGGGTCCCGCTGCCGCCGGTGCCAGGCGCATGCGCGGGCCTGGCCCCGCCCACCGAGGGCGGCCGAGACCACGCCCTCGGGGAGGAGGGAAGCACCTGGGGTGACGTCACGGGGCGGCGGGGGCGAGGAAGAGGCGGCTGGGGGGGGGGCGGGGAGAGCCTCCCTCAGGTAGCCCGGGGGCTGCTCCGCGGCGCCTCAGCCGGTCGCAAGACGGCGCAGAGCCGTTGCCAGCCGTTTGCTGTCCCAGCGTGACTGACGGGACGCGGCGCCGGCAGGGCTTCGCGAGTGAAAGAGCGCTTCCAGCCGGCAGCCCGCTGCCGCCGCCGGTGAGTCCCCCGGCCCGCTCGAGCGCGGTGAGAGGCCGGGGGACTGGCGCGCAGCCCGCGCCCAGCCCGCAGCTGCTTGTCTGAAAAAGCAGAAGTACGCAAACGGGAAGGTGTCGGAGAAACGGCAGACGGCAGGGCTTGCCGTCTCGAAAGCAGGAACGCAGCAGGGCGGAGCGCCGCAGCCCTCCGCGCTCGCTGGGGAGAGAGAGCCCCTCGGGAAACGGCTCCGCGGACGCTTCAGCGAAGCCGAAGGTCGGGCGGGGTCGAGCGAGGGCCGGGTTGCTCAAGCTGCGGGGAAACGCACGGCACTGCACAGCTCAGCGCGGGGGAGAGGCGCCTGTAGCCCTTCGGGCGGGCGGGCTCGCCGCCCTTCGCGCCTCAGCGCAGATCGCCGCTCAACGTACGGCGGCTTAAACGTGCGCGGTGTTAATTAGCGCCCCAAAGGGGAAGAGGTCGAAGTGCCGGGCTCTCTCCTCGGAGCCCAGTGACAGCCCTGCCGTTAGCCCAGCCGCCTCCTCTCCCTAGGGTCCTTCTCCCGGAGGTAACTCCGGGCCCTCCCTCCCTGACCCCGGCAGCGGGCTCTCCTCCACCCCCAACGCGGCCCCTCACGAACTGGGAGGTTTGGCGGGGAACGTTTTTCTCTGCCCTCTCCCAGCCCCGAGGGGCCCCCGCCCCGCGCCGTGCTCCGGCCGCTCCCCTCGGCTGCCCGGTTCTGCTGCCCTCCGGCGCCTAGCCCCGCCCCTCGGCGCCTAGCCCCGCCCCTCGGCGCCTAGCCCCGCCCCGCGCTGCCGCTCCTGGCCGGGGCGCCCGTCGTCGGTGGCGCGGTGGCCGGGCCCCAGCGGGCCCCCTCAGCCCCGGTCCCCCTCAGAGTGCCCCGTAAACCGGGGTTGTACACGCGTGCAAGGGCTGAGCGGGGCACCTGCAGCCCCCGTGATGACCAACTCTGCGGTCCCGCGCGTGGCCGTACAGCCGCCGCGCTCCCTTGCCCGCTGTCAGCGAAGCCCCGAGCGGGAGCTGACGGTGTGGTGCAGGGCTGGGCCTGGGGTGTTTTTTAAGAACAACTTCAGACGTGTGACGTGAGGAGGAAAGGTGGGCAGAGCGAGGTGCTCGCACCGTTGGCATGCTGATGCAATTCCGTCGGTAAGCTACCGATGAGGTGGCGTGCCGGCCACCCACCATTAAAGCGGCGCAGTGCAAAGGCCATGGTGGCAGGGGCAGCCCATGAGGGTTGCCCGTGTCACACTTAAAGGCCGAAAGTTGCACGCTGGAGAAATGTGGCCTCAGTGCTGGGTGAGCCACGTTCACGCTCCCCTCCGCTGTGGTGTTTTATAGCTAGGAAACAGCCATGAGGGTCACTCAGCATGATGCAAGAAACCTGTGTGTGGTTACACAGGTAAGGCAAATATTTTTGGAACAGAATTCTGGTTTTGACATCCAAATACCTGTCGTCTGCTGTTGCATTTCCTTCCCGTCAGCTGGCTGCAGCGTGGTACAGCACTCCAAATCCACTGGCCGACGTGCTCCCTCAAGTCCTATAACGAAAGCTGGTATCTTGTACACCAGGGGACTGGGTGATGCACCTCTCAAGCATGGCTGATGGGACAGTATGCATTAGTAATTTCATAGCATGTTTTTCCATGTAACTCAAGGAAATGTTGCAGAAGCTTCTCTTGAACTGTGGCTTCAAAGTTTGAAATCGATATAGGGAGTAGCTTTTCTGGATTTTTTGGCCTGCAAGACTGAGGGACAGGCCATTTCTGTAGTTCTGCAGGTGTTCTTCAGTTCATTAGTGTGCTACATGTGATCAGTTAATGAAATAAGTACATAAGACAACATTTGTGAATTGTGATTTGGGAGTGCAGAGAAGAATCTTAAGTGCCCATCCTCAAGCTAATGATTCTTTTTAATTTAAAATATCTTTCTCTGAATTCATGTTTCAATTTGAGAAGCCCCTTGCTGTGCTGATGAAACAGTCACCCCAAGGTAGTTGGTATCCACAGCAGTTTTGATCTCAGAAATGGTTTTGGTGACCTTGCTCGTCTGAATGAAAAAGACCAATTGAGTTAATTTTAAATGTTTTTTGTCCAGTGACCTTGACTGAACAATTAACTTTAGTACCAGCCTGGAATGGACTAAGTGCTTGTTCCTCCACGTGTGTGTTTTTTTGGGGGTCATTCACTGGAATTACTACATTTATTGGAAATGATCTGTTTTGTGCTGCTTTTCTGAGAACTATTTTGGATATTGGTAGATGAAGAACAAATTCTTCCCTGAGGTGGTTTTATTCACAAATACACTCCATATCAATCTTAGTCGTTAAGGAAGAAAGCTGTAATGTGCTTAAGCTTGCCACGATGTGAGAGGATGAGAACATATCATTCCTGATTTAAGTCTTATAGCCCAAGGCCTAAAGGAGAAGAGGATCCTCCCTTCCCCCATGAACTGGATAGGACTGGAAACCCAGAAGGGCTGGCCACTCTTCCGGCATCTGGTAGGGAGGAGGGGAAGCTGAACGAAAAGGTCCAATGGTCAGGATGAAACAGGTCTCATTTATTCTGTGCATTTACAGTGGAGTCTTCCTATTTCAGACTTTTGGGGACTGTATTCCTTGTTCAAGTGAACATTAAAACTCCTATTACTGAGAGTGGGTGCCTGTGCAAATACCTGTCTCCAGTTATCTTATTGATTTCCTTCCCTTGCCCAAAACTATATTTTGGCATGCAACAAAAGAAAAAAACAACTTCAAAATGCATGTAGCAAATGCAAATCCTTGTAGCAGCAACAGTAGCAGAAGCGTAAGGGGCCCTAACAGGTTTGCATTCAGCTAAGGAGGTCTCACATCAGTCACAGGTCCACAGCAGTGGGATTCTAGTGTCCAATGTCTGTTAAAAAATGGCTGTGTAGTAAAAGTGATGGAATTATCGAAGCTGTATTTATGCTTTGAAGAGAAGGACAACACAGCTGTGCCCAGACTAAATGATTGGCCAAACTGTAGTGGAGTTCTGGGTAGGAGAAATTCATGGCCAAGGAAGAAAGGAAAGATTAAGATCTGTTAAGGAAGTCTGGTTTATAGGACAGAGATCTGTGCCAGTCTGTATGGCACTGGACTCCTGCGGTGAAGCTGAAGCAATTGTGGAGTGTGAAAAGAAAACGGCAACTGGCAGAAGCACTGTCACAAGTGAATGGACACTAGCTAGCTGAAAAGGCAGCCAGCCAGAACGTCTGATGGGTAGAACAACTTTAGGCTCTGCTGTGGCTTTGTGAAGCAGCCCTTCCAGCAAGCTAAGCTGGGGTGTGCAGTCAGCCACAAAAAGTAATGCCTATGAGTCAACGCAAGGGGTGCGGGGTATGGCTACAGGAAGAGGAGAGGAGCCAGTTGCCAAGAGAAAGATGAGTCCAAGTTATTATTTTTATTGCTTGTAGAGAGGATCTTGCTTGCTGGGGATGGTTTGTATATGATACTTGATTTGCCGTCCCTCTTTCCTTTTCACCCCTAGCTACAGCGACATTTATTAAAATCATAGTTTGCAAGTGAGAAAGTCTAATTCTGCAAGTGTACAGAGTGGCTTGATGTCATTCCACATTCCTGGTTAGAAGGTCATTTTTTACTAGAAACTGCATCTATAGAAACCGCCTATAGCTGACATAAAGTTTTCACGTTGAAAGTTTACTAAGACACATTTGTCTGAAGTTCACTGGTTTATCAGATTTCAAAATTGTTTTCCTCACAGACTGAATAGGGCTGTTATGTGCTTAGACCATTTCTAATCTCACAGTTACTGTTTCAAAGCATCACTTTACAATACTGTATAATGGTTAAAGAGGTGTCTAAACTGCAGTTCTGGAAACACCTTTATGTTGCCCTGTGAGTCTTTAATTCACATTCTCTTATAATTTTGAAATCATGTTATCAAGATCTTGTAACTTGTCTACAGCACAGATTCTGTATTTTAGTGTCTTCCATGCTTGATTATACGTATTTTCATCTACATTCAAGCTTATCTTCCGAATTACTAAATTAAGGGCATTCTCTGAATTGCAGCTGAAAGGTTGCAATGCACGACTCATACCACTGTTATTTGCTAGGAGAAGTTCTTGTAAGAGGATACTGTTTTGGCAGAAGACGACTTACTTTGTACTGAGGAGTATCGGTAAATGTTTCTGTTATGAATTTGTGTTTTCAATTTTATGTTCCCATTTTTCTTTGGGTTTCCCAGCATCCGAACAAAGCAATTATGCCTATTTTCATGGGTCTAAAAATCTCCAAATTGTGTTTGCCTCCCCCCCCCCCAATAGTTTGAACTAAAGTAATAAAAGTCTTTTTGGCAACATGATTTAGGATTGTAATCCATTTTGTAATTTATGTTTGATTTAGGATTGTAATCCATTTTGTAATTTATGTTTCTGCCTTAGACAACCTGAGGTGCCAATAACAGGAAAAGGTTTTCTTTTACTACTAGCTCTAATAATGATTTACAAAATCTTGCTACCAACTTCACAGAAACTTAAATTTACCATGTGGTGGTGAGCCTTCAACATGTATTACAGTAATTACTTCTGTCTTTCCTGTGCTAGCAGAGGTAGATCTGTGCAAGATTTGTGATATCTTTTCCTGTTTTTAAGCTGACGTTAATATATGTGATTTCATACATTTCCCGTATAAGCTCATCCTATTGAGATAATCAGCAGCCCAGTAGGAGCCACATTCTCTGAGTCACTGTTTTGATGGCAGGGTTCCATGAATGTGTGGCTAGTTTTGTCCATTGAGATGTCCTTCGGTATGTTATATAGAGCAAGGTGTTCACGCTTTTGTCACTGTGTAGAGGCACTGAATCTTATAAGGACCCTGGAATAGTAGATAAGAATTTGCATAGCTACATTTACTTGGCAAGGCAGGATTGCAATAATCAATGCACCTCTCTTTTTACCCTCAGAGTAAATCAGAAAGCAAGGAGGAAAATAGATGTTGCCTGTAGGTGGCAAAGAGCCATGAAGCAACTGTTAATTTTTCAGGCAGTATGATTTCCTAACAAAAACAAATGAGTAGTGCATGCAAAATTTATCTTTCCTTTTTTTCTTTGATAATGTCTCTTATAAAAATGGCTTTGAAACTAATCTACCAAAGTAAGGAGTCTTAAAAAAATCTGTTTTGCATAACAAGTATATTACAGTTTCTGAATGTATGCTATGTTTTCCTTGGTCCAGACATTTAAAACCTCTAATTCGTACCCTTATGGCATATGAATTGCTGTAACTGCTAAACCAATTTGTTTGTTTTCTCAAAGAAATGAAAAACTGAGTGTAATGTACTGAAAGAAGGATCCATAACACAAGTTTTCCAACTGTAATGCTGTCAAGGTCTTTAACATCTTATTTTAGCCAGTGGAACAGTTCCAGCAGCTCAAGTCATGACACTACCACTTACTGGAATTAATGACCTGGGGAGAAAAGTGCCCTTGTACAGAACGTGTCCAATATGGAAATGGGTGTATGAAATTCTCCGGATCTTTTGAATTTTAGATATTTTTTCCTACTGTCTCACTGCATGCAAAGAGGCATCACTAGTCATCACAAGATATTTAAAAAAAAAAAACTTTACGGTACCACTTCTCAAACAGACCACTGTAGCTTCTTTAGTGGCAGACAGTAGTCCCCTCTAAATACACTGGAAGCAATTTGTGACAAAGAAAATGCTTAAGGTGTCCTAGTACACTGTTTTCTTTACTTTGCCACCCTTTTATATCAGAAATGTCTTGATTGTGTGTTAGATCACTCAGAGTCAGATTCTTCTCAAGATTTAAGTATAAAATAATGTATTTACTAACAGATTGGCAGTAATGGAACAATGCTACAAAGAGATAAAGAAACAAAGTATGTTATTAAGCATCGATTTGTCAAGAAATATCTTCCAGGGTCACTTTAGCATCTCAGCTAGCTTCTAGCTCCCATTCTTTTACTCTAACTTTGGAAGTTCTATTCACTTGAAATTGATTTTCTTTGTCTAAGATGGCTGTTTTCTTCTTACCAGCCCCCTCTTAAGCACTAAGCAGGAAAGGTAGGACACAGAGCAAAAGCAAAGGGGTTTTTTTCTGTGTTCAAGCAAGACCACCTTAGTTTTGCCCTTTGTTTTTCTTGATTAAGAAAGAATATTTAATTGAGTCTGGTGATTAGATTCTTGAAAGTGATTCTGTGAGGAGGGGATTAGGAAATACAACTGCCATAAGCCTGTACCTGCATACCCCAACAAGGTGTGACATTAACATCTATATCATAATCAGTACACTCCTGATTTCCCATTGCTTCTCAATACATTGGTAATACCTTAATGTATTGGTTTTGTGTGGCAAGGTTTTGGTAGCGGGGGGGGGGGTTACAGGGGTGGCTTCTGTAAGAAGTTGCTGGAAGCTTCCCCTGTGTCCAACAGAGCCAATACCAGCCGGCTCTAAGACGGACCCGCCGCTGGCCAGGGCCGAGCCAATCAGTGATAGTGGTAACGCCTCTGTGATAACATTTTTAAGAAGGGAAAAGTTGGGACAGGCGGTATTCGGCAGCCGGAGAGAGGAGTGAGAACATGTAAGAGAAACAACCCTGCGGACACCAAGGTCAGTGAAGAAGGAGGGGGAGGAGATGCTCCAGGCGCCGGAGCAGAGATTCCCCTGCAGCCCGTGGGGAAGACCATGGTGAGGCAGGCTGTCCCCCTGCAGTCCATGGAGGTCCACGGTGGAGCAGATCTCCACCTGCAGCCCGTGGAGGACCCCACGCCGGAGCAGGTAGGTTCCCGAAGGAGGCTGTGACCCCGTGGGAAGCCCGCGCTGGAGCAGGTTCCTGGCAGGACCTGCGGATCTGTGGATAGAGGAGCCCACGGAGCAGGTTTTCTGGCAGGACTTGTGACCCCGTGGGGGACCCACGCTGGAGCAGTGTGCTCCTGAAGGACTGCACACCGTGGAAAGGACCCATGCTGGAGCAGTTCGTGAAGAACTGCAGCCCGTGGGAAGGACCCACGTTGGAGAAGTTCATGGAGGACTGTCTCCCGTGGGTGGGACCCCACGCTGGAGCAGGGAAGAGTGTGATGAGTCCTCCCCCTGAGGAGGATGAAGCGGCAGAAAATAACGTGTGATGAACTGACCGTAAACCCCATTCCCCGTCCCCCTGTGCCGCTGGGGGGGGTTGGTAGAGAATCTGGGAGTGAAGTTGTGCCCGGGAAGAAGGGAGGGGTGGGGAGGGAAGGTGTTCTGAGATTTGGTTTTATTTCTCATTACTCTGCTCTGGTTGATTTGTAATAAAGTGAGTTAATTTTCCCCAAGTTGAGTCTGTTTTGCCCGTGACGGTAATTGGTGAGTGATCTCTCCTGTCCTTATCTCGACCCACAAGCCCTTTGTTATATTTTCTCTCCCCTGTCCAGTTGAGGAGGGGGAGTGATAGAACGGCTTTGGTGGGCACCTGGCAATCAGCCAGGGTCAACCCATCACAGTCTTTGATATCTGTTTGGTTAGTTTAGGTCAGCTGTCCTGGTTATGTCCCCTCCCAAGATCTTGCCCTGCCCCAGCCTGCCATTGAGGGGGGGCAAAAATGTTGGAGAGACAGCCTTGATGCTGTGCCAGCGCTGCTCAGCAGTAGCCAAAACACTGGTGTGTTATCAACACCTTTCTAGCTACTGATGCAGAGCACAGCGCTATGAGGGCTGCTATGGGGACTATTAACTCCATCTCAGCCAGACCCAATACACTTATACATAATGTTATCAGAAGTTATAAATGCACAATCTAATTTCTAGATTTCAAATATATTTTGGCTGGTGAATACCATATAAGGAATAAATATGACAGCAGCAATGGTAAAATGAGAATAGGGATGCGTTAGTTGTGAAATTCCGCCACACAAAAACCGTTCTAGGGGTTTTCTCTGGGGACTGTCACAAATCCTGTGATGCCAGTATTTCTTGGTCCCATAAAAAGTGGTAAGGATAATTCTTACTTAATTTCCAGAGTTTCAGCAGCCTTGGAAAGTCGGATGAGGCAGATAGCTGAAGGAGGTAACTGCATTAGCCATTACAGCTAAATCTGCTGTCAAACACCAATCAACAGTGTGCAATATTAATACAGAATTTACACAATTCTGTCACAGCAAGTGCAGTAAATCTTGAATATTTTTGGAAAGGAGCTTCCAATGAAATAATGCAATGATTATGTTTTAAAAACATAAATATATATGCCTTTCAGGATGACAGTAAAACTTTACCTTCTCTTTCTTTTACCACTCACTTTCCTGAGAGCGGAAGTAGTTGGGAGTGCTTTGTTCAGACAGAGGAGTGACTCATTAGTAATTCAATAATGAATTAGATTAATGAAATCTATGCTGCAAGTTATACCCCCCAGGTTACTCTTACTGGAGACTTACATGCACAGCATTTCATACAATTGTTTGTAATGTGAGTTGCATATAAGTTTACCTTTGAACCTACCCAGTGTTACCAGATGTGATGGAAATTAAATTAGCTAGAGTTACCAAGTGCTGAATTATATTTTTCTGAATAATTTAAAAATATTATTATAAAAAGTAGGGTAGATGATATTTTAATAATCATGCAGGTAACTGCATGATTAACTCTTTGAAGTTTACCTCTTTCAACGTGAGAATATAGCATTATTGGGGAAAAATGGAAATAACATTTCCGTTTGACTAATCTACGCAATTCAAGAGACGGTGGATAAGTAAACTCCAGGCACAGAACACTTCTCTTCAGCATTTCATGCGTGTGTTTATACTCTGTGCATAATACTTGTGTTTATAAATACCATCTGTTCCTGCTATCCTCCCACAGAGCACTGCAATGTGCTGTGTATTCTCTTTGTGTTTCAGATGTCTCAAGCACATAGGCTCAAAAGTTATGTTCAGTACTTGGGGACAGTACATCAGCCACTCACCAAATCTGAAATGTTGAATAGGTTGTGTCAGTAGAAATTACGTCTGTTAGGTATACATTGTTTCCTCCACAACAGGCATGTGAGTTAACCTTGGGCAGGAAGCAATTGCTGGTAATTAGTGTCACTTATCTGACCTTTGCTGAAAGGAGTATTCACTGTTCAGCAGCTGCTAATAAGCCTCTACAATAGAGCTGTGTGGGAATGTTCAAAGTGCCATTAATCCTAAAGTATGATGTGAACATGCCTTAAAATACTCGAGTGCTCTTTCCAGTGTGTTCATATGGCAGGTGCTCTCTTAGCCTTGGACTGGGTTTGTTTTGACACGTGTCTAGAGTTTTCAGTTTAAATATCCGTCACAGCACAAACATCCCTTTTTCCTGTAAGGCCAACTAACCATGCTAATTAGTACAAGTTTGTAGAAAAGAGACTTAACAATATGCAGACCTGATTCTTGTCTTGCAACCGTGAAGTTTAGAAATAATTTAATTGCCGATATGTTAACATAAACTATGAGCATACAGTTTACGCAGTAACAATTTAAAATTATGTAACTTCTTTGCTGCACCTAATGATTGGTCCCTTGGGTGATCTGTCCTCACAGCAATTCCTGCTGGAAATTTCTCCTTGTTACGATTCTGATCTAACAGTACCTCTGGGTTGAGACATGTAATGAATCAAGTGGTTGATGATGACTACAAAATCACAGTTTCTTTTCAAAGAGAGTGCACCCTTATAGCTGACTGTAAGGCAGCATTTTTTGTTAGTGAGAATTTCACTGGCAGGGGAGAAGCCTTAAGTGAGCACAACAAAACTTTTTCAAAATTTCCAGTGAAAGGGCAATTAGCTTTTGTAGTCATGTGTCTTTGAGAAATTCAAGTATGCTTCCCCGGAATCTTGTCTGGGATTTCATTACATGTTCTTAATCCAGATGTTTCAAATGCTTTGGAAACAATGAACTTTTATTATTGTCAGGATAAATTCATCATCTTTGCTTTTAGAAAAGTCAGAGGGAGGAGGAGTGTTTAGCAGACTTCTGGGGAGCCTTTCAGTGTTCTCTCTACTGGAGCCTGAAACCTTCCTAGACAGATCTGTTTAGCTTCTCCTAACGGTGGTCAAACTAGAAAATTACTCCAGCATTGTCTGTTTAACATTTGCTGGTATATATTATCTGGACTATGTCCCCAGACTGTTCGTTAGTTAAATGAACTCCATCTTGTTATGTCTAAAAGCTATATATAACATACGGCATTCATAAATAGGTGATGCTAAACCTATTGCATAGTCTACCCATGTGCCAGGTATAAATTTGAAATCTGAGAGAGAGACAGGGTCTATTCTACATAAGAGGAGCTGAAGGTGTCTTCTAACAGTTTTAAAACCTTGTCTATGCCCTTTCACATTACCCTTTCAACAATATTCCTTGAAGTCGTCCATAAGTACAGCCACTTGCCCCAGCTGGGATTCCTGTTAGCCCTGGAGCACATAATAGATCGTGACTCCTTAAGCACTTATTTTTAGATACATGAAAATGGCCCCAAGGATTATTCTTTTGCTGGAAGTCAGAAGTATAAGGCTGTTTTTAGGATGGGCCCTGCGTTTGTTAAACTGCTGCCCTTGTAGATGCAGAAATACATTAATGTCCTTGTATAGCTGCTTAAATAATTTTTTTTTTAGATGGGTAATGCTTTGGGTTTGGGGAATATGTGGTTTTCCTACAACATTAATTTCAAAAGCTCTTTAGCCTATTATAGCTAAATAGCATTTTAATGGAGCAGGTTTGTTACACTTACTGACAACAAAAGTATTGATCATGTAAGCAGAGTAATGAAGACAGTTACTTCCATAGCTAATACTGCAATAACATCGTGGTGTTGTCTTCTTTCACACTGTACCACCTCTGCTGCACTGTAAGTTCAGATTTGTACCAGACAAATATTCAAATATTATGCCCTAATATAAACATCTATTCTTCTTTTTTTCCAAATAAAAAAAATAAATTCTTAAAGACATTTATTTCTACTGATAGGCAATGCTGACGTTTCCATTTTAACTTTAAAGTCTTTCTTTTATTTGAATAGAGAACAGCAGGGCCAGCTGCAGGTATAGCCAATGTCGGCAGGTCGCCTGTGGATGCAGATACTCAGGGTGGCAAAACGGTCCCAATAAAGAGCAGCCAAGCTCCGCTCTTTCCTCTGCCAAGGCCTTTCTCCTGTGGAGAGGAAGACCACACATTTGAGCTGTTCATGCTGTATGTGAACAACTGAATTCCTGTTGGCAAACTCCCTCAGCCTGAGTAATTTATACTTTCATACTGTGTATATATATGTGTGTGCGTGTATATATACATATGTGTGTTATACCATATTTATATGTGTTTTATACTGAGTCTCAGAGTGAGTATGCACCAGCAGCAGTAGCAAACCTGACCCTTCTGACTCAGTCCTGTCTTTGCCCCTTCCCTTTACAGGAGCAGCTCAGCCCTGGCAGCAGTGGAGGAGATGTAAATGATGACTTGTCTGCTGCTTGAGAGGTATGGAGTGTGGGCAAGGAGAGGCACCACCTCCTGCATCTAGAGACTGGAGGGCTGGGATCCAGTGACAGATGAAGATGGCCTCTTATTTCTACTCCTAGTCAGCCAAAACCCCACCGAGCCTTCTCAGCCTGTCTCCACAGTGGATCTCCCTGCACCTCCCTCTTCTCTTTCCTCCATGCTCTTCTTCATGCACCTCCACCTTCCACAACCCCCATGTTCTTTTTAATACAGACTCTGACGACTACTGCTGCAAAATTCAAATTTTCCTGTATGTGGAGCAGCCTTGAGTCAGCTCCAGTAACTAACCACTTAAAATTTTGCAGTCTATTAAGCAGATCACATCAAGTTGTATACTTGCTTCAAAAATGTGCGACAGAAAAACTCCAGATATACCTATGGTAAATTAAATGATGTCGCATTCGGGATGGATGGCATCATGATGCATACCTGGCATCAAACAGTACCCCGTGAGAAGCCACCCTGTGTAACATAGCCCAGCCCTGCTTTCTGTGGCCCCCCGGAGCGGGACATTGCCACCTGCAGAGTGTCTCCATCCCATAGCTGAGAGGAAAGGCTGTAAGATTTGCTCCTTCCCTCAACGGCACCGCTCTTCCCCCTCATCAGCAGACTGCTGAAGGAGATGAAAGCTGGCTCACTTGTGGTGTCACTGAGACACTACAGACTGCAGAAGGGTGTTCACTGAGGGAGACGTACTCGTCAGAGGGTCCTCCATCAGGAGGACAGCTGGGATAGTTCAGTGCTATGCTGCAGCTTTTGACATGCAAAAGGACAGGCTCTGGGCCTTGGGAAGGGCAGGTCATCTGAGGAGAAGCAGCATTAGGGGGGTGAAGTCCTTCTTCAAACACAGTTCACCAAACCCTGTCTGACCCCGCTGTCCAAATGACTAAATATTACTATGGTATCTGGTGGTGCTGTGAGATCTTTTTTTAAGGTAGTGAAAGTTTCACGTTACCACCCACGAGTAAAGGCATTAAAGGCTTCCTCCACTGATAAAGAAGCATAAATACCCATTCTGTAAGCAATGGCTTTAATATTGCATTTGATATTCCATCACAATTCTAGCCTGCAAAAATGGTTTAACTGTCAACTTTGTTAGCAATTTATACATCATCTTCTACTTACACTGTTTCTTTCCATACAGACCAAAACAGATAGAGGAAAGCCACTGCTGCCACTGAGTTTAGACTTTTCTGTCTGTTCTTACTGTGAAAACTCTCAGGGCCAGCTATTTTCCTTTTTTACTCCTACAAGCTCTGTTTCCACATCCGAGATCACTAGTTTAAAGATAGCTCTGATGTAGTTATACGATCTGAGATCAACCTTCATATTCATCTGTTATGAAGCCACTAGTATTCCCTTCCTAGCTGTCAGTTATGTTGCTTGTCAGTCTGTCATTCCATTTTTCCCTTACATTTCTTTGCACATTCACATGACTGAGAATAGTTTTCCATCTGTAAGCCACCTGCCTATACAACACCACTTCTGTTTCCCCTTAACTCATCTTTTATCTGCTGACAAAGCTATACTTGATCATGACTGGGTAACTGTTCTGCTCAAATGGCATTTCTTGGGCTAATCCATTATTATTTTGCTTAGTTTGTCTTCCAGTACTCTTTTTTACATTATATGGTAAAATGCAATTTGAAAGATTTGGAGCTTATCTTTTTCTTGCATCTTTGTAATAGTCCTTTTTTAGGTAAACAGTAAGTTTTAATTTCAGTTTGGGATACTCTAGTGATTTCCTAGTAAAACAAACAATAACAGGTTGCAAGTGGAACTCTGATCACAGCAGCAGCAAAGCAGGGTGACACATAAAGAAAGGTTCACTCTTCTGCTTTCTTTAAATGCCTGTAGGAGTTTTACTCTCAGTTTACTCACATAAAGACTTGGGGACTTTATTTAACCTCATTTGTGCCCATGAAGTCTAATTTTGCTACTAATTTCTTTCCATGATCTGCCAGTCATGCCTGGTAAATGATCCTCTTAATTTGACTTACCCTTCACAGCAGTAATTGCTGGTATTCTTTTTCCCTAACAGGAATTCATCCCCTACCTTTCACACACTGCTGTGATTATGGGTGCTTTCCTCTGAAACATCCACCTTTAGACTTCTGGTTTGTATGACACGGTATGTTACACAGACAATACCACTTACTGGCAGCATACCTAACATTTTCGAACTCTTTCTAATCGTTAAGCTTCAGATTCGCAAAGCTAAGCAACCTACTTAGTGACTGGGTTTACTAGATTTTTTCCCTGAACCTAATTGCTTGATAATAACACTTTGTATTTCTACAGTGCCTTAATCCAGGAATCTCAGAATAACAGATATTATTTTACTCCCTATGGAATATTATGAATTGTTGGGAATCCAGTTTTTAAGTTAAGGAAAACATGGTACAGAAAAGTGTATGAATTTCACAGGGCCACACGGGTCTTCCCTGTCAACAATAATATTTTAAAATGGTTATCAGGAATGGAACCTTTAACTATGCTGTAAGCTGTTTGCATGTTAATCCCTGATTGTCCATAATAGATCAGCTTCTAGTGCAGATAGGACCGAAGCATATGACAGAGGTAGCCATGTAAGACAGGCTTCCTCACCCTCTACCCTATGCCAATATAAACATCCTTAATGCATGCAGTTCATGATTTACTTTCTTTCGGGCAGGTCTTTGTGTGTTTTAAAATCTCCCTCTACAGGCAAGAGCATCTTTTACTTGAAGAAGGTAGTCAAAAGGGAAAAAAGGAAAGTACTAACTGTATTTTTTTTAAATCCAAGGCAGCATCAGATACAGTCAATTTGAATGAGAGTATCATCTCTAACAATGCTAATACAGTTACACTGAACTTCCAGCAGAAGTAAATTAAGTTATGCAGGTTTATACAGTCAATTTGAGAACAAAATTGGCCTACTGTGTCAAAAGTGAAAAACCAACCTAATTATAGACACTTTCCTTTCTTCTCCTATGCTGTGGTTCAATTTAATTTCATCTAGAGATAATACTGAACCCAAATGTTAAAAAATATGTATCAAGATTGTTGTAATTCAGTATGGGCTTCTTCTGCACGAGATCAAGCAAATAGTAAGGTTAAAACACAATTGTCTTTTCCACCTCATGCACACCACCAGCGTGAATGGAATGTTTTTCTTTACTGTTCAGCTCCAGCTTAAGAGGAAGTCACTGAGGTTAGCTAATAGCTGAATCCCAATTCATGGCTCAATAACTGGAAGCTGCAAATTTCCTGGAGTTTCCATGAGTTCAAGCGTGCTTCCCGTTATCTTGCTATGTGGCACGTGGTGTTCTGGTTACCATCAGTCATGAAGGATGCTTGTGCAGTTCTGACCGTGGCCGTGGTGGCTGCCCACCACCGCTGTGCAGCTTGGATCATCCTATGGTGCACCAACTCTGCTACCCTCTGGATACTCTAGAAATGCAGCAGGGAGCTGCAGCACTTTTCAGTGCTCAGTGCCTTGCTTTCTAGATTCGTTACCCCATTCAAAAGGGAGTGTCTTGCTAGGCAGTAATCTTGAATTCATTCTTAGTTTCATCTAGATTAAGGAAAAAAAGAAATTGAAGTACTTATTAATGAGATTAAAAATAGGCAACAGAATAACAAGAGTTTATATTAGACCTAACTGAGGAAGTAAAATGTTTAAACTATGCATACTAGTCACATTATTTCCATCCAATGTACCATTCTACCCTAGATGTCAAGACTTCTGTGGTCCTAGATATTTTATGCTCATGTTACATCATTGGAAAATCCCTCTTTTGATGTGGCATCTTAGCTTTTATAGCCAATTTCTTTTATAGGATTTGAAGTCTTCCTGAAGAGGTCCAGAGAGATTGAATCTTATTCAACAAATTTTATTTTACTTTTAATCCAGGAGATAGTCTGGCTATTTAAAATAAATTAAATAAGCATTGTTTCATTTCCCAGAAGATGTGAATGCCTCTTCATTAGAGTGGATGTCATCCCCTCTTCTTGGTTGTCTATTTAATGCCTGCTTGCCTTAAGAAAGGCTATAGCTTGTCCCCTCATCCCTTTGGTAATTTTGATGTTTCACTATGAAGTGTTTCCTCTATTGAGCCTTAGTTCTGTGTCAGTCTTCCCGCTAACAAAGAACACCTGATACAAATGTCTACATGGGATAAATATATCTCGTTACTGGGTATTGACTGAAATCAGACACAATGGTAAATTAACAATCTGGGCTCACAATCCCCCACATACTTCCTCGATTTTTTTTTAAGTAAAGATTTTGGACCCACTTTCTAAATAAATGTAAACTGACCTACCTGCATTGAATCTAGAGGCCAAGGAGAGGGGTAGATTGTATTTAAATGAATAAATAATTGTGGAAGTGCATATGTATTTAAAAAGGTGGGGGGTTTTTTTGCTTACTGACCAAACTAAAATGTAAGAAAAAAGTCTAGTCTTGATATGAAGTGTACAATTTTTGTTGTCTTGTCAAAGAAAATGAACTTTTTAGGTCAAACAAAAACATGTATTTGTGCCACATTTAAATATCTATATATTATTCAAATGAAACAGATTGATGCCAATTATTTGTGAATCTGACAATTTTGCCCTGCTCCAGCTACACTGATATTACTGGCTGAAGAAATAAACTAAATTTAAGCAGGTGAAAAATATGAATTCACTAGTTGTAACACACTCTCGAGTCTAGACAAAATCATTACATTACTAAAAATTGCAAAAGAATAGGTTTTTGGCAGCTGAATCAATGATGGGAAACAACTCTTCTGGAAAAAAAAAAAGAAACGCTATTTTTTTATAATCAGCAGTTTACAGTAAAAGACATTTCCCCAAAATAGATAACAAAATCAACCATTCAGAGATACTGCCATGAACTAAAGAACTTACAAAACAGCTTTAATGTTTTTAATAGGCACTGTCTCTCCATCTATTTGAATGAAGCAATAACTGAAGTTTCAAAGTAGGAATGTCTAATCATGCTGAAGGATAAAAAAAAATCTTTCTCCTTAGCAATCCAAGTAAGTGCGTGAATATTATTTCTTGGTTTTTTTTTTTATTTGTTTGTTTTATTCTTATATATATGAGTGTTTTCCCTCTAGCATGAAAAACATAATACCTCTGTAATTACAGCACTGTCAAGAACAAGCAACTTTGCTTGCTTCTCCTACTGTATTACTTAAATTTTACCTGTTATTTGGAAAATGCTGAAATTTCAACCTCCAAAGTGGCTGCATGTGATTGCGGGGGGAAAAAAAAAAGAGTATGTTGACCATGGCCGTACAGTTGACAGTGAGGTTCCCTCTAGGAGATGAATTGTGCAATACCAGCTGTTCTTCAGAAACAAGAAAACATTACCCCCTTCATTAGCTCCTCATTTTTAAAAATGCTTTACAAATTCTCTGTTATTTGCAAACTCCAAACGAAATTCTCCACTAATATAAATAGGTAAAACTTAGATGTCTTAATTTTCCTGACAACAGCTTGCAAATTCCTCTCTTCAGCTCCATCTTGTGTTCTCCATTAACATTTAGCTCTAGTGTTTAAAAAAATAGCATTTTTAAACTATCATTGGCCAACTTAGATAAGAATGTAAAACCAGCTAGTGATTTTTTCTTCTAAATCCTTCTGCATTTTCCATTCTCTCTAACTGAAAACATTTTTATCATACTCCCTGTACTTGGGCAACAAAATATTTTTCACCATGTTAACTTTTCCTTACCTAGTATCATTAAAGTAATTAAATCCTAGCATCTTAAAAGTCCTAGTGTCCCTTCAAGTCCAAGTTTGTTGTCATTTATCTCAGTCTATTATCATTAATCTATTATCATTCCTTATCACATTTGGGTACCGGCATATCTAGTCTTAATATGAGGTCCACTAATGAAACACATGCATTAGCATGTTAAATGCTTGCATGTTAAGGATGCTTGCAGGTTATGCAGAAAACAGCAAGGTGATCTCTATGGCACGTGATAGCAGCAGCTCCGTCAGTTGCTGTGGAACGTAGTTTACGGTTTGTAAAAATAAACGCATTAAATATCAAACCCGAACTGCCAGGTTTATTCCACAAGCAGGTAATGGTTTCTTTGTAATTCTGTTAAGTATTTGAACACCCCTGAACAAATCCTGCTCATCAAGGGGACAGAATTTGACTCCTTATTGCCATGACCAAATGTGGAAGCGGTGAGATCAAAAGCCCTTTTGAAAATGGTAAAACTAATCTCCTGTTAAAGGTGCAGATGTAAAAAATGTTCTAGAAAAGGCCCGAAGCGGACTTGCATCGAGAGAGTTTGAATATATCTCATGTCAGGACACTTTACATTTGACTCTCTTCCTTAATCACTTAATGTACAATTTGAAAACTGGATCACAGCTATAAGGCAGTGAAGGTGTCCTAGTGCCTCGAGCAGTGTTCTCGAACTGAAATGAAGTACTATCATAATTTCATTATTATTTATTTTTGCCTCTTAAGTCTGCTAACTCCCTGTAAAGCCTTCCGAACCCAGCGCCACACACGAGAAGCAGGCCTCACGTCCTATCGCACCACAGCCTTCTCAGGGCTCACCCGACACTGCCATTTACTACAGCCCATCATACGGACCTAACTCAAAACCACGGCAACTGCCCGCCTCACACACGCCTTCGCGAGGCCGTGGGGCAAGAAACCCACCACGCCGCCGTTCCAGTCGGGGCAGGAAAGGCCTCAGGCGCCCGCCCCGGTCCCCTGCAGAGGAATGTTACCTCAGCTCGGCCAGGCCGCCCCGCCCCGCCTGCTCGGCGGGGGGACGGACCCGGGCGCCCGCCCGCGCCGTGCTCGGCTGTGCGTGGGAGGGATCGCGCAGGCGCGAAGGCCGCCGGGGAGCGCGGCGGGCTCTGGCGGCTGCGCGCGAGCCGGTGGGCGGCCGTTGCCCCGCCCCCGCCGCGTGAGGAGGGCGGGCGGGCCGCGGCGCGATGTTCGTGGCGCGCAGCATCGCGGCGGATCACCGCGACCTCATCCACGATGTCTCCTTCGACTTCCACGGGCGGCGAATGGCGACCTGCTCCAGCGACCAGAGCGTCAAAGTGAGCGGGAGCCGCCGGGCCTTGTGCTGGGGAGGGGAGGGAGCGGGCGGGCGGTGCCGCGGCCTACCGGGCGGGCGGGGCGGGGCGGCGGCGGCCCTCTCCCTCCCGCGTTCGCCCGTCACGCTCCTTGTCCGTACGTCTGTGAAAACACCGCTTCTTTCCCGACCCGCTGCTGTGGCCACAGGCGGTGCTGTTGGTTTTGTTGGTTCAGCTGAGAATCCGTGTTTGGCGAGAGGGCAGAAGGTGCCGTTCCATAGGGAAGTGCAAACGGGCAAAGGGCTGAAGTGTCCCGCGTGTGCGCTGGCAGACCAGGGAAACTGGAAACCATCAGAAACCTTGATTTTACATTACTTTAGAGGAAAGAGATTAAGAGTAAGGGAAAAGGGAATTGTTTCTTTCGTTTTTTGCACATCGTGAGAAGACGGACAAAAATCCAGGAGTTATGCGGTTAGATTTAAGAAATGTAATTTGCAGAGAGCAGTCATATCTTTGGTTAGACCAGGTAAACGGTTGAGAAAACGGCTCTTCCGTAGAAAGCTACGTCAAATGTAGATGAGGCTTAAAAACAAGCCAGCGGCCCCTTCTCCCTGACCACATATTAAAAGGCAAACAAAACAACAACAATGAAAAAAACGTCCCCCAAAGAGTAAGCCAAAGCCGTGTCAGTCTTTGGCCTGGACTGTCCACATAAAACTTGCAGCCGAAAAAGAATGTTCTTAAGAAAGATGCTAAGAGGTAGGTAGGACTCAAAACCTATGTTCTTTAGCAAAGCAATGTTACTTTCCAGTCATAACGATATCCTTTATGAGACTGTCTTAAGAAAAGTTTTACTCTTGCCAGACTTTTATGATACTTGTAACTGGTGCAGGTCCCGCTCTCACTCGGTGGGCCCTGCAGAACAGCAGTCGGGGAGAAGTGACAAAGCTGGGCTGTGATGGTAACAGCCGAGGTTGTATTAGAGATCCAGAAGGGCAAAAGCGAGGTGACTTTCAGTAAAGTTGTATAGTGAAGGAGTGACAAACGGGAGTGGATGCCAGGCTTCCAGAGGCATCTGTCATCTGGTTGCTTTCATGACTTCACAATTTTTCAGGAAAAAAGTCACAAAGATGATTAAGATGTATGGGAAATCAAGAGAAAGGAAGGTTAAGTGACTTGTGTGGTTACAAACCAAGGCAGAAATGTCAGGAACAGAAAGGAGATCTCTTCCCCCACTAGCCTGATTCTCTTTCTGCTGCCCTGCTCTCTCTGTGGGGTGATTGCCGGGAGCCACATCAGGGTTTTGCAACCAGGGCTGAGCATGTGCCGTGGTGGGGGCTCTGGAGCAAAGCTGAGTAGTGTACTCGTGGAACAGAGTGAATGAAGTGTTGAGAATTGTAATAATTTGTCTTCTGTGAATAATTTATTGTTTAAAAAGATAGACTTCATACAATAGTGGATTTGGCAGGTGTATGCCTCTTCTTCCTACCTGTAGTAGGGATATTTTCAAGGTCGGGTGAAGTGCAGTTGTGTACTGAGCCAGGCAGAGTTTCCCAGGTGAAAATTTTTAGTGGTGTATCTATATATATTTTTTTTTAATGGCTGTGTTTTTTATTACTACTTAGTAAACTTTATATACAAATTGTATGATTGTATTTTGATTTCTCAACAGGTCTGGGACAAAAGTGAAAATGGGGATTGGCATTGCACTGCCAGCTGGAAGGTTTGTATTTATAAAAATTACACAGTTATAACCATAATTTCTCCTTTGTTTTCAAAGAAACATACTTAGTTTTGCTGACTTGTAGAGTAGAAATACTTTTGGTTTGTTGTAGATCCTGTATTTCTTACAGTAAAATACTTTTTCTCTGCTTTTATAAAACATCTCTAATGCCTCTCACTTAAAGCAGAGGCTGGCATGCAGTCTTACATTATTAGTACTTAGTTATGTTGGCAGATTTTGTTATCAGTAAACATAGCAGTAACTGGTGTTTAGGGAGTTGGAAAACAGTACCTTCGCATATTGTAACCAAAAAAACCCCAAGAAAGAGCAGAAGGTCTAGCTATTAAATGTTACAACATCTGACCTCTTTTTGTTTGTTTGTTTGTTTTTTTGTTCCAAAACCTTTCTGGGAACTGTTGTCATTAGAGACCCTGCTACATCAGGATAAGTAGTGCATTCAGCTTCTGAACTGTCCTTAACCTTGTATTTAATAGAAGCACATTACAATAATACCTGTAGATAGAAATGGAAGCGAGTGAAGCTTTTGAATTTCCCTTCTCTAAAAAAAGAAGCGTTAGGTTGACTAGGTATGACAGAGGAGTTTCATGTAAAAAAGGAGAAGATGAGTAATGCTCTGCATATGCTTTGGAAGAGTACAGGCAAGCTAGAAGTGAGCATGGTAATGGTTGAAAATTGAAAACAAAGATGTACTTTTTGCATCAAGGCACAATCTCAGCTTGGAACTTACAGTTCAAAGGAGTAATAAATAATGCCTTGAAATACACTTGTAATTACCTTTTAACCATTAACTAATAGCAACAAAACTTTGCAGTGCTCATAGGAATAAACAAATGCAACAGCTGCTATGTAACTTCGAGCTTTATAAACGAACTTAGGTTTCAAAGGAATACTCTTACTACTTCCTAGAATTTACTTCTGCAAAAAGTCATGAAAATACACAATTGCTTGGACTAATACAATAAGTATGTTTCTCTATAGTGTTTTGGTGTTACCTTGCAGACACATAGTGGATCTGTGTGGCGTGTGACGTGGGCCCATCCTGAATTTGGGCAGGTCCTGGCTTCCTGCTCTTTTGATAGAACAGCAGCTGTATGGGAAGAAATAGTGGGAGAGTCAAACGATAAACTCCGAGGCCAGAGTCACTGGGTGAGACGTTAACGTATTAATCACAGTTTCTGTATGTTCTCATATAAACAGATTTACTGTTCCTCATTGATTTGTTTGCTTATTGTAATGGGCTGAAGCTTTAAACTGTTTAAATTCCAGAATTAAACAGAAGACTGAACATGAAAATTGTTCTAAATACCAAGTAACTGGACATTTCTGGGTTTGCAACATTTTTTCTATTCCCAAAACAGAGAAAGCGCCCTGTTTTCTACTGTTAATACAAACTGTTCCTGATTTTGCTTATGTTTTGTTAGTTTGTGGCAATATTCCAATATAGAGTAAGTATTTTTAAAGCATTTGGGGAAAACAGCTGAATGGCAACATTCAGGCCAATTAGCGTCACTACTACTGGTGTTTCTTAATAAGACGTTCCCTGACAGACAACTTGCAGACATGAATTCCCCTCTGCAGTAGAATTAAAGTTGTGGGGTTTTTCTTCTGTGACAAGAGGTCATTTGAAACTGTCTCATGCTGTTCATCTTTCAAACAATAGATCAGGTTTTTGGGGGAAATAGTTTGCTTGGAAGTGGATTTTCTGCATAGCATTTCGTCAAGGGAATTTTAGATCTGAACAGATTATTTTGCAGCTGTTCTCGTGTGTGTAATCTTATATAACTCAGTATAGTATTCCTGCCTCTAATGTTTTGTTTTGTTTTAGGTTGCTATAATATTTGCAGTTTTCTACTTTCTACTGAAGTTTTCTAACATTAAAATGCGTAATTAGAAAGAGTTGGGTTGTCAGGACCTTTGGCACCCAGTGGGGTATGAAAACTGACTTCTGTGTGCAGGAGGCATAGTTTTCAGCTCAAACTCATGCTTTATTGGCAGGAGAGGAGACAACCTGAAAAACAAATGTTTATGATTTTTTCCTCTGTCACTGTAGCTAATCTTCCTATCAAATGTCTGCTGTATTCACCCATTCCCTTATCAGAAATACTTGTTGTTTTGATGCTTCTGTTGGAAAATGCTTCATGGTAAACTTCAGCAGCACTGAAATTAGAAAGCAGTGTTGCTAGGCATCGCAGTTAATATTGTCACCAGTATGAATGAAGAGGACAGTTTCAAACTGCCTGTGGCCAATACTCTTGTATTTTATGCTTATGTTACGCGTTTCAGGTTTTTTTCTGAAGAGCATAATCTAACCGACTCTTTTTGATACCAGAACTTTGATACCACTGTGAGTATATCTCTTGATGCTTGGAATTGCATCAGTGCAATGATCTGTCATTTCTCCAATTCATTGGTGTATAAAGATTTTTTTAGTTTTTGATGGAAGACGTAAGTGATCCTATGAAGTGGTGTTGTCAGACTTTCATTAGCCTTCTGCAGAGAATGAATTTTTGATGGAAATTGCTAACATTTCCTTCAAGAATTTCTGCCTTTCTTTGCAGGTAAAGAGGACCACTCTAGTAGACAGTAGGACATCTGTTACAGATGTGAAGTTTGCTCCCAAGCATATGGGTCTTATGTTGGCAACCTGTTCAGCGGATGGAGTTGTAAGGATTTATGAAGCTCCAGATGTGATGAATCTCAGTCAGTGGTCACTGCAGCATGAAATCTCATGTAAGCTAAGCTGCAGTTGTATCTCTTGGAATCCTTCAAGGTATGTTATTAAAACTGTAGGTTTTGCTTTGTGACTGTTTTAGCAGAAGATCCAAAGAGTTAGTTCTGAAATTTGGTAGAATAAATCCTAAAACATGCATGGAGAGGATTGAGTGGACATTACTTGGATCTGAAAGCAAGCTGCTAACATTTCTTTTAATAAAGCAAGTTTGGCAGAGCCAGAGAGACAAAAAGTCCTCCTGTGCTCTGTGAGGAAATATTCCCAGCTTAATTATTTTTAGCAAGTAATGAGCTAATGAGCTATGAGCTCTTTATCTCACAAAACTTAACTGGGATTTCCATAAGAGAAAGTGTTTATAAAGGGACAATTCCTGTCTCTTTCTTCTTTCCTTAAGAAAGGTGTTGCAATAGGTAATAATTTTGACAACTCTAACAAGGACATGCACCCTAAGCCTAAGAGTTGTTCTTTTAGTTATATCCTCAGGGGATCGGTGATATAATTAACCTTCTTGAACAGGAAGGAATCAGAGAGGAGTTTGGTTGGGTAGTCCCCACTCCGAAGAACACATACAAGCAGAGGTTCTCCTTTGCTTCCCTTCTCACATCCTCCCCCAGCAATAACAGGAAGGGAAGAACCATTCAGGGCTGAACTGCTTTGGATTCTGTTTGTCCAGAAGCACTTGGTGGCTTTGGCTATAGACATAGTGGTCTGTGTCCTGCTGATCCAGTTATTCTTCTATTCATCAGTAGTAGTCTGTGCTGAAGGTACAGGCTTTCACTTTAATGCATGGGATGGGGTTAAAAGTTGATTTAAAAACTAGAACTCATCTACATTTAGCTTTTGTAATCTGTTTTCCAAAATCTGAATGCAATCCCACTAAATCAAGAGAATGCAGACTCTGCCATGAAACTTGTGGCAGATGCATATATAAAATCAGTCCTACTCTCTGGGAGCATCATCTTGAATTGCCAAATAATGTTCCCTAATGACTTCACCTTAGTGGGTGTATAAAGTGGACTTTCAAAACAACAGAATGGAGATTGTACCAGTAACTGTGAATGGCACTTACTTATGTTTCCTTGTGATTTTTTTTTTTCCTCTGTGTGCCTTTTTTTTTTGTTATTGTTTTGTTTTCTTTATAGATAATGTGTCTGAAATTTAAAAAATGGGTTGGTGTACTTCCTGTGGAATCATTTGTAAATATAACAGTATTTATTTTCACCTTTTAGCTCTCGAGCACATTCTCCAATGATCGCTGTAGGAAGTGATGACAACAGTCCAAATATATTGGCTAAGGTTCAAATTTATGAATATAACGAAAATACCAGGTATGGTAAATGACAACATAAAAAACATTTGTGGGAGTTTGTAATGTAAGGCATTTTATTTTATTCCTGTCATTAGATGTGGAGTGGACTAGTAAATAATAATACCTTAATTCTGTCTCTGAGACATTGGATGGGAGAGGAGAGGGAGACCTCAGAATGGTAACTGATGTTAACAGATGTGATACCGATAATTTTCTTCTATCTCAGTGCAGAAATGCCAGTGTTCACACAAGCATTTTAAAGGGAGAATTGTTTCTGCTTCTAATAATTTATATGCTTAATTTTGCACAAGGAATTAATAGGGCAAAGTTGAAATTTGAATTGTGTTGCGCTAGGCACTGTTTTGTTCAAGACGACCTTAAAATGCTTTTAAAAGCATGTTTATAATGACAGAAAGTCCTGTGAATTCCTAGCGTTCTGTGAAAGTTCAGTTTGTACAGTTAAGAATTCAGAACCAGAAAAGGCCAGGAAGTGTGTGCTCAACCACGGTCAATTAAATGATGACAGAGAACTTGTGTTTCATTCAGGGTGATTGGTGTGGGAAAGGAGCCAAGGTGTTCTGTGGATTTATGCCTGGCTTCAGACAATGTTCTCTGTGCATTAACAATAAAGAAAAGTTGTTGTAACTTACCTGGTGTTAAATAAGAAAATGGAATACGTGTTTGTCGTGCAGCGGAGGAGGCAGATAATGGTCTGCTTACAAGCCCAGAAAATTTACTAAGTTACTGAGACACAAATTCCCTTTAGATTTGTGAATGGAAGAATCTTTTTATTTCCCTTTTCCAACTGTAGACAAAAATGTTCTTTGTACTGGAATCCTTGCTTTGTTGTATGATGTAGCATACTGTTGTTAGTAGTTACTCTATCTGATGTATTCCATTTCTGAAGAAATGGGCTTGTAATTACTACCTTACCATTACATTTATGTTAAGAAAATATTTTTATTTTTGCAAGTCTTATAGTATACTAACCCCTTTTTCCCTGTTCCGCTATCTCTGGTTTATATAATTTGCATCACTGGCAATTTTCATGGCATTAAAGGTTAATTTCTTATGCTGTACAGGAAATATGCAAAAGCAGAAGCTCTGATGACAGTCACAGATCCTGTACATGATATTGCATTTGCTCCAAATCTGGGAAGATCCTTCCACATCTTAGCTGTAGCAACCAAAGATGTACGAATTTTCACACTAAAACCTCTAAGGTGAGCTTAAAAGGAAGATAGTTTGGTATGATGTGGTGTATACTATATAGTCTTATTTCAATAGTATCTGAGAAGCAAAAGAAGTAACAATGTATGCAGGATTTTTTTTAGCAACCTGATCTTTAAGATGACAAGATTGTGAGCAAGTCTATAATTTTGTCTAAATACCTCTTAATACTCCTAATCTAGTAACAATTGTTACATAAACTCCTCAAAAGATGTAGATCTCTCTTTTTGTCATCACATTCAAGCCCAGACTTTTGAACAGTTTTGTGCAGAGCTGAGCTGTCACTTCTCTCTTAAACAGGAAAGAATTGACTTCATCTGGAGGACTAACAAAATTTGAAATTCATATTGTGGCACAGTTTGATAATCACAACTCCCAGGTGTGGCGAGTGAGCTGGAATATTACAGGCACAGTGCTTGCCTCCTCCGGTGATGATGGCTGCGTTAGGCTCTGGAAGGGTAAGGTCACCCAACCTGAAATACATTAGCTTTGTAGTATGCTGAATATACTTGAGAAATTTTACTCAAAAAATAATTCTGGAGTCAAAGTTCATTTTAGATTTGTGAATGATAGATTTTTATATATTTACATTTCAGACAAAGGAAATAACTTTCTGTGCTGGAACACTTGCATGACTTAGGCTGCTGTGAATAGCTGTTACTGTACCCTCAAATTGTTTCACCAGACTAGAGCTGTAATTTTTGAAATTAACATACATACTGCATTACTGTCTTTGCCTGCTGCCAAAACCAGAAAATCTATATTCAGGGTTCAGGCAATAATGTTCGGGCAAACTGGCTTTTTTTCTGTTTAAATTTCCAAAACCAAGAACAAAAAAAACCAGTGGCAATTTCCTCATCCATTGTCACTTGTTTCTCAATATTTTAGTAAAGGAAACTCATTCTTGCTACTGAACAAAACTGAGTTTCATGTTGCGGATAGCTAGAGAATGTGTCAGACAGCTAAAGGGCCAGATCCTCAGCTGTTTGGAATTTATATGTTGGTATTGAAGTTCAGTTGTAATTCATACCAGGTCCGTAGTAGTTGAAACATCATAGCTGTATCAAAAGCTGAGCTTCAGAAGAGAAACTAAAAGTTTTTATATATCTATATTTGCAGCTAATTACATGGACAACTGGAAGTGTACTGGTATACTGAAAGGTAACGGCAGTCCAGTGAATGGTAGTTCTCAGCAGGGAATTTTTAATGCCTCTCTAGGTTCAGCCAATACAAGCCTACAGAATTCACTAAATGGATCATCTGTCAGCAGGTAGGTTAATTAGCAGAGAGACTGAATTTCAGTAAATAGTCTTTTCTCTGAATCTTCTTAATTTCACTTAGCTTTCGTGTTTGTTTTATAATTTTTTTTGAAGTGCAATGTCATTTATCCCATGAATACTTCTACAAGCTCTGTAGTTTTACTCTGATGGTGTCTGTTATGCCAGTGTTCAGAGGAAAATGAACAAAACCATAAGGCATACTGAATCATTGTGTGTAAATAAGCAATGTAAACAAGCAATGTAAACAACTATTTTCACCTTTAGTTCTTTCACATTATTAAAAATAACTTTTCTGAAATAGTTTCAAACAAGGAGAAACTTCATCATACTGCTGTGTAACTCCCCTTTTGTTTTAGATGCATGTTTAAAAGTGAAGCAAAAATGCCAGCAACAATTTCTGTTTTTCCCTGGGATAATGTAGCAGAAAGGAAGGAGGAAAAGATACTTCATAATGTATGGTTTCAACAGTCGTATTCTAGTGTTAGTTTACTTGCATTTTTGCAGGTGTAACATCAATTGAATGAAAGTTTTGTTTTTTTTTTTAATCTTCCTCATATGGCATTCTTACTGCAGATTAATTTGCTTTGTTATGTTTTTATTCTGTAATAATTGCTGTTTAGTAGGTAAATTTAACTGCCTCTTCAGAAAACCATTTCAATTTGTGCATACTAAAATCTAGAAGTACACTGAACCCCGCATTTGTACGGTGGAGTGTGTACAGTCAACTTTACAGGATGTAAGGACTGGATGTGGCCAAATTCCATAGCAGCAGCTTCCAAGTTTTGTGGCCACCTTCCCCCCCCGCCCCGCCAAATGCTTTGGGATAGCCTCCCATTTTCATCCATGTGCAGCTACTAATACGGCTTTTGTTCAGTTTAAAATGCTCATCTGTAAAGTACTATGGCAGTTTGCTTTTGGAGAGTAGCCTTCACCCCCCCTTCAGCAGTCAGTCCTGAATGGCAGTTCTGGCTTCCAGATCCCTAGCTGCATTGAACAGAGAAGGGCTGTCTCATCATTTTCCTCACAAGATAGATGGCAGAGCAAGAGGTGGTAATGGCCCAAGTCTCCAGCAAGAAAGGCAGACAAAATGATGCTGGTCACCCGGTGCCAGGTGCTACTTAGAATGTAGCAAAAAAATGGTGAAACGTAGTCCTGTCTTGGAAATGTGATATCCAAAGCTATGTAAATGTATTTGCTTGGGCTCCTATAGGGAGATACAGACTATTTTATAGCTCTTTAGCATAGGGCGTGGTTTCACAGTCTCCTTATCTGAGGCTGTGTTGCTGCCAGCAAGACTACCCTACCCCACCCGTCCTTCTTTCCCTGAAGTTGGTAGTAAGCCACTGTGAAACTGAAACTTCTAGCATTATTTTTAGACTCCCTCCATTGCTTTGTATTTTGAAAGTGTGGTGGGTTTTTTGTTTGTTTGTTTGTTTGTTTGTGTTTTGTTTTTTTAATAAATTATTCTCAGTTCCAATTTGGAAGTAACATTTTGTTACCGAATTAAGCCTGTGGCTGTGGAATTTCAAAAGATATGGTGTCTTGTCCTAGGATTGAGCCTTACTATAAAAAAGATGCAGTTAACTACATGTTCTCTTTTGTAATCACATTGGCTTGAATTGCATAAGCACAGTTGCTAACTTGTTTTAGTGTATTAACACAATAAAGATTTATGTACTGACATTTGACTAAATTGGTATCCTACACAGAATTTATTTTGTCTGTGACTGTAGATGCTGTGTTTTAGTGTCTATACTTGAAACAGCTAAAGCATAGGCAGATCTGGAAAACTTTGTTAAAGCATGGTCATCAAACTAGATTTGTAATCAAAATAGTTTCGGAACAGATGATGTAGATTGTTGGAAAATAAGTCAGTAGGGCTATGTTGTTATGTTGATGTAATTGTGTGCCTAGATTTATGATACAATTTCCATTCTCCATTTGTATTATGTCCTTTTTAACAGAAAGCAGAGCTGATACCAAGCTAACTGGAGTAACTTTGGTGTTTTGCTGCTTGTTGCATGCACACAGGAATGGAAAACGAACTCCTTTTTTCCCTCCCCAACGCCGTTTGACCTCTCCCAAGACACCAGCAGCCTGCTAACTACTAAATGCTATTCAAAAAGCCTTTTTAAAACACGTTGTGTACGTTTTTTGTACTAGCCTGCACAGTTTGATACTGTTGGAACTCCTGATAGAAAAATACTTGGAGAGGCTTCTTGTTTGGAAAAAACCCACAAACAAACAACAACCCAAACCCCAAAACTTCTATGAAAGCTTTTTTTTTTTTTTTTTGAAAGCTTGTCAAATTAAAATATAGTTCATGACTAAAAATCAGAATTTTTGTCCTTGATTGGGATGGGAGGAGGGAAGTGACCATTAAAGTAATTTTCATGAAAATTGTTTTGATAACTAATTTGTTCTGCATTTCATAGTGTTCAGCATTTGGTTAAGATTCCTAAACATCACAAATTTGTATCTGCTTTGTAATATATGGAACTGTTAGTTTTAAAGGAATAAGAAAACTGTGTTTTGACAATTGTACAGATGGTAGCTTTAATAGTTTGGTATTGCTTCATTTATACCTCAGTATGACTTCAAATAAATGTTTTGTAAGTACTGTCATACTTTCTTCATCCTAAGCGAAGTACGTTTTCTGATCTGTACTTGTACATTCCTGTGGTAATAATTCCATGGAGTTACTAAAATTCTCTAAGCATAGTATCCTAAAAGAGATTGAAACCAAAATGCAGCTTGTTGTGAATTGTCCCATAATTTCATTAATCGTATAGCTGTTCCTTTATGTAAGTCCACAGAACTGTAAACAAGACAGACAACATCTGTAGGTATCTTAACATAGTTAAATGCACAAGTATTACGGGTAAGTTTAATAAAAACAGCAGAAAAATGGCACGAAATGGCATAATTCTGAGTCTTGCATTCACCAGGAATCTTAAATTTACTCTGAGGATTTTGCAGAAATATGTAAATACATACAAAGACTGTATTTCATTGACAGTAGTGATTCTCTGTAAATGTATATTATTAAATTTAAAGTATTGTAAAAACAATGATGTTTTTACGTCTATTCTAGAAGTGCTGTGAAGTTAATCGGAATTAGATGCATATGGAGAAAATGTACTTAGATAATATTTAATGTATATTTTGTGTCACAAATGAAGCGTTACTAAAAGCTCTGTTAATGAATCGCAGGAATTCTGGGAGAATGAAAGCCTGTTAATAGCTGTGCTATAACATCCTTTTGATTTCCAAAGCAATCTGTTCTTTTGTAAAAACGTATACTAGGATTATTATTATGGTATTCTTTTCTATGAATTTCAGTGGAAAAGACTGTATTATTTTCCTTTAAAGAACAGTTTCCAGATTTGTCTTGTTTTGAATTACAAGCATTGATTTCTGCTATTATGTTCTATTGGTTTTGGCATGGATATACTAAAGCCTTTTTTTTTTTTTCCAGCATGTCTTTTCTCCCCTTTGGTTCTCCTTGTATTTACTACCTTTCTCTTTTTCTTTTTCTTTTTTTTTTTGTTTGTTTGTTTTTTGTTTTGTTTTGTTTTTTTGTTTTGGTGTTTTGTTCCTTTCTTAATTGTTTCAGGTATTTCTTTCCCCCTCTGGATTCCCCACGGGCTGGATCGAGATGGTCCAGTCATGCCCAGCTCCTTCCTCCTCCTCCTCTGATAGAGCACTCTTGCGATGCTGACACTGCCAACCTCCAGTATCCTCACCCTCGCAGACGATGTGTATCTCGGCCTCTTAATCTATTACCTGAGAATGAAGGGGTTTAACATGTTACTTTAAATAAACTCTGAAGGGCCTTATTCTGGTGTTTGTGAATGCTTCCCTTTCTGGCTGCCTTTGTATTTCTTCTCTAGTACAGAAGATTTTAAAAAATTTCGGAACTCCATGCATGTTTTGCAGAACAAACTACAACATTTGGAACATGTTATTTATGTTTGTGTATCAAAGGAACATTTTAATCTGTACCCTTTTAACTATGGCAACACATAGAAACAGTGTTAAATACGAGCTATTTACGGTGTAGCTGACTTCAATGTGCCTGTCATTTTTTTTCTTTTTTTTTTTCTTTTATTTTTGGAATCAGTGTAGTATGGTCTTGAATTTTTTTCTTTTTGTATATTGCACTGACAAATGTGAAATATCTTTTTAAAATTAAACATGCCTTCAAGAAATTGAGTAACTAAAGAATGATATTGGATCAACTTGTAAAAGAAACAAAACCATTCCTGTGTATACTGCAGCAAAATCGTTTGGAGTGTTTGGTTACTTAAGAATTTTCCATCTTGCTGTATAAATATTTAAATTTTATAATTGTGGTTAACTAATAAACTTATTCTAAAAGGTCTGTATTAGTATGCTTTTTCTTGTAATAGGCTTTTTTTTTTTTTTTTTTTTTTTTTTTTTTAAACAGGCTCCTGCTCAAGGAGCTTTTTTGATTCAGGTCTCCATTCTCATAGTTTTGCTTTTGTGAAGTCATGTGCCATTCTGGATGTGCAGTTGGGTATTACATTTTTCTGCCATAGGGTGTGCTCTGACTTTTCTCATGGGTGTGTTGAAGGTCTGCAGAGTCCTAGAGTCATTGGATTTCAAATTATCTCGTAACTCTTTTCCAGTGACTGAATAATTCACTTAAGACATTTTGAAGAAATAGTACTGACTTAAAAGCCTCCTTTTTTGATGTGTCAGCACAGGAATACCATTGCTGTGGATGGATCAGCATGCTGGCATTGACTTAAGCTTTGGCTGGTGTGAGACAGGTGGGAGGATAAAACTGGACAATGACTACATGGTATTGCTAGAGAGTAGCATTACTGCACAGGATGTGATTGCTGAGCTTGTTCAGCCCATCTTAGGGGGAGGAAGGATAAAGGTGTGCTCTGTGCAGCAGAAACCCAGAGCCTAATAGTGTAGGGCTTATGCTTCAAAATGGGCTTATGCTACTTCCTGGACTAGACCACTAGTATAAGGTAATGGAGAGGGCAACCTCCATTCTTATAAAAGGATAGCAAGTTCCTGTGAGTTGTACTTGTATTCTGAAAACTGTATTTGCACAGGTGCTATATTTTTGCTCAGAGACACCACATTTGTTTCTTGATTTCTCTGAGGAGTCTAGTTTTAATTTGCTGAAAAACAATGACAGGTAACAACAGTGTTACGGTGTGCACACTGACAACAGTGTGTGGAGGTAGGCTGCTGATACTTTTCAGCCAGCAGGAACAGAACTGTGGGGGGAAAAAAAAAAAAGTTTAGTAAGAGGAGGTACTTAGACCTTTTTACCAAAAAGTTAACTTCTATAAAATCATGCTATACTTTGTATGGTAAACAACAGAAATGTTACAGGATTAAAAAATACAGTTTAAATGGGTGTAGGAAGTAACAATATTCCTCTGTGGGAGAATGAGTAATTTAAAAAAAAAGAGATTGAAACTATTATACTAGGATTCATTCCTAAAGAGATCAAATCTATTATACTGGGATTCATTCCTAAAACAGAAAAAACAGAACAAGCTGTTTCTGGGTACGCAAGCAGCAGAATATACTTTTGAAGGTTTAAGCCACTTCCAGAATTCTGTCTTAACCCTTTAAAAGGTTACTTCCTTCAATACAGCAATTGATCTTTTTCTTACTTGTACCACTTCTACTTGTACCAGGAAAAAGAACCAGGGCTCCTTCCTAAGCAGCCATCAATGAAAGCAAAGTGGCAGTGTCTAGATATGCTGTTGTTTCCCAACGCTAAAAGTTTGTGCTGTGAGATCCTACAGTTTATGTCAGGTATGCTTCAATTACTGCAGTGTCACAACAAGTAGTGTAAAATAAATTCAAAGATAATTCTTTACATATAACTATCCTTGATAAGCCAGATCTAAGGGAAAGAGTCCTGCTTGCATTTTTTTTTTCTTTAGTTTTGCTTCTGTTATTCTTTTGGAGCCCAGAATAACCAGTTATGGTAATAATAAAGCAAATGACAACTTTCTGCAGCTTTTAATGCATTTTTTTATAGTTAATTGAGCATGGTCACGTTATTTTCCTCTGTGCTGAACATCTGTTATTCCATGTGACTAACTCCAGTCACACTTCTTACTAATGGAAACATGCTGTTACATTTCGGTGCAAACAAGTCACCTTTCCAATGGACTGGCCAAGTACTTTGACTTCAACAAATGAACTTATGCTGGTTTTGTGGCTGATGCTTGCCTTTCCCCCTGCCTGCCATTTTGCATTGACGTCTCCCCAAACCAGCACCTTTGACTCCATATCCTTGACTGGGCACCTCCTTTTCCTCAAACTCATGCATCCCTCTTTATTAATCTTTCTTGCTCCTATGACTCAAGATGGTGAACTGTACTTCTGTGCAGGATCTGGGCCCTTGAATGTAAGCAGCAGAACCCCCAGGAAGGAGGGAGATTATAGAAGGGCTTAGAAAGGGATAATTACAGCAGGTACTTGCGGTATTTTAAATTTATTGTAAGGCTGCTGTCCCTTTTCTTCTTCTGAGAGAAGAAATGCATTATCCCATATGCTGTTTATGTGTTTGGAGCACATCTCAGCTTGAACTTCAGGACCAGAAGTTTTGGGGTCTTGTAATAGCCAGGAAGTGGCTTTGGTGTTTGTTTTGTTGTTGGTTGGTTTAGTTTTGAACATATTTGAACACAGCATGAACTTCTGATGACATCAAGTGTGTGAATTTTCACTCTCATTCTTGCTTTTTGCAATCTCCATACCAGGAATACAGCTGTAGCAGTGCATTGTAAAAATGTCGTGGAGTGACACTGAATTTGATTATAGATCTTCTGAAGTTGTCATACACACATACACGTGTATTTGGAAGGCATCTGCTGCCTTCTCATCCTCTACTTAAAAAAATGTGACATTTATGCTTCAAAATGGAAATAAAATTTCCCACGTACTGTATATGAACTGCACATTGCTCAACCTCACCTAAGTGACTCATACAGCCACAATACAACAGAAAGCAAAGTCGGTAATATAAACAAAGCCCGCCGCATAAATAAAAACTGTCACCTAAGTAAATGCGACTAAAGCTTTTTCCTTTTTACACGGCCTCTGCCCTGACCCGGCTGGTCAGACATGACTGGCGGCACATCTCGGGGGCCCCCGCCGCTCACCTGAAAGACCCCCAGTTACTCACCGGTACCGAGATTCAAACCTCGCCGGTCCGTGAGCAAACACCTGAAATAACCGATTTCATCGTCCTCTTCCGAAAGCCTCCCCAGTCAGCGCTAGCGCAAAACTGCCCGCTCTCACGGAAGAGGCCTCCCCCCTCGCCGCTTCCCGCCTAACGGACGATGGGGCGCCGCCGGCGGGGGAGGAGCTAGGCGGTGCCGCCCACCCGTCGCCCAATCAGCATCGCCCTCTCCTCAAACTTTTCCCCGCCTTCCCTGGCCTGCAAGCCAATCGCCGACTCCGGCGGGATCTCGACCATTGGCTGACGGCGGGAGGAGGCGGGGTGCGGGCGGCCGGGCGCAGCGCGCGCGCGGGCTGGGGAAAGTTTGGGAGGTGAGTGGCGGCGCTGCGCACGCGCTCCTCGCCAAGGGTTGGTCTGGGGTGGCGGGGGGGGAGAGCTCCGGGCGGGGTAGGGCCCCTCTCCTCCCGTCTGAGGAAAAAGGGGTCGTTGGCTTCCACCCGCTCCCCGTCCCGGCCTGAGCGGCGGGGAGCGTCGGCGGTCGCCTCCCCCGGCGGGGCCATCGGGCCGTGACGGGCGACGGGGGGGTGGGTGTGTGTGTGTGTGTCTGCGCGGAGCGCACGAAGGGCGGGGGTGTTCCGGGCCTTCCGTGATGAGATCGTTAGCGTTGGGCTGTAGCCTGCCAAGGAGCGGCCCGAGGTGATGGCATCAGGGAGTGTGTAGCTCCCCAGGTGTTGGCTGCTGTGGAAATGGAGGAAGGCGGTCTCGGTGCAAGCAGCTTTACAGGCTAAATATAGGTTGGCGCGTCCTGCAGCGTCGGTACTTCAACTTGCAGGAGCGCTGCTCCTTTTAGAAGGTCCAAGGCGGCTGCAAAACTCTCTGGCCCCCGAAAGGCTTGGGTGAGGGGGGACTGGAAATAATTTTTAAGGGCGTTTGTGGATAAAGTGGGGTGATTGCCAAAGAATATTGGCTGTGATGTGTAAATAACATATTTTTGACGGCGTTACTGTGACTTGTGTAACTTACAGTTGTTTTGTTCCTACTTTCAGATGCTGCTGGACCAGGGCTGATGGTGTTGCCCAGCAGAGTGCTATTTTAAGCAAGGTGTGCAGGATGATGGAAGACTTCAGAAATATTGCCGATGAGACGTTTCCAAGCTTCTTGGGCCATTCATTGAGTAGCAGTGCAAGTGTAATTTTTGAAAATGTTACTTTTTCCTCAAACCCTGGCTTACCTGTTGCAGCGTCAACTGTTGCCAGGAGTAAAACAGGCTGTGACAACAGGTGAGGCTATCAGTTAATACCACTTAATAATATAAAAAACAGTTGACTGGTTTGAAACACTTAACTTTGGAGAGGAAAAATGCTTTTGACAGATTATTTGGTAGATGATAAAACTATTTACTAATCAGTAGCATACTAATCAGCAAACATAGGGTTGGTTGTATTAGCAGTGAAAAATCTGCATTAAATTCATAACTCATAAAATACTTTTATTAAAATTACCCTTTAAAAGAGTAGTTTAGGATGACAGTCAGGTTTCTTTTAACTGAACTCCTCAGGTTTGAAGTCGTGTAGAGAATAATAATACATTTTTTACACGTGTGTTTTCTTAACTCTATTAGCTGTTCATTTAACTTACCTGAGTCTGGCTCATTTTAGAAAGGGTAGCGTAAGAACTGCTGTTATGGGTACGAATTAAAATTTAACGCAATTTCTAATGATTTGTTCAGCAAGGAGTAGAGCAAAGAGTAACAATTAGAAGCCTTTGCTCACTTAACTGCTGTCCTGTGACGTAACAAGAAGTAAGATCAGACTTTTATACCCTGCCTTTCCAGAATCGTGTGTTCCAAATGGGACAGCACTAGCCACTAAAAATGATAACATGGTATTTCTTCTTTAAAGTACTACAGAAGACTGGAGAGGATCATTCTGGGTACCTATGTGTACCTGTAAATACAGGTTGCTTAGAAGATGCTAAAATAGTCAAATAATTGAACTTATAGGAGATTAGTGGCCATCAATGTGATGATTTTTTTTTTTCCCCAATTCTTTGGAAAACAGGAGAGGTGCGTATTAGAATGATTCTGTTGTATGTTTTTCCTTCCCACCTTTACAGGCTTTCTGATATCCGTGCATCCTATTTAGAAGGGGAACATTCACCTCCATCAGGAACTTCTCACAGTAGTCAGTCAGATCCTGAGCCAATGGAGAGATTTGCCCTAAGCTTTCGTGATGACATGTAAGTGAGATAGTTGAAATCTAATTCTGTCCTAACATGCACATGCCAGTATGTAGATTTATATGTATTGTACGCTAATTATGGAGTACTTAAGAATTGAATTGCCCACCTCAGCAGCAGCTTCTACTACTGGCCTTCTGATGGCAGTAACTGGAGAGCTCAGCTGTGGAGTAGCCTGTTAGCTTACAGTGTTTGGCAGCCTGGGCAGCTTTTCCTACTAAACCAGCTCTTCCATGTTTTCTGAAGAGGGATAGTGGTAGGCTATGTGGAAACATCCTGTGCAATGCTACCACTTAGCCTGTACAACCCTACATGAACAGTGTTCTGCTGGTTAATTGACTAATTGGGCTTCATGTACATGACAGGAATGAATCTTTAGATGTGTTTGTTGTTTTTTTTTTTTTTTTAAACCATGATGTTTGTTTTGTTGCCACACTAATTAAAAGTTTCCTAAGCATGATTAATTGACTTATTTGAATCTGGCTTGTATTTACCTAGTTTATACTACATAATCTAGATTTAAGCTGATGTTTCTGGTTCATGGCATGTGTGTGAATAATAGTTTGCACTGATTTGAATCTGTTCCAAGTAAGTATCATGCAGCTTGTATACAGAAAGGAACATCAATTTCTATTAAATTTAGCTTCCTTGTAGCCTCAGTGATTGCTATTTCTTAGGAAATAATGAGTGTTAGTGAATAATTTAGAGAGCATTACTAAGGGGTGGAAATGTTGGAAGCTGTTGCATAGGTTATTCTAACCAAGGTCAAATTTGTTCCTATTGTTGCAATAGAAACCGCAATGTGCTTCTTTGATAAAATTGCGCTCTAGGCAGTATGTCCCTATGCAAACAAAGAATGTAAGATTTAAGAGAGGGAGTCAGTGTCTTGATTGTACTGAAGTAAAAAACCCCATGGAATAATTGCATTTTAGACTTTCAAATGTTAGTTTTATTTATATATATATAAAATATTAAAGCAAAAGTGTGGTTCAGCTCACTCAGGAAATTTTAACATCTTACGTGATTAACTTCTCTGCCTGTGTGGAAGTCCTATGAAACCAGAAGTAAAAAATAACTTTCCTGCAGAATTATAAAAGCTGTTATTTAACAGAGCTATATGGATTTTCAGTAAGTCATGTTCTTTCTGATTTACTCCCTAATTTAATGTTACAAAAGGTATGCTGATATTGTGGACTTAGGAAAATCTTGTCTAGGGTTTCACTTGCTCTCAAATGAATCATGGAACTCACCTGGAATAGACCCTTTTCCCCTTATACTTTTCCCTCTTCTTGCAGAAATGAAAGGGAAAGGAACAAACAGAAAAAAGTAGAGGCATATGTTACATTAAATTTCACTGTTTGTTTCACACAGTAGATTGTGAAACTGAAGCCCTTGTAATCTTGATATTCATTCCTTCAGTGTAAAATGACAGGTAATAGGTCTGTAGAATCTATGTTAATGGGAACAGCAGACTTCTAGAGATGAAGGCATGAGAATTGGAGAATTTATCAAATCTTTATAGAGATGTTGTATACTAATGTTGATCTATATATCTCACTGAGTAATTTTTTTCACTGAAATAATTCTCTTTCTAGGGAAGTTACTACACAAGTTAAGGAACCTCAGCCAACTTCTGTTAGTTTGAAAGAATCCCACTCAATATACGGAGAGCAGGATCAGAATGTCATTGAACATTCAAATCGCAGTCAAGATACCTTACTTGAGGTATTGCCACTTGAACGATTGGAAGGTATTAAAATTTGAGAAAAATTGTATACTTATTCTCAGTGTAATTCACTTTTTGAGCTACAGATGGCTTCTCGACCCTTTCACTGCTTTATGGCATGGTGTAAATGGGCTTTGCAAAAGAATCTCTTTGATTTGAACAAACTGAGAACAGAGAAAGCTTGTGGTTGACATTGTGTTCTTAGATTTCTCCCCAAAGTACGAAACTAGACAGGAAGCTGGTGAGAATAATGTTTGCTATAAAATGCCATAACTAGAATGCTAGTAGGAATCTGAATTAATTTCAGGAACTTTACTTGTGGAAAAAGCGTATGTAAGTTGTTTTCTACCCCTTCTCTTTCAGTAGGTGTGAGTCTGCGAGATTGTACTTTAACTAATGTCTCTCTTCTTGCCCTATTTCAACCTGTAACAGATGATGTTTAACTGCAGCTGTAGAAGCTGGAAACATACTTTTCTAGTGAGATGATGCATGAAAAAGTAGTTTGGAATACTTGCTATAAAAACTATGCTTTTTTGAAGTATGAGTAGAGTAGTGGAAGCAAAAAGTGTGGCTATTGCTATTGGACTTGTTTGGGTTTTTTGCTAATGCCAGTCCTGTGATTAAATTCTGTTTGTTCCTCAAAATGCAGTAAATATACTTAGTAAATACGTATTTCTAGTTGTTATCCTTTTCTAAGCTTTATCTAAATATTTGTATAGGTTTTCATGAGGTGAGTATTAATTTAACAGAGAACATGTTCAATTAGAAAATACTATGGTTTGTAATCTAAATAGGCCCCTATAAAACATGTTTCTAACAGTGAAGTGTTGACTTCAGTCACTTATTGTAGTCTTGAGGAAGTGGCAGTAACTATGGCAACAAAAATCATGATGCTTTGGAAAACTGGGACTGCCCAGTGTTCAGACTTGATAGTGCCTGATCGTATTTAGTTAATTGGTTTTAACTTGTTGTTTATTCAAGATTTAGGATTCTAGTCCAGAAATTGTCTTTTATTCCCATCTATTACTTAAGAATTAGGAAACTTTTTTGCCAAAATCTGTATGTGCGTATCTAAAATGTTCTCTGTCTTGTGGGACTTGCAATTGGATTATGTGTGGATATAACACAGAGACAAGTGGAAGCTGCTTACAAGTGATCCAAAAAAAGAATTGGCCCTGTAGGTGAAATGCAACAGTGGAACAGAACACTTGTTCCTACTTCTGCTAATGCAACCTGGGACTTCTTACTTTTTTGTACTGCCTTATAGAAATCCTTGAGGCAGTAATTGTCTTTCATAATTTTTACAGTTCTAGCCCTGATGAAGCCCTGGCTTTTTAATTACTCCCAGATACTTTAGGTCATTGTTATAAGAACATGTAAACTTCGGTATTGTGATAACATGTGTGTTCGAGGGTTATTTTTACAGTGTATGCCAAGACCTTCAAGAGGCTTGGTCTGCTATCTTACAGAAGCATTAGCACTTAGTAGTATAACATAAAAGCATAATAAATACTGATTACACTACATTATCTTTTTTCAGATTTGTCAACTGGAGTATGTTTTCTTCCAGACAGTGAGAATAACAAGGTGACAGCTTTTCTAAATACAGTGAAATTAAAGGTTTTCTAACATTAATCTTGTAATAGACTTAATTCTGTGAGAGGAGGAGGGAGGGAATTGAACTGTGTTTATTGTGTTATATTGTGTATCCCTGAAATTTGTAACAGTGCTAGCATGCTGAATGTGTCATGCCTCACTTTGACTCCTTTTTGCAGATCACTTAACATAATTAGTGCCATGGGAGTATGACTCCACCTAATCTTTTTCAGCTCTGAAAATTGTTGTTTATTCCTAGCCTCTGCTGTCTTGTAGTTCTTTATCAATGTAATGACCTTACATTTTAAATCCCAATTGTAGTTTAGCTTAGTGAAAAGCTTTTTGAAGAACTTTTTGGAATGCTTTTGGAAATTGATGTAGACTATATCAACCTGATTTGACTTGGGCCTGTACTTGTTAATTACTTTGAGGAATGTTAGTTCAGATGACTTCTTCAGTATCTGTAACATGAAAAACGGCTCCATTTGTAATAACACATTCTTCCTGCTGCCTTTTTTTATTCTGTGTGTGTGTATGTGGCTATCCCAGAGCTAGCAAATAGCTGCAGGTATTGATGGGTAGGGCTGTGCTTCAGCTGTTTTTATCTACTGTGTTAGAGAAGCTGACAAGTATGGGCACAGAGACACAAGGCAGACAGGAATGGGAGATCTTGTGGCCCTTACAGAAAATGTGCCTCAGGCTGCAGCCAGATGCTGTCCAAGATGTACTCCTTAATGTGTCAGCTGGTGTTTAATAAATTGATTTAGTGTTCTTTTGTTTGATTTTTCTAGGGACCACAGTGGTTAGTGAGTTGCAGTTGAATGCTCACAGACTGTCACCTGAAAACCATTATTCAAGTTCCTTTCAAATTTTTTACTTTCTGAACTTTGACTTTTTTTGCTGTCTGTAAAAGATGATCTGTTTATCAGAAAGAATGTGAGACTAAATCCAAAACAGGCATTACATTGTGCTGTTTTTAAAAATCATTCAGGTATATAAAAGATACGATATAGTTAGCTAGATTCAGCTGAAGTACTGCTTTATAAGTAATTTAGTATGTTCATTTGAAGAAACTATCAGCAAAGGATTGATCTGGGTGTATGATTTCTGAAGAGGCACTGTTTTAGCAGCATAGGAAATTATTGAGAGTTGTCTTTGTACTTTTAAGTTGGGATTGCAGCTTAATGAATGGGCGGCCAATTTTTTCAAGTGTAAACTCTTTAATGCAATGGTTCAGTATTTTATTTTTGAGGTTTAAGTCTGGTGTCATTCAGATGCTTTTACCCTCTTTGCCCTTTATGATCCCTGTGTTTCTTGAATGTATCCGTTCTGGAACCCAGCAGTCAAAGTCCATTGGAACTAGAATGTTTGCTGGGATAAGTAGGGTTAAAAAAAAAAAAGGTGGGGGTGGAGTTTTGGAATATTATTAACCTCATTAATTGTTTATTATTCACTGAATTTATGCAATAGCTAGTAACTCCTAGAAACATTTCTGTATGGATGCTTTTTACAGGTTGGTCCATTTGAACCTTCTGAAAAGCTGATAGAAGGTGAAAGCTCAAGTGATCATCTTAGTAATAGCCTTTTAAGTTTTTTGGAAAATGAGAAACTCTCATCTCTTGCAAGCTCAGAAGAAGATTCCACTGGTAAGTGTATTTATAACCCTGGGTAGTTGAGTCTAGAATTATAACACAATGTTATTGCATACTTGAGAAGAAAGCTATTGTTTTACCAAAGTATTTAATATAGGATTGCGCTTGATCAAAAACCAGTATTAGGAACATTAAGGAAAACTGTTCATTGGGAAACTGGCTGTTTTAAAATTGTAACGGGAGTAGGTGGCTGTGGAATTTGTCAGAGAAAATCACAACTGGAAGTTTACTCTAAAAAAATTAACAGTCCTCAGTTACTGTGAATCAAAAATACAGGTAGAAATGTGGGCATTCATTTAATGAAGTGATAACCCTAGCTACAGTTTCAGTTTAGATTAGTAGAGATAAACTTTCATGATGAAGAATATACACATGCAGTTAGAATTAACTTTTACTTGAGTTTCAGTTCTCTTTAGATGCTACACACGCACGGTGACACCCAAGTTGGAAGTCTAGTTTACCCGCAGGGATAAAAGTGAGAGCTTGAGTTCTGTAACTTGTAACTAAACAAGAGTTTTGAAATTTCTGTGCCCTTCCAGTGGCTGCTGCTGAAGCACAGACATGCTCTTCTTTATTAATGCAGCTGACTTTGCACATAATGTGAAGGATGACAGGGTATGTCCTCAGATGCACCAAGAACGAGGAAGGCAGAGTGATAAATAGATTTGCTGCCGTCTTGAGATCAAGCAGCCCTGCATTCAAGTAGGGTTACTGGATTTCTCCCATGTCATCTACAGATGTCATGACTCTCTGTTGAAGTCTCCTTGTTCTTTCTTGTCTAACTTCACTTGTGCATTAAGCGTATAATAATGAAGTTAATAGTTTGCTGAGTAAAAATACTGTTTTCTTTCACCCAAGGGGGTGGAATTACTTTTAACTACCCTCCTAAGGAGCTTGTAGTCATTAGCTGGAAATACTTGCCTATTCATGGTTCCAGTACTGGTGGAAGCTAACTGATCTTTCTATTTTTCCTGGTCAGTGTGCAATGTACTAATTTTTGTCATGCAATTCAGTGTAAATTTGGCAGGTGAGTATTTCTAAAAATAAGGAGGAAGTCTCTGGTATCTGAGGTAAAATACATTAATCTGCTTTCTCATTATTTGGAAGATAGCAGATGATTATTTCAGTTTCACAAAGAAGAAATCAAGACATAGGTAAATGAGATGAAAACAATTATTGTGTTGTTAATTTGAGTTTGAATTGTAGGTATTTGTCTACCATTCAGGTAACTAACTAATCCTTCTATAATTTTTAAAGCATTCTATGGATGTTTGTTCTGAGGGTATGTATTAGTCCTTTTTGAAAAATTGAAGAAACTTAGCCTGCTGCAGTCCCTTCATCTTCTCCAGTATCATACGTGGAAACAGAGCCATGATTCAGATTTTCATTTATTGACTCTCAAATGTAACAGATCCTGATTGGTTTGCTGTAATATCAAAGTTGCTGAGCATCCTTAACTTCCAATTCAACTAAATCTGATTTTGTTGAAAGAGTGTGCTTCTCTAAATCAGGCTCTTTGTACAGGGCACTGGCAAAACTGGGAATGCAAAAGTAATGATGGCTTACTTGTGTGCTTGGCATTGTGTAGACCTCTTTGGCAGAAGGAAATACTGAGAAGATTCTTAAGAATTACCTTTTTGGGGGTGAAGAATTGAAATATACTCCAAAGGCAGAATTGATGGAGAATTCTTAAACCATTACCAGCAACCTGAAAATTAACATTTCTTTAATTATGTGGAAAACAAAATAGAGTTTATAAATGAGTGGGTTTATAAATGCAAGGCCTGTTTGAGTATACTGTTTTTTTAATAAGGAAAAACACAAACAGGATACTGTTTCCTGGAAATGAAAGAATAAAAAGTAATGATGTCAAACTTCTTCTTGGTTTACAATGTAAGAGTGCATTTAACCATGCCCTAAAAAGCTGACTGATGTTTGAGTCTTTAAAACACACAAACAAAAGCCCTGGAAACTCCTCTCCCCCCAGTCCCCACAAATTAAAAAAACAGCCCCAAAACAAGAAAAAGTATGTGTTGAAAACTTGTCACTTTGCAAATAGGAATCTTACTGTTCCTAGTAATAGCACTTAACATTTTTTGCCATTGAAATACAGAACTATGCTTCAGTCATGTTCTGTCAAGTTTGAAAAATGTTACATATATTTTACTTTTAACTTGTGAGTACGTATATGATTTGCTAGTTGGAATGTGGTGGTGTATAGATCATGTGGAGGAAGATGAGTCACTTCCTAGCCTGGGACTTAAAATGATAGCTTATAGTCATCTTGTTTTGCTGTTTATCACTAGTCACGGAGTAAAACAATTGCATGTTTCTGTGACCCACTTATTTTAAGGGAAGACCAGGATAAGTGCTCTGACTGTGTGAGTGTGTTGTGAGACTCAATGTATTAAAAATTATGGAGTTGCTTTGATAATATGTCAGGTGATATAAAACGTCCATGAAAGGTGAATAGGATATTTTTTTCTCTTTCAATAGATAACGATATTGATGATGAAGAGTTCTTTGATAACCAATTAGAAGCCTATTTTGAGCAGCTGATACAACCAGAAATGACAAGAGGAGACACTGACATACAGAAACTCTCAGAATGCTGTACAGCACTGAAGCTTTCTGAAAATGGCTTACTTCAGGTAGGTTTAAAGTGAAGTTCAAAGCTCAGCATGCCCAATGGCCCTTACACGTTAGCATCATTGAGGGTTGTCTGCCAGGGTGAATTAGGTTTTTTTTCTTTCCTGACAAACCCAAATACTGTCCAACAGGTAGCCTGTACAGCAAAGGATTCTTTTTAAATGTAAAGATAACAAATACAGCTCTAAACTAGAAACAAAGCCATTTGAGTGAGCTTCTGACTTTTTCCTGTTCCCTCTGCAAGGTTTTCCCTGGGGGAAGAAAAAAAAAAAAAAAAAAAGGAAAGAAGCTAGGTAGCTATTTTTGTATTTATTTTCCTCTTCCTTGTAGTGCAGAGCTAGCAGCTGATTCATCTGTTTGTTACAGAAGGTCTTGCTGTTTATGAGATAAGGTGGAATTAGGTAAGTAGCTGGCTGTCCCAAGAGGCTTTAGTCAGGAAGGCTTGCAGCAAAGCTGAAGGGTTTCCTATTATGCTGTCATCTTTATTCAGGTCTCCATTCAGGTTTCTCACCCCTGTCTAACCCTGCTCCTCACACTCCTCATTGTCCTGTGTATAGCCGTCTCCTTTCTTCTGATAAGCAGCTCTGGTAGAGAACCTTGTGCAGTCAATTCTGTTACTTGATCTTGCAAAGAGGGAAGAAACCAACCCCAAACTGCTGAGACTGGTTTTCTGTCCCTTCTCTGGGATGATGGAGACTTGTCCTCAGAGAAATCCTGTAATTAATGTAACATCAGTAATATTTCCTGAAGATGGACTTTTTCTGCTGGACTACTTAATACTGCATTTCTTAACCCTTATTTCAAAAGTAAAAATTGCTTTGAGTTTTGGATTGTTTATGCTGGTCTGAACTTACTGTACCTCTGAGGCATTCTCTTGAATGCTTTAAGGTATGAATGTTTCTTACACACCTTGCTTCCCCTCTCAGCTTCCTAGTGGTGGTTTTTAGTGTCAGAGATGGTAAAATGTTTGTAGATAAGCGTTTGGGATCCTCTCAAGTCCACTAAGGGGAAATTATATAATTGGTAACTAAGCAGAAGCCTATACTGATAGCATTGTCTTGTGATGGCATGATTTAAATTTTGATTACCAGCTTCTGAATGTAAAGAATTTTTGATGAAAGACAAATCTACATAAAAAAAGCTAATACCTATAAAATGCTTGCTTTACCCTGTTCCCTCCAGCCCCAGCAAGCTGGTCAGTTAAACTGAAACTAAGGCCATCTTTTGACCTTGCTTGTAACTTGCTTGTAATGTCCAGGAGATGGGCCTATTGTCTGTGTAGGAATTGCTTCATTTTAATATGATGGTTCTGTGACAAAACTATTTTCAGTATTTTAACTTGTTGCTGTTCTTAATTAGACTTACAGTTTTAACTGTAACTGATTCTGTTTTATTTTTTGTTTCTATAACTATTAAGGTAACATGCTGGCACTTCTTTTCTATCATTCAACTAGTTTATAAAAATCTTTGATCACTGGTTTATTATCTTGGCTAGCAATGTCCAAAGTTTTATTAAGTGTATAGCATCACAGAGACTCATTTTTCCAGGAGAGTGAACAAGTCTCTTAACTAATTGGTTAGTGTGTGAAAGGTAAGTGTAGAGCAGCAACTGGCTGGCTTGTGGTTTGCCTTTGAGCAGCAGTTAGCTCCGTTACAGATTGCTGGGGATTAAGTGCCTTTCCATTTTCTTGGCTTTGCAACAGTGGATGCAATCCTGGCAGTTGCATGCTTGACCAGAATGGGAAAGTGTAATTGATTGGAACAGTTAAATGAACTGTAGCTTCTGAAATTTCAGAAATTTCTCAACTGACATCAGAGTTTCCAAGCTGTGAGAAGTGATATGTAAAAGTAGCCTGCATCGGCTGCCAGTTGCTGATCTATGGCTGTACATGAAGAAAGGGATAGGTGGCTATTTGAAGAGTGAGAATAATAGTTCTGCTCTCTGACCTCAGGTCTTCTCTGTTTGTGGAGGATAGATGTTCCTGCTTCACTGCCATTGTAGATAGGCAGTTGGGCAAGTAGAACAGGTTCTGAGTTCGATTTGGAGTCCTCATCTAGCAGTGGGTCAACCAGAAGAGGAAGAATAGCAGCATGGTGCCCTTGCTAAAGGGAATGAAGGGATGTAGTAGGAATAAGAAGAGATCCTCCTATCTTCTTGCTGTGTATGCCCTTGGAGGCAGATTCGTGGATTGGCATAGCCAGGAACGATTGTCCTTGGTGGTGGTGCCAGCAGCTAGAGATGCCTCTGGCAGTGGCACATGAGTGAACAAAGTATGATAATCTGTTTACTAGAGAATTTTTTTAACATTGTAAAAACAACTGTACTCTTAAAATCTTTTTTTCTTTGGTATATCTGTTCCAGTGTAACTTAAATCTTAATTTTTTTAAAAGGAGAACTTTCAGATTCCTGACACTTACCAGGCTGTGACAGGAGTAGACTCTGGAAGTGCTAGTGATGAAGATTCACAAAATCAAGGAATAACTGGATGTCCTGTGCAAAGAGAAGTGCTGCCCAGAGCAGTACAGCAACTGGTATGAAATTGTCATAAACTTCTGTTTATCATATAGAGTAAGACTGTAGTAGAAGGTGGCAGTGTATTTGAAAACTTGTTAAGATGTTGAACTAGCAACCCAACCTTTCTGTACAAAAAAATAACACCACTTTGTTTTTAGATATATTTTTCAAACATGGTTATCTTGCACTATTTTGTACCTAGAACTCTTAGCACAAACAGTTCACAGCTGCACTTCTGACACTTTTCAAATGATTATTGTTTTCTAAGAATTCCGTGACTACTGGAGGTGTGCTAGATTCCTGCACTGCTGCTGAGTTGCAATTAGATTCACTTCAGTGTATGGACAGCCATAAAGGTGATGTTTCGGATGTCCTTCCAAAGCAGGAAATACAGTCCTCTGAGTGTCAGGCTGCTTCTTCTGATGCAGAAGTACTACACACAGCAAGAGGATTTTTGGGGCACTCCACCACTCCTCAAGTTCTTAGTGCAAATGCACTGCTGACAGATGCAACTGAATGTGAAGTTGGTCTTCCGGATACTTACCTGTCTCCAACTGCAGACAGCTGTGAGAACATAAGTTTAGCTACCACAGAGAAAGGTAGGTTGCTTTAGATATAACGCATCGATACAATTGTGACCAGACTTCGTTGCGTGGAAAAAGAAATAAAATTGTAAGCTATGCATTTTTCTTTAGTTGTGCAGGTTGGTAATAAAAACCAATGTAGTGTGAATAAATTTTGACTTTTTTAAAAACAAACAAACCTGACTGTGTATATTGCACTTAAGTTGTTTATTTGATGATGAAACTAGTTTAAGCTCAAGTTGCTGCAACTCCAAGATATGTTTTTTTTTTTTTTTTAACTTGTTGCTGACTTGTGGCAAGTGAACTCCTTAATCTAAACTAAAGAGACTTTGCCATATTCCTTTTTAATTTAATCAACAGTGTAGTATTTGATATATCTTTCAGGTGACTTACCACACAGCATTGTTTATCAAAATGAAGAGGGCAAATGGGTGACTGATCTTGCATATTATACTTCATTTGATGAAGAACAAGATTTAAATCTGTCTGAAGATGATAAAATAAATGAGGAGTTCATTACTGGATGTATGTAATCTTCTTTTTTAGATAGCTGTTGTTATCTGTAATAGTGTTAAGTAAACGTTCTTTTTTTTTTTTTTTTTTTAATTCAACAAATCAGTATTTGGTGTTGCAAAGCCTCCAAGCTTTAGATACTACAAATTATTTGAAAGCTGATGTTGATAGTAGCCTATAATGATATTATCATTAGTTATAGTTGACAGATTCTTTCCATGTTCCCTACTGTTCCTGTGAAGAGTCTTTTGTTTTGTTTCAAAAAGCATTCTAATGTGTCACTGGTACCTATTGTATGAGCAAAAGTAACTCCTGTAGCTGTCATTTCCACAATTTTTCCTTTGGACTTTGATTATTGCTATCCTTTTTTTCAAGAAGAGGAAACAGTAGCCATTCTGTATTGCATGATGGTTATAAGACAGGAAGTAATTGTAAACAAGAAATTTCTACAAAATCAGCTAGAATGTGAAAAGAGCTGCTGAATTCTCTAGCTGGTGATTTCTTTTGTGAACCCCTTGGGAATGTCTTGATGCTCGAAAATGGTACTGGTACTGAAAAATGTTGGAGCTTATTGAGGGACTTTACGGACTCTTTTCTAACAAATTCCAGGCTTTTTGAACTCCTGTTTACTTAAAAAGTTGTTTATTTTCCTTAAGCTATCTCAGACTGATCTTCATGAGAGTCTGTATGTTTGTCATACAGGCTTGGATAATATGCCTGTAGTGCTGTAGACAAATCGATTCCTTAGCACCAAAATGTCATCTGGTCATCTGTTTTACTGGATAGATCCAAGCAATGTGTGCAACAGCATTTCTCCTAGTCTTTTCTGAAGTTGATATATGGATGGGCTAATGTATTCTAAACATGTCCACAGTCCACTCAATGCTCTTCTTTCAAAGAGAATGCTGTATATGTTGCTGTCTAGAATTGTTTATTTTGAATGAGTGATGAGACAGCGTTGATTAGTTGAAATAATGTTTTTCAACACTGTAGTGGTTTTCTGCTGGAACAAGCAAATGTGATCCAATTTGGTGCAAACTTCCCTATCTACTACGTCAGTAAAGCAGAGTGCCTCCATTATTTTTTCAAATGCCAGGATATTTCAGACACTTTCCTGCGTCTCAGACTCAGTTTGTCGAGTGATTACACAATTTGGCTGTTTAGCTTTTTCCCATCTGATAGGTTTTTAAAGCAATTCTCCTTTTGAGTCGATTGGCTTACCTGTCCATGTGATGGAAGACGTGCCCTTACAGATTCAATGTTTTTAGCATTTTTCTGGCTGCTAGTTTGCCCGTCTGTCTGCAATGCTCAAGTGTGATGTTTGACAGCTGAGAGAGTTTATTTGTAGGGACAGAAAGGAAATGTTACATGCGATGCTTCTGAGTCTCATTTATGACATGTCTGTCTCTGTCAGCAAACTGCTCACAGTGTATTCTTGTATACAATAGTGCAGGATTGCTCAGCTGACAGTTTGGTGCTTCAGGAAGTCTTCAGAGAGCTGTATGGCTTATACAGAGGATTAAGGAAGAACTGATACTGACTTAGAGTTCAACTGGATCTAACCATGTGTCACTGATAGTGCTAGGTTGCCTTTAGGAAACACAGTTGGATTGCTCAATAAGGATGTATTCCAACTTTGTTTCTTTCCTCAGAGTACGTATTGCAACTTCCCGTAAGTAATTTTATGGACAACAGCTGTATTCATGTTACAAGTTTGTGTCCATTCTTAATGTATTCCTCCATTTGCCCTGTGTCCTCTGTGACGAGGGATGCTGTGTGTACAAGGCCACATTTATAAGTTTTGATGGACTTAATGATACATTAACATTGAAATAAGGTGGTAGAGCAATATCTCTTGATCAGCAGCTTTTCACATCATTTCGGTGAAGAGACTTTAAGTGTTTGTTGTTCTGTGAATGGTAATTCTGAAAATAATACAAGCATTTGAATTTAAAAGAAGTATTGATGTATTTGGCCTGTTAATTTGCACACGTGTTTCATGAACTGGTACAAACCAGTCTGTTTCTTTTGCTCTAATTCACAGGTACCACCTTGATGAAATTTTCAAAACCAAATGTAGTAAAAGTTTGTTTGGAATTAACCATATAATGCTTAATTCTAGCTAGTATGGGTAGCATAACCTATGAAAAGTTATAGTTTGGTTTGGGGTTAAGGCCGTAAGAGACTTTATTCACCACTACGCTAGTTAGCTAAATGCTGATTTTACTTTGGCCCCTAAAGATCCAGGGAGTACTCTTTTAAAATGAATTTCATGTGAACTTTTCTCACCATAATGGGATGGAATAACTCCTAGTGTGTTCCAAACTGTCTCAGATGTAGAATGAAATATTGCAACATCTGTCGCTCAACATTTAGTTTAATGATGCAAAATCGTAATGACAGCACTTAATAACTTATGCCTTATTTTAATAAATGTTCTCTTTGTTTTTAAGCTGAAGCAGCAGCTATGATTGCACAAGACCAGGAAGAATTTGAGAAAGCACACAAAATTGTGCAGGTAACTAATTAGCTCAATGTAAGCAGAATAGTTCTCTATTTGCAAGTTACAACTTCTGAAATCTCTTTGTCTGCAGGCGGAAAAAGTAGACGTTCTAAATGCATCTGAATTAGGAGATACCTCGTGGAAATCTGCCAATAGCTGCATTCTGCTGAGAACATCTGATCTTGACAAAGATGCCAGTTATTTACGTTTGTCTTTGGGAGAGTTCTTTGGTCAGAGATCTGAAGCTCTTGGTTGTCTTGGTGGAGGCAGTGATGTGAAACGGGTATGTATCTCAATATTAAGACACAAGGAAAGGACAAGAACAAAAGCTAGCACTACTTTTGGTTTTTTTTTTTTATATTGTAACTAACTCTTTCCGAGAGCTACTTTATGTTCACTTGTGAAGGAAATTCTCTATGCATGACAGGTCTAGATTGGCTTTTGTTTCGCACTTGGAATTTCTGATGTGAAGGGCTAGCTGGTGTTATGGATGAATCAGGATCTTCACCTTTTGGTCAGGAACTAATTACGTGTAGGATTAGAGAGAGAGAAAAGTACACCATATACAGGGTCCATGTTGGAGGTCCAAGCAAATGATCCACATAGTATTTGAATGAAATGCTGGTCAGACAGGGGTATTTGAACAGTGAGGGTATCTTTGAATGGCTATTGATAGTTGATGTGCTATCTAGGCAAATGCCCAACTTCAGTAAAAAAAGTGGGCAAGTATGTACAATGGGAGGAAGTCGTCACATAGGCCTGTGTAATTCAGTGGTGTCCTGGTCAATTGGTAGAGTTGGCATGTTCTGTCCTGGTGCTGAGCGGCAGAGCATGACTCCAGGCAGAGATGATGAGAGCATATGCACTTTCTTTTGTCTAACTGGTATAAATAAGTTGTTAGTTTATTTTATGTATATATTGGAAGTGTGTGTGTTTGGATTAGCCATTTGCAATGCTAGGAGGCGTATGTTATTTCTCAGTGGTATGAAAGCCAAACACCAACTGGGGAGGCACTGTGGCTGAAACAGCTTTGCAAGCCCACTGAACTTATTTATTAATGATTAAATTTACTCATGCTGTATTCCAGAGTAATTTTATTTATTTATTTATTTTTACAGCCATCTTTTGGTTACTATATTACATCTCCGAAGAAAAGGCAACCTGTTGCTTTGCTAAGGCAATCTGATTCATCAGGAGGTGACACTGGCCAAGAGATTTCACAATTGTCTGAGCTGTTTCCAGGTAATTATAGAACAGAAGGGGCAGCCCTAGACAGTAGTTATAATGGTAGTTAAGAATTACTTGTAGATAGCTATTAAAGACTATTAAGATTAATCTCTTATAGAAAGACTTTAGTTTTCATTCACCAAATATCTTTTTTGCTGTGAGCACCTCTCTTGCCCCCTCTCCCCCCAGAAAAGCAGAGAACCTAAATACTTACAAGAGAGAACATTCTAATACCAAGTACTACCATAAATAGTCTTGGATATTTCAGCATTTCCAGATACTGGGTAATGATGAGAATGTCTTGTGATAATTAAAGTCTGTTCAGAGTTTTCCTGTTGAAAAAACTGTATAAATGTGTTGCCAAAAAACAAACAAACAAGAAACCCCAGAAACTTGGTCTGTTTGCTCGTATAGGTATAGAGGATACAGGGAAAGAAGGAAGACAGTTCAGGTTGTAGCTGAACTGACAGTGTGTGCATAAAACATAGTCTACATTTTTTCCTGCCATCTTTAAAAAAAAAAATGTTACGCTCCCATGATACCTGCTTAACTTAAAGTAGTAATTTAGGACATTTGTCCAGAATTTTGTATGTAAAGAACACAGCATGCATTCTGGTGCATATGTATGCCTATCAACTTAATAAGGTATGTTTAGGAAAGGATGAGTGCATTTTAAAGCATCTCTACTGCTCTTGATAGAACTGTGGCAACATCAATCTTTATGAACCTGCTTGTACAGTCTGTACAGTGCCTTAAATACTTTTTTGCATTGATGAAAAACGTTCATCAGGCTTTTAAGGAGCCTGCTTTCTTGAAAGAGCTTTACAGCTGTAATTTTCCTCATGCTGGGACCTTGCAAATATTTTTAAAGGGTCTCTAATGATTTTTTTAAATCTGGTGTTAGTGTGCTTAAATTCACTATGCAATAGTCAGGATTTTTTTCAAAAAATACCGGGAGTTCATTGAGTTCATGATGTCTGATCAGTTAAAGTACAGTTACAGTTGTTGCTTTGAACAATAGAAAAATACCCTAATGTGGTCTGCATTTCTTCTGATATGAGGGTTGCTAGAAATGCTAAAGAAAGAAGGTATTTGGGTCACTTTGTGGCCAAGATTTTAAAAGTTACTGCCACCTGATTTTCAGTAGTACTGGCAATAATATTCTTTATCAGCAATACCAGTGTGCTATTCCTGCTTAAGGAGCAGCAGATGGAGAGGAAGCTGAGAAGTCAGCAACCTGAGGAGGGTGTTACTTGAAATGCGAAGTATATCCAAACCCCAAATATCTACTATAAGAACAGAAGTAAGGCGGGTGGGGGAGAAAAACCAATGGAACTCACCCCCCCCCCCCCCCCCCAAATGTTTGTTGTTTCATACTTGCTTTCTCACCAATCAGAGCATCTTTAAAAGTTGGTTTTAGTCTTCTAGGGAGTCCAGATGTTTTCCTTCAAGCAGGAACTCATTTGTTGAAATGGTAGCCTCTAGATCTCATATGAACAATACCTCCTAGTCTGGGTTTGATCTCCTAATCAAGAAGATTATTCGAGGTTTTGATGGTTTCAGAAACATACCTGTCCTTCCTAAAAATAATCCTTCAAAATCACCAGTTCACTGCTATCTGCCTCAGTCAAACCCTGTCTTCAGCATTGGCTTTACTCAGATTTAACTCTTCTGGTTTTCTACTGGAGTTTGGTCTATATTCATATTATCTTGCAAACACCATTTTATGAAAAGGTTTGTTTAGCTTATGCTAATATGATAAGCTACCTGAAAATAAAATTTGAAGACTGTGAGCATGGTATTCATAGTGCCAGCTAATTTTGTGACTTGTATGTAAACTTTGAGTACTGTACAGGAAACAATTGATGTTGGCAGTATTTGGATTTGTGCCTTTATAACAGCTCTTTTTTTTTCTCTATAGAACATTAAGGCAGGACGTGTATCCCAAGATTGGAGGTGTTTAGAGGATTTACTTACTGTAAATTAATTCCCTGTCTTTTTCTTTGTTCTTAGATGACTTAGAAGCACAAACAAAAGAATATGCAAATTCTACCAGCCTTGAAGGTGCATGGCATAGTATGGGTACTGCAGCTGGAATACATAAAAGCATTAATATAGAAACTGCTACCAAAAGTAAAGCAAAGGTATTTCTCTTTTATTTTCCTATTAAGTGCAACTATGAACTTGAATATGGCTAAATTTAGACTTTCATATCAGCTCACTGCTTTTTATATTGATCATTTGAATCCTAGTAGGTGCCACTGTTTGTTAGGATAGTTTCATTGGAATGCCATGATCCTGTAGTGAGTCAGGTGTACTATCACCATCTCATTTTCCTTTTTCTCCCTACTTCACTTCTGGAGTTACTTGGTCTGTCAGCCCGTAGTTTTTCAGAGATTCCTAGGCTATTGATGTTCTGCAGTCAAGTTTCTGAATTTCAGCTATGTCTTCCCCTTCTATTTTTTTTAATGAAACAATTGTCTTTAGCATGTGGATAAAGTCTTTTACTTGATAAAATTGAAAAATACCGATGTGGTGTAAGTCTGAAAAAGGTGTATTTTCAATTTGGTAATCCCAGACACCTACCTTCTCTGCCTTAATGTGTCATGTTCTTTTTCTTATCAGGCAGAACACTACAGACCCATTCAGTTACAGAAACAGCCCTTCTCTGACGTGGTCACTGAAAGGAATCAGTAGCTAGCAAGTTTGACTTGGTTTAGCTGATTAAATGATGTAAGGTGCAGACTTAAATGCAGAAGGACTGGCTGGATTGTGCACCTGACTGTGTACTGCCATAATTGCTTTTCTTTCGAATTTATCCTTATCCCTATTGTTCTAGACACAAAATGAACAATTAGGGGTTTTGATAATGTGTATCCAGATTCTAATCGACCCTACCCTCAATTTGTACAAGTTTAGGTCACCCTCAGTTTGATATGGATGCTAAAATGTTCTCAAACACAGACAAATCACAGAATGGTTGAGGTCAGAAGGCACTCCTGGAGATTATCTCATCCATTTCTTCTTGCTCAAAGCCAGGTCAAATAGAGCAGATTGGTCAAGATCAGTCACATTTTGAATATGCTCAGGGATGGAGACTCTATAGTCTCTCTGGGTGCTCTCTGGGCAACCTGTTCTGGTGTTTGATCATGTTGACATTAAAATCTTTTCTTTATGTTTAAATGGAATTTCCTGTATTTAAAATCGTGCCCATTGCCTCCTTTCTTCGTACTGGATGCCTCAGAGAAGTGTCTGCATCCATCTTCTTTACGCCTCCCTGCTCTCCTTCTCTCCCCATCAGGTATTTATACACATTGGTAAGATTTCCTTCTGAACTTTGTCTTCCTGAGGCTAAACAATTCCAGCTCTCTCTTCATATGACAGATGCTCCAAGCTCTTACTTTATCTTTGTGGCCCTTTGCTAGACTCTCTTCAGTATGTCCATGTCTCTCTTCTACTGGGAAGTCCATAACTGGACATAGCACTCCAGATGTGGTCGCACCAGTGCTGAGTAGAGGGGAAGGATCACCTCCCAAAGTCTGCTGGCAGCTCCTTCTTAGTGCATCCCAGGATGCTGTTGGCCTTCTTTGTCACAAGAGCAAAGTTTGTGGTCAACTTCATGTCTACCAGGACCCCAAAGTCCTTTTCTGCCAAGCTGCTTTCCAGCTGGTCGGTCCCCAGCCTGTACGGGTGCATGGGGTTATTTCTCCCCAGGTGCTGATCTTGGCATTTCCCTTTGAATTTCATGGGATTCTTCTCAGCCCATTTTTCTGGCCTGTTGAGGTCCCTTTGAATGACAGCCCACTCTTCCTGGTGTATCAACCACATGTCCCAATTTTTGTATGATGATCGAACTTGCTAATGCTGCGCTCTGCCCCCTCATCCATGTCATTAATGGAGATGCTGAACAGTACTGGTCCCCGTCTTGATCCGTGGGATACTCCACTAGAGAGTGGCTGGACTTTGTGCTGCTGATCACAACCCTTTGAGCCTGGAAGTTCAGCCAGTTTTCAGTCCAGTCACGGTCTACTTATCTGCTCCATGCTTCATCAGTCTTTATGAGGATATTGTGAAGAAATGCATGCATATCTACAGGAGGACAGATGTTTTCTTTTCTTCGTTAATGTATGTGTATCTAAGAGAGGTGGGAAGAGGTTGTGGTCTGGATGTGACTTTTTCCATGCCCCTTGCTAAGAGCCAATGTGAAAACTAAAAAAGAAATCAGACCTGAGTGACAGAAAAAACTGTAGAAATAGCTTTGTCTTCCCCTTGTAGAGAGGCAGATGATTTAAAGTTAATTGGGAAGGTACTGTGTATTGGTCATGGTAGCTTCTTCTTTGCTGTTTGTTCCTGATGGGATTTTACTCCCAGTTCTTCCAAGTGAATTAAAACATTATAGGATTTTAAAAGTTTTACGGGAGTTAAGGCTTCCTAGCAGGCAATCTTTATTGAATCTTTAAAAAAAACCACTTTGTGGAGTAGACTTTAAAAAATCAGTACAATGAGAATTAGCCTGTTACAATGTTCCTTCTTGACAGGTGATTAAAAATGTGTCAACTAGAAATGTTAGTATGTTACCATATACTGAAATGCAAAATAATTAAAATGAACAAATAAAACACAGAAAACAAAACACTAAACAAAAAGTTCTTAATTTGGTGCTTAACTTGTTTTGGTTTGTTGTAGGATGGAACTCATAAAGACAAGTTTGAAGATGGCTTATCTAATAATTCTGATTCTGTCCTGAGTATTAGCACGATTGCATCTGCTATTGCTAATGCTTCTTCCAGTGCTGATCCTTCCCAGCTAGCTGCTATGATGATAGCACTCTCTAAAAAAAGTGGAAGAACATGTTTCCTTCCTGGAATTGTTAAAGAGACAGAACTTTCTGCTAATCAGGTATTATCTAGCAATGTGGAAAATAGCGCATTTGATATGGAAAAATACCTCAAAAAAACAGATGAGATCGGACATGAAAGTGAATATGAGAGTACTGTGAAACATGAAGTATCTGTCCAGAACCTTATGCCTGATACCTTTTTACTGAGTGAAGATAAAAACAAGGATACTCATGCAGAAGGCTTGATAAATAGTCATAGCAAGCAGCAAGAAATAGAGAAGCGATTTCTGGATTATTTTAAGGAAGACGATGATATTCAGAATTTCTCTAGGCTGTCTGGTGTTCCCAGCCATGAAGATGTAACTGCAAATAGTGTTAAATTTTCAGAAAAGTTGTCAGATTTAGTAAATAGTAAACATTTACAGTCAGTGGATGCAGATCTTGGATCAGATATGCTTGATACCCAAACCTTACCTACCGGAAGTGGAGCACAGATGTGTGGAATTCCTTTAGCAGCAGAAATGGAAGTGGCACAGAGAAATCCACTTGCTTACCTGACCAACAATCTCGCTAGTAGATGTATCAGGGAAGATACAGAAACAGTAGATCAAGCAACAAATGCTGTTCCTGAACCTTGTAATGATTTGGTGGAGAGAAGTACAGGAAATACTCTGTCACTCAGCAACTTAAAACCTGCCAAGCAATCTAGTAAATATGTCTCAGTAAGTCCTACAAAAGCAAAGCCTATGCAGAAATTGAGCAGTGATGAAAAGAAGCAAAATGCAAAAATAGAGAAGAGAAACAAAGATTTGAGTACTGCTTGTGGTGGGAATGCAAAACATGTAACTTTCGAGAAGCTCTCACCAACTTCTCAGAGTAGTACTGGTAAGTAAGTAAACCTGTAAAAATGTAACCAGTTGTTGAAAAGGTTTTTCTTGACAGTAGACTTGTTCCCTGTGCTTAAATATATACTGTTATTAAATTCTGTTTATTTACCAGAGCATAAACCCATTGTACCTGAATGTGACTTGCAGCCTCTGGATGATGAGCAGTATAGCTTCAGACCTTCAACTTCACCATTAATTCACTCTTCTCCTAGTGAGACTTCTGGAACAGCATTTTCAGGGTAAATTTCTTGGTGCAGCTTGTAAGAATTATTAATGCTTCATGAGGATTTTTGAGGGATCAAGTTTTAATTTGAATGTTGTCCTTGATCTCAGTTTATGGAAGAACTTTATTAGGCTAAGACTTCATTCTTAGACTAAGCTTTCTGTTTGCTTTTATTATGTTGTCGTGGTTTAACCCCAGCCAGCAACTAAGCACCACGCAGCCGCTCACTCACTCCCCCTCCACCCAGTGGGATGGGGGAGAAAATCGGGGAAAAAGAAGCAAAACCCACGGGTTGAGATAAGAACAGTTTAATAGAACAGAAAAGAAGAAACTAATAATGATAACACTAATAAAATGACAACAGCAATGATGAAAGGATTGGAATGTACAAATGATGCGCAGTGCAATTGCTCACCACCCGCCGACCGGCACCCAGCTAGTCCCCGAGCGGTGATTCCCCGCCCCCACTTCCCAGTTCCTATACTAGATAGGACATCACACGGTATGGAATACCCCGTTGGCCAGTTTGGGTCAGGTGCCCTGGCTGTGTCCTGTGCCAACTTCTTGTGCCCCTCCAGCTTTCTCGCTGGCTGGGCATGAGAAGCTGAAATATCCTTGACATTAGTCTAAACACTACTTAGAACAACTGAAAACATCAGTGTTATCAACATTCTTCACATACTGAACTCAAAACATAGCACCGTACCAGCTACTAGGAAGACAGTTAACTCTATCCCAGCTGAAACTAGGACATATATGTATGGGGAAGCAGTCTTAAGCAATTGTTAACTTTTTATTTTCCTCACTGGCATGATGAGATAGAGATGCTGGATAGCAACACTGCTGTTTCTGCTTAGGATTATCCAGTAATGCAAGAATACAAAATATTCAGCCTGTTAGTCAGATACATCAGATACCTATAACTGTGTGTTGATGGAGCTATAAAATCTCATATTTATTAGTTTTTGTTCTAGTGTAATTCATCTATTACAAATAAAGCTATTTGGTTGGGGGTTATGCTGTTAGTTATATGATAACAAAGCTTGAAGTTGTAGAGACTAATGAAGATGTGTTTTTTAAACTTATAAGTATTTCACTCAGTTTGGTTCTCTGATTCATACCACTACTGCTTGTGAGAGAGTATGGATAGAAATATTGGTATTGTTTTTGACCACTTCATATTTTGAAATTGCAACTTGTGTCTAAGATTTAAGGCTTTCTTAGCAACTGAAAGGGCAATGTTTTTTAAATGAGCTCCCATAACAGTAAGTGTTACATGAACTATAAGATTACAGCTAAGCTGATTGTGTAGTCTTAAATATATAAACATGGCCAGTAGCCAATGGCTACGTACATTCTCATAAAAAGAGGAGGCAACTGATTTTTTTTGCCTTAACTTTTAAGTTCACTATTTGATATTTAACTACAGTTAGTGTGTTGTACATGACATTAGAATTACAGGCTGTCTGACATTTCTCAGAAGTTAAAAAGTGCAGAAGTATGTGTATTTTTGTAAGTGTGTTATATAGACATTAGGATTTCCAGTTAAAATTGTCAGTGACTTTAATTGTTTTCATGTTATCTCTTCTTCTTGGACAGAGTAGTGAGAGATCCTATGTTTTCAGGTGTGTGATATGAAGAGAATTTCAGCAGTGAATAGGAAATAGTAATGTGTGATGCCTGGGATGTTGCATGATTTCATCTGACATTCTTCCATCTAGTTAGATACAAGTATATTGATTCACTTTTTTTTTTTTTTTTTTTTTTTTTAATAAGTTGTGTTGTCTCTGTGACCTTAACATCTGAGTGTGGTTGTGGAACTCTGATGCTTTGCCTTGCGGATTTATATCCAATGAAAATGAGTTTTATGTACATCAAAGCCAGAACTTGTAAAGGTTAATTGAGAGCTGGTTTCTCGTTTCTACTGAGTGTACTAAACAGAATGGTTAAGACAGATGACTTTTAGAATACTATAGTAATGTGTAGCATTGATTTTCTTGGGGGCAGCATTAGAAATATATTCTAATACTGACATACTTTGAATCTGTTTTTCAGGTCTGAAACTGACTTTACTTGCACGTCATGTTATCAGGAATCTTCTTGCAAAGAGAATGTACTACCTCAGTCAGTTTACTCAAGTCCTAGCATGAGCAGATTAACATATGTCTCTGCATCTGACAGTACCCTTAAGAATACAGATGTAATACATAATCCAGAGACATACTGGGTAAGACAATCTTGAACTGTAAATATGTATTAATTCCCTTTCTTTAAAACAAACAAACCAGCACCTCCCCCTTACCTCCAAACCAAACCCTTAAATGGTCAAAATAATTCAAAATCAGAAAAGCTGTAAGGGTTTCAGAACATGCTGTGCATAGGGAAAAGGTATTCTGCTTCTCCCCCACTCCTGAGTTTCAGAAATTTAAATTCTGAAATAGATTGTGTTAAATGCACAAACTCCAATGAATATAAACATAGTAAAACATTCAAACAACTAACTTTTTTCAGAAGTTAGAGTTGGTGTATTTTTCCCCTTTCATTTTTACCTCAATTTCTTGTTAAGTCATTCTGTTCTTGGAATGCAGTGCAGTATTCCAGTAGTAGTTTGCGGGATCTATATCTGCGATCATCACTCCTGAGGGCCCCTTTCTGCTCAGCTTCAGCTGTTAGAAGAATATTTTTTGTGTTTTTTTCTGCAGAAATGTTTATAAATACGTATTTTAGCTTTAACTTCTTTTTTCAGGACTGAAGCTATCATTTTCTACCTCTGGCAGTCATTCTGACTGTTCTTACTGCTTTAGCAAAGAATGTATTCTGAGAGTGAAGCTTTTGTTCAGACTTAAAATCTTATGCTGGTTAAGATAATTGGCATTCTTTATCTAAATCCATGGGTTCCTTGGAATCTGGAATCTTTCTGTTATGCCTCCCTCCTTCCAAAGTGTGTGGAAATGTGGATGGAACTTTAAAAAACAAACAACAGCTGAAAAACGTCTCTGACTGCATCCATATCTGTGTGAATCTCAGTGGTTACATTTATTTTGTAATACCTTTATCAGTTGTGGATTCCTCTAACACAGCAAATAGAAATGCTACTTACTATGCATTTTTTTCTTTTTCTCATTTGCAGAGGGTGAGGCTTTTCAGGTATGGTGACTAGTGAAAGCTTAGTAAAGCCTGCTCTTCCTCCTATAGGAACACCAGCAGCAATGTTGCTTCATGCTGAAAGCATCAGGAAGAAGGAAGCGTGTGTTATGGCCTATAGCCCATTTTGTTCTAGGTCTAGTTGCTCAAGTTACCCAGGAAATATCTGTTCTTTCCCTGATGTTTCCAGTGGGAATTGCAGTCCTGTAGGAAGGAACCCAAGGGCAAATTTAAATGGCTATTTGCTTGCAGTCCATGGTGCCATAGCATCAGCTCTTCGGTCCATTTCACGTTTGAAATGCATATAGTTCTAGATTCCTCTCATCTCATGCAAATGGGTGGCTCTTGATGCTTTGATGTAAATTGGCTGCATACTAGTTTGCCCCTCTCTCTTGAAGAGATGTTATTGTTTGAGTAGTCTTTGTTTCCCAGGATAGTTCAGCAAGGAGATCCTCAAGTACGTTGCCAAAGTTTTACATTTGTATTATGAGTACGTTTCTAAGTCCCATGTGTAATACTGCAGTGTTAATTTATTCCTTTGGGTTAGTAATCTTTTATGCTGAGACACCAAGAGCTTTGTCTGATTTGTACTTGTTAAGAGCCACTTTCATGTCCCTTGCCTGAAGCTTCTTACAGACAACAAGAATATTTGTATTGATGTTATCTTCAGATCTGAATACTTACTATAGCACAATCTGTTTAACCAGTGGTGCCCTCTCCCTTTAACACTAGGGTCAAGTTGTCAAAGGTGCCTGATTTTTTTTGTTTTTTTATTTTTTTATTTCTTGTTTGGTTGATTTGGCCTGGTGAGCCATCTTACCTCAGGCAGCTGCCCTGAATGCCCTTTTTAAAGGATTGTAACTTGCAGCTTGCTTTTCTGCAGCAATCTGAACAGCTACTTTATTGTTCTTTCCCCTTCTTTCACATGCCTTTCCCTGCCTTCAAACTGCTATTTACTGAAGCTGAACAATTGCTTTACACGGTAGATACTGTTCATCCTTTTGTGTAGCTCTCTTGTTGCTGTGTCAGAGTTCTCTAGGTACACCTGTCCTGAGCTGATGTCTGATTGCTTTGATACCACGCTGTCTAGTTTTGGTGCTGAAACTTTTAAAAATTATTTTGAAACTCCATTTTTGAAAATGGAATCTGTGATCTGGATGTACTTCACAAGAAAAAACCTAACCTTTGTGGCATATCTAAAGAACACTTTCATTTTTCAGCTTGGTAGGGGAGATAGCTGGAGTTCCATCCACTGTATTGTGAAGACTGCCAAGTGTGATGTGATGCCAGTTGTGGGAGGGTGGTTCTCCAATGGTAACATGTCCTTCACTGATGAGTGCCAATGCTGTTGTTAGTAGCTATGAACAGTGCGTGAGAGGGTGTAATCACTTCTGCTCTTGACAGTTAACCCAACAGCAGATTCTTTGAAACACATTGTGTGTATGCATATTTATAAGCTGTACTTCTTTTTGTCTTGGTTTGACTTCTAAGTACAGGAACCCCAAGACTCTGGGACTAAGAGGGATTGAGAATGGGGGTGAGGTGTGCTCGTTCCACCTACACCATGTATACCTGCCGAAATGGAAGGTCTCTGGGCTTGAGTGATTTCTTTGTGTGAGTGCACAAAGAAAGTGTTTGTGTCAGTGCATTTTCGTGCATCTCAAATCCTTTTTGATTAGTGATTTTGTTTGGGGCCATTCAGTTTTTTAAATTTCTTTTTCTTAAAAATCTGGCAAGTATGTCTTTATTGGGTTTTTTGTGGTTTTTGGGGGGGGGGGGGGGTTAGTTGTTTTTTGTTCTCAAAAAAATCTGTCTGCTGTGATGTCACTGTAACTTACTGCATCTAGGTCCTTAGCTTTTCCTAAGAACCCTAAGTACAGATTTGATACCTAATCACATCAGCTTTTTGTTAGTGGACTCTTAATACTTGGGGATTCTCATTTCTTGTCAGAAGAAACTTGGAGCTTAGTAAGCACCTTTGCATTCAAGAAAGTCAAAGAATATGGAGAGAAGTAATCTGTACCGCACTTGGATGCTGCTATTTAGGATCGATTCATGCATTTTTAAACGTGAAAATCTTCCTGGTATTGGATCCAAACTTGATAAATAAGACAACTCACTGCAGGTCTGTTTTTTAGAATAATTAAGTTTGTGAACCTGTCAGTGAGTTGAGGAATCTGCTCAATTGTTGGTGGTTTTTTTTTTTTTTGTAGTACAGTTACTTTCCCACAGAATGGCTTTATAAAATCATAGCAAGCCAAACATTTTTGGCCTTGTGGAAACTCTTAGTTGGTGGTAACTTCAGAGAGCAGAGCATTCTTCTGGTGTTAATGCCTGGTGTGGTGGGTTGACCAAGCAGGTGACTGAGCTCCCCTGCCAATTGTTTGCTCACTCCCCTGCAGCGGGATGGATGAGAGAATTGGAAGGGCAGTGAAAAGGAGTGGAAATGTGATGCAAAAGTGATCACTTCCTACTAGCAGACCCATGCCCAGCCAGTCTCCAAGCAACAGCTACTTTGGAAAAATTCCCCCACAGTTTTATTGCTCAGCATGATATTACATGGTATGGATTCTGTCTTCGGTCAGTTGGGGTCAGGTGTCCTGAGTGTGTCCCCTCCTTACATCTTGCCAACCCCCAGCCTGCTCTCTGGAGTGGCAGCGTGACACATGGAGAAGGCCTTGACACTGCAAGCACTGTTCAGCAATAGCTAAAACACTGGTGTGTTATCAACATGGTTTTGGTCACAGATCTAAAAACAGCACAATAAGTGTTGCTATGAAGAAAACTTAACTCCATCCCAACCAGACCCAGTACACCTAGCTAGAATGTGACTTTTAGGTAGCAAACAGGTTGAAGTTGCATGTTTTCTTTTTCAAGGTGAAGAGTCACAGATGTTAAAAAAGCAAAACTTCAGATAAGACTTGACAAACTTGATTATTTATATTGGATGGCAATATCAGTATTAAGGTCTGTCTTGTTTTATGTACCCTGTTTGCTTTTCTAAAATTTGTAATACTCTGTATATTTATTTACTAGGGTGAAAACGCTGGTGAACTGAGCACAACAATAATTCGAGCCAGCCCAACTCCTTTGCAGGAACATACAAACGAAAATTTAGAAGACCGCTCATGTCAAAGAAATAGAAAAGAAGCAGTGCTTAGTGTTGACCAGAAAGCAGAAGAAAATGAACTTGCAGGTCTTCAGAGAAAACTTGATGATGTACTGGGTCAAGAACTGTCCAAAGAAGGTTCTCCGAAGAATGAAAAGCAACTTGTATCTATTCCTTCAAATGTAGCAGCAAATCATAAAGAGCTTGACCATGTTAAATCAGCTTTACCAAGTAAATTCGGCATCTTTCAGCCACTTTCTGTTAATGTAGATGCACAAGAAGCATGGCAGGGTCAAACAAGCAAAGCACAGAGACAAGGATTATCATCCCTGAATATATTACCTGTGTATCCTGGATTAAGCACTTATATGCCATTCAATCAAAACTCATCTGGTGAACAGTATGTTCCTATTTCAAGCTTTAAACCCCATGTCACTACCTCTGAGAGTCAAACAATTTCTTCTGTTCCCACGTTGCTTACAGGATGTTCTCTTGCAACAACTCCATTTGTACAACAGCATCTGGGAAGTATAACATCTGCTGGAAATACAGTTTTGTCTCAGTTTCATGGCTGCAACTCTGCAGGTTTTGGTCTTCCAGCAGGGCTTTCTTGTTCCAGTACCCCAGCAGGACATGTTGAGAATCCACTTATGGTAGGAATTCCTTTAGGTCCAAATACTGGTCCTGGCTCTTTGGGTGCAGCTTCACTTTGTCATCCACACTCTACTTCCTGGAACAAGAATATCGTAAATATAAAACCAGGTACTGGACAACCTTTTGGAACAGGCAGAAACGAGTGGGAGTTGCCAAAGTCACCTGGTATTGGTAAGTGTGGTTTTTAGAGTGCTCTTAAAATACAGCTATGGACAAGAATGGTGATAATGATGATGCTAATATTATAGTAAATAAAATTAAGATCACTAGTAAGTGTAACTACAAATATTCTTTATGTGAGCTTTGTTATTTTAAAAAAAGGTATTACTAATTTTCCTTATTTAATGATGCTCTCTGAATTCAATGTCTATTCTTCTAGTCCCCCTAATGGTCTTAAAGGAAGTTTTTCATAATCTAGAAGAATTTCAGCATTCAGTGGTTTTGTGTTTGTTTAAAGGATCTAGAACTGTTATGGGAGGAAGAAAAGTCCTAGCTGCAGTTCATGCTGGGCAAGACAAGTCATGCTCTGGAAATTCAGTTAGTATTTTATCTGGAAAGTAGATGACATTTCTGTCTCCAGTGTAACTTGGTATTAGCAGTCAGTTAAGCCAAAAAATCTGAGGAGGAGAGTGGAGGGCTTAAGCTGTTTTCTGGGTATGAAAGGGAAAGACAATCTATACTTCTGCTATTTTTCTGTATCTTGACTTAGCTCTAAACCTAAGCAATGCAAATCAGTGTTTCATTTCAAAGACTTCTTTTAACCTATGATCTCCTTAGTTGTTTTCTACTATACTTTTTCCTGGCTAATTCTTTCAGATGAAATGACAAGCCAGTGTGGTTGAAAGTTTGAATTTGTGACAGTTTTTAGGTTATTTTCTGTTTGTTGATTGTTCTAAATCATTGATCTTGGTAGTGCATTTTAAAATAGTAAAATTTGAACAATTGTACTCCTTGCCTGTTTTTAATATACATAATTTCTAGGTTTTTGTACGTGTTTTTGAACTCTGCATATCTATATAGTCTAAACTTGATTTTTTAGCAAACTTGAGTTTTTGAACTTAATTCCCAGTGTTGCTAGTCTTACTTTATATTTTTACCTTCATAGTTGTGCTAAATTTTCTTTCTTGCAGAGGAATAAGAGTGTCTGGCTTTAAAATAAAGCTTGTTGCTCAAGTAACTAAAAAAACTTCAGGTGATTATGTGTGTGTGTGTCTAACTGCGAAGTCAAATTTTTAATTTGACGTGAGTACCCATTAGTGCATTTCTGGATGTAATGAAGATTGATCCTCCGTGTGCCAGAGAACTCTTACCTCCATTTGAGTTTTGAGTTGTCATTATAATGTTATAATTCCCCCGAAACGGTTATTTTGAATATTTTAGAAGTAAGGACTTCCTGGAAGTAAAATATCTGAAGCAGGTTTTCTTTTTGATTTGGTGATAACTTTTGATGACTGTACTTCTACAGCAAAAATCTACTTTAGGAGCAATCAGTATTTTCTGTAGAAAAAAATGTCTGAACACCTTTTTAGGTAACAGGTATACTCTGGCAAAAAAAAAAGATTTTTCTTTTGATCAGTGTAAATGTTCTAAGGATGTGATACTGATATTCACATTTTCTGAGTTGGGTTAGTATTGATTAAGTTGTGAACACTGAGTATTTTATATAAGGAGTGTGCGTGTATCTATATAAACACACACTTTGTGGGTTAGTGACTGCAAGGGATGTGCTATTTTTGTGACATTAGAACTCCAAGAAAGATGCAAATTAGAAAAAATTGATTGAAATTCTGAGTATCAGGCTTGTGGGAAAACATTCTTATGAAAACTTGTAGGAGTCAAACATTCCTTGCCGTAACGAAGCATTCATCAAATGAGTTTATAAACTTGATGTGGTGGCAGCCTGAGTGCTGATTTGCTTCTGGGTACTTGGAACTAACAGGAGCATATTTTCTTCCAAAGGTCATGTAAAAGTACCAGAAGAATTGAAATTCCCTAATGCCTGTTGCGTGGGAATTGCATCACAGACGGTTCTTAGCATTTTTAATCCAACTGAACGGTGGTTGCAGGTCAGCATTGGAATACTTAGTGTTTCAGTTAATGGGGAAAAGGTAAGAGATTTTTTTAATAAAGCTATAGGAATAATGCTGTAATCTTACCAGACATCATATGTAAAACTAGAGCTCTCTGTACAGACTTGTAATTTTTTCCAATTTTATAGTTAATATGCACAAAAGTGCTACCTTCTTTCAGCCAGGCCACTGTAGGCATAGAGAGGTAAATGCCACATGATGGGATTGACTCATAGATTTGATTTGCATGCATAAGTGTGGTAGGTTTGAATTTACTGCTTATTTGTTCCCACCTTTGTATGCAAGAAAAGTCAGCCCTAGAAAAGAAAGCATCCACGCTGAGGACTATTACTGCTGAAATACCGTGTGTGGTTTGCTCCCATTTTTCTTGAAATCAGGAGATCTTGTGTGATAGAATGAGAAATACTTGGAGCAGGCTTCAAGCTAGACGGGTTATTCTGTGGGTTATATGTAACTTGTAGGCCATAGATTGGGCATCTTGCACTTTAATTTTGTTAAATTCTATCTACTGTTGTCATCATAGTAATAGTTCTGGGGTAAAAGATCTCGGGAACATGAGAATGAGTTAAAGGTCCATCAATATAATTTAATTTCCTTTACTGATAAGTACTTTTAGTAAAGAAGAATATAACAACAGAAAGCGTACTATCTCTGAGCTTCTGGCAGTTTGATGCTTGGGAACTTTTGACCTAGCTGTTATTTCTGTTCTTACTAGGTTTTGGACTGCTCTTTAACTAGTTAATCTTTTGAAATCGTGTAGTGTTGTCCACAGTTCAGTTGTGGATTCTATGCACTACTACTTTTTTCCTTTTTTTTTTTTTTTTATTCTGGTTCTTGCTGGTTTTGTTTGATGATCCTTATTACTGAGAAATAATGGACCATAATTGACTTTATATATTGCTGCTTGTAAGTCTTATAAATCCTTATCATATCCCTTCTTAGGTACATTTTTCCAGCAGATGTATCATGTGTCTTTCTGGGAGTATGACTTCTGTTTCTGATCTTGTTTTGTCTGAATATTTCCTCTTTAAAAACCACCAAACCACAATACTGTGTTTGTGTATATGTACCTGTGTATATGAGAGTTATGATTTCTTACTTATTTTTCTAGTCACTAAGTATCACGGGGCTCTTATGCAGCTCTTCAAACCTGAGATTCCGTTATACCAGGAGGTGATTTTTTTCATGGAATTACTTTACAGTTGACAGTCCTATTTACAGTTGTTTCTGTGAATAAATATATACATTTAATTTGTTTGCTGCACAATATGATTAAAAACCATTTTTTTGGTCAAGTTAACTCTGAGATACACTGAGTGTGACTTGTAGTCTGTGTCTCCTGCTTGAAGATTATCTATGAATATGTTCACAACAGAAACTTTAAGGCACTAGGATTTACTTGTCACCTCCATCCACTGACCTTTCCATTACTCTTCCACCATACCTCTTCCTCCCATCTTTGATGGCAGAAAGCACCAAATAGAATTGGCTTTGTTTATTTATTTTGCTGTTGTTCTTTCTCAAAAATCAGGGGTTTACTTATGAATTCGTGTTCAACTGTAAGAAATACTATAATCCTGGTGTTAATCTTTAACTAGATGCTGGAAGGAAACCCCAGCAACTTTCAGGCTGACTTGCCTAACTCTTTCAATTAAAAGAAAATGCCTACATTTGAGTGGGATGGAAGTGGAACATTAATATGAAGATGCAGTAATTAATATTGAGCAAAAAACATACACAAAATGTCTGTGCTGAGCTGTGATGCCAGATAAATGTGGTATTTTGAAAGAAGGTGTCCTCTGGCAAGAGGTCTGTTGAAAATGACAGAGATCTTGTTTTTCAGGTGGATCCTGTGAAATATCAATGTCTGGTTTTCAAGAACAAAACCATTGTAGGATCCTACTCTACCAATGATCTGAAAATACTTTTCTTACCTTGTCATTCGGGGATCTTTCAGTGTATTCTCAATGTTTCATCTTGGCCAGTTTCTGCAGATGCAGAGACAATTGTTCAGGCAGAAGCTTTGGCAAGTAGGGTAGTTCTGACAGCAGTTGCTGAAAATCCTTATTTAGAAGTAAGTAGCTGCTTATTGTGTTTTGTTTGTTTGTTTTTTTAAATTGTTGGAATTTTATGAATAGTTTAATGATACCAGAAAGGAATAGGAATGCAAGGTTGTTCCTCAAAGGAACCTGGAATTTCTTGTTTGGAGTGGGGAGGGAATATAGGAGTATGTTTGAGAAGCTTATAACTATCTAGGAAGTTTTTGTTGTGGAAAAGCACCTGGCTGGAAATGCAGGATTCTGAAAAGAATAAATTAAATGGTATTACTCTTTTATTATTCAAAGAATGGATGAGATCTTAAACATCTGATGCTTTCAAAGTATCTGCTATGTTGGATACCATTGGGCATTAAAATGTAACAAAAAGCATTTATTTCCAGTGGTAAGAATTTCTTTATTTTTTACATCGAGTAGGCTTTGTCTTGGTTTCTTATTACTTTCAGCTTATTTATGGGCATAGACAATATTTTCTTATTTTGGGCTAATTAAAAGTAAGTGGATGTATAAAATGCTTTGTCTTGTGTTGTCTTATGAAGAACAACCAGGTGGGAGACAGTGTGACATTAAAAATTAAATCTGGCTTTATGTAGCTCTAAATTTAAGGGTATGGACAGGCAGAAATGGGCTTGATAGTACTTTTGGAGGTGACTGAACAAATTACATGATAGTCTGTGACGTTGCTGATAAAAGTAAAATTTTCAGTCATTAACCACAGCTAACAATTTTTTTTCCATCTTAAGGTGGTCTGTTAACCTGCTTTGGGCTAACTATATGTTTTAAAGTAATGGTATTCTAGTTGAATACACATGAGTGGATATAATTTTTTAATGCTTCTTCCATAAATTTTAATTTAATTTTTAGTGCATATTTTTATACGTAGTTTGGCAAAATCCTTCATTCTCCATGTTCTTCATGGTATAGTTTATTCAAACTTGCTTCGTATTTAAATTGAGATTAAACCCTATGCTGTATTTCTGCCTGTCTCGTTATATTCTTGAGATTGGAAAAAGTACCAAATAAAAACTGTATTTTGCGGCAGATCATGACACTTAAGTGTCTTTATGCTAACAAAAAATTAACTACTACTTAGTTATCTTCTTAACTTGTTAAAATGACGTTTTTACTATCTAAAATTGACAATTCTTACTTGCTAGCAATAATCATAGTTTAAATTTATTTAAAATAGCCAAAATAATTTGGTTGTGTACTGGGTTTTGGTGGATGAATATTGCATTAGGATTGACTTAATTGAGGCAAAATATGTGGGAGATAGCCAATTGCATGTAACCCCTTTTGATACCAAAGGAAACATGTTTCTTGGACTCCTCCTGCCCTTGGTAGGAGGTGTGTATTATATGTGGGTATAGCATTAAGAGGATGGAGTAGGTGAATAACATCCTTACTTGCCTGGTGCTTTTGTACGGTAGTATGTTTTGGAGGTTTTCCTTATAAGTTCTGCTTTGCCTTAAAACCAGCTGGAAACAGGAAAAAGAGATTATCTGGATTTTGGTGACTTGACTTCTGGCAGTTGGAAGGCTCTTCCTCTAAAACTTATCAACAAAACCCATGCTTTTGTGCCACTTAGACTTATTATTAATGCCGTAAGTACATTAAACTTCCTGTATGTGAAAGTTAACTTCTTGTGTTACTGAATTTTAATATCAAAACACTTTACGTTATATGTCATTAAGAAACATACCCTGGACACTAGATGTAAGATTCCCAAGAAAACTTTGGTTAGTGAGGAAGTAATGGTGGGGTTTTTTGTTTGTGGTTTTTTGGTTTTTTGGTTGTTTTTTTTTTTTTGCAAGGTGGTAATCTGATTCGGCTACAATGGTACCAACAGAAATGCTTCTGGGATAGGTGTGAGGTTTTGTTTAGTGGTTTGTTTTGTTTTTTTTTTTCTTTTCCTTTCTTTTTTTTTCCCTTTTCTTGCAGCCCAGCTATGGACTGCTGCCTCTGTGTTGCTTGATTTGAGAGCACAGGGATTTAAGAGACAGTAAAAGGGTTGTGTTGCCTAATCCTTCCCTCTGAGAAGATGGAGATGTATTCCACTGTTCCAGTGGAACAGCTGACTGTTCAAACAAGCAGCCAAACTTGCTTCATAGCAAGTTTAACATATTCTGTCTTCCTCTGCAGGAACAAGAGCAGGACTCTTCACTCTATCTGCTTTGTCTCCCACTAGACAATAATAGCTTGTATTACAGGTTACGGTATGCTCCTCTCTGCATATCTGTGGCAATGCAGATTTCATATTTTTTGGCTAGGCTGGCTGCTGTTCTATGCTGTGGGAAGAGCTGGTCTTGTTTCCTTATGTGGGGGGACAAGAAAGGACTGGCCTTGTGTTAAGATGGATCAGGTCATCTTGGTGACTAGTGAGGCTTGGTCTTGAAGGGTTAAACTAACCAGTTCCAGCTTGTGTCTTTTTACTGCAGAAAGGTTTCTGACTGTTTTTAGAGGGTTTGCTGCACTATCACCTACCAACTGAAACTACAGGCTAATCTTTGTTTTTTCCAAACTACTTAGTTCGTTCAAAACTTGCCTTGCATTTCTCAGCTTTGTCAGCATTATTGTTAGTGACAATAAGAGATTTAATACTTTATTTCTTTGACAGAATGCAGTAGCTTGGCGTTGCTTCACATTTTCCAAGGAACCAGTTAATCCTTCTAATGAACAATCAGTCCAAATGGATGCAGCTTCTCAGATAGCAGCTCCATCAGTTGTAAATCATGTGATACATGCAAGCTATGATGGGCAAGTGAGTAGTTTGTAGCTGGCTGATTCTTCCTGTTACTTGCTGTCTGAAATGACAGTTCTGAATATCTGAGTTCACTGTAATGATTTCTGGGGAGTCTGCCTATTTGAGCAGTATAGTTTTGTTGCTAGTTTTGTTTTGTTTTTGTTTTTGTTTTCTCTTCAGTAATTCTCTCCCTCCCATAAGATGGTCAACCAATTTCTTTTTCAGGATCCTGAAGCTTTAACAGTTTGGGTTCTGTTCCACGCACCTAAGAAACAAATTTCTTGTTCAGGTATAGCAATTTGATTTTCACTTCAGCTGAAAAAAATTTTACTTTAAATGTATGCATGTGTTAGAATTGCAGGAACAGGCTGCAAACTTAAAATGAAACATTCTGTCTTTGGTTTGTGTCCCCTAATATTTTTGGGCATCACATTCAGTTTTGGTAACAGGAGGCAGAATACTTCTATGTCAATTTTTTGGATGTAACAGGGGTATTTGTACTTCAGTATCAAACTGTACAAAGGGGTTATCTGCTGCAAGATGTGTGGAATTTGCTTTACACCTTTTGCTGACGAAATTAAATCATTGCTTAAGAAAACATTGCATTAGTTGCAAAATAGATAAGAAATTTGAAGAAACCTCTGAGGTTTTTCTGGCTTCCTAAATAGTAAATAGTACATGTATTAACTAGGTTGGCTAGTGTGTTAAGTTGGTTTGGTTTTTTTTTTGTTTGCTTTAGGGACAATTTCAGGCACATTTGACAGAAAGGTAAAAACTCTTAAATAAGGTCCTGTGAGACTTTATTTAAAAGAAAAACAAATGTTGCCAGGGTAATGGGAGAGCTTCTGTTAATATCACCACAACGTTAATATGTTAAGATTAGATAGTAGCTGAAGTGAGACACGCATCAATAGGCACGGCCTTTGCTGCTAGCAGACTTGCGCTTTTGTTACTCATGCAATTGTTCCTAGATTCCTTGGGTCCAGCGGATGAGTTCTTGGCAAGAGTTGATGTGGAAGTGGATAGTCCGGGACCTAGCAGTGTGATTAAAAGTATTCCTCTCCGAGCAAGAGCTGGAATAGCGAGGATACATGCTCCAAAAGACTTACAGGTTTGCATGTATTTATAAATTGTGCTTCAATAATAGTTTGCCTCTGCTAGCCTACTTCTTTTGTAATGTTTGTTTTTATTATATATGTATATATACGTACATACACACACACTTGTTTACTTTTTCCAGAGAATACATCTGTCTGCTAGTGTGGGTTCAACAGCCAAACAGCAGCTACCACTGAAAAATGCTGGAAACATTGGTGTATATTTGAAAGTTAAGGTAGGTTGGCTTCTCCCTCTTGAAATCATGAGTTTTGTGCCATTAATGTTGTACTGAAACTAGAGCTGAGCCTTGGGATCCTAGCTCACCTGTGTGGTTTGACAAAAGGTTTACAAGTTTACATGAAGAGAATGAATGATAGCGAAGAGATTAGCTCACATTATTGGAAAAAGCATATGGGAGTTTTGTCGCCCAGCTTTAGTTATATTTGTTTTAACAAACATACTTTTATGATTTTTTAACAAATAGATTTTAACAAGCATATAACGAATATGTAAAAGTAGTGAATCCTGTGCTGCACAGCAGATATTAATGTAGCTGGTGGAGTAAAGCTCATTTAGAGCAAAGAGGAATAGTAGCATTGGGAAACTTCTTTATTTTCTATTCTAACGAAGCTGCATTAGTTTTCAGTGGACATCTTGCCAACCCAAGTATGAAGCGAATTCTTTTCAGATATGTGATCACTTTACTTGACTTTAATTTTCTTGAGAATCTGTGGAAAGTATGGTCCCAGACTGAAAGGTAGACACACTTCAAAGTCAACAGAAGGAGCATTTGGTCCCCTTCTACATTAAAAAAAAAAAAAAAAAAAAAAAAAAATTGAGGGTTGTAAGCCCATCATTTCTTGGAGCAGAGGCCATGGAAATAGGCTGCATGAGTAGTATCACAAATGCCACATTAATGTGATGATACTGGATACTAATTGATAACCAGTAATGGGTGGTACCACTGTTGAGACTAGTGTTGTTACTTCACCATTGCCAGGTTGTACTTACTGTTAAATTCTTTAAATCTCTTTGTGGCCCCTTCAGTGTTGTATGCACAGTTGATGTCTTAAGATGCTTCTGTTAGAGGTATTTGTACCAGAGTGTCCAACTTTAGAAGAGTTTAACTAGTGCAGGGTTATAGGAAAGTTCTGAAGGTGCCAGGTGTATTTGAATTGTCTCAACTGCATGTACACCAGATGCACAACCAAATTGTATTATATGTTGTAGAAATGTTTACTCCCTTAAAATGAGTAACCAACCTTCCCTTTTCCCCTTACCCACTTTCAGACATCAGATCAGGACAGCTGCTTTGCTGTTGAACCTGAGGATCTTTTCCTCCTTCCTGGAGAAGAACGAGAAGTGACTGTCCTGTTTTTTCCAAAAAATGTAATGACTACAGAAAGGTAACATAACTGATTTTATGCTGCCTGTGTTAAACAGAGCTACTTTTGACCTTAAGGTCATGAACAAATTGAAAGTTTTACCCACAAGGGAAACTTTGACTTCAGTTGTTTTCGTGAGAGTCCTCATTCATTACAAAGTAGATTTTTACTAGGGTTCACCTGTTCTATAGATTACCTGCCTCTGTTGCTGTACATAGCTTAATGAATCATAGAATCGTTTAGGCTGGAAAAGACCTTTAAGATGAAGTCCAACCATCAACCCAACACCACCATGCCCACTAAACCATGTCCTGAAGAGCCATGTCTACACATTTTTTGAACACCTCCAGGGATGGTGACTCCACGACTTCCTTGGGCAACGTGTTCCCATGCCTGACAATGAGTAGCTAATATTTCCCATCCCAGATCAACAGATATCCTGAGACTTGTTTAGTGTAAATAAATGGAGTAAGTCCCTGAAGCCCTTTGTGTGGTACTTGTTTCTAAAGTACAGCAAAGCTTTAAAATACTTATCTCCAGCAGCCCCTTCAGTTGCTTCCCTCTTCTTCACTCCACTGAGACAATGGAAATGTTATTTCTATTTTACATATGAAAAAACTCAAGCACAGATCAGGATCAAAAGTATTCATTAATTTTGGCTGCCATAAACAAAAGTTCAGCTGTAAGTCTTGTACAACACTAATGTACATGTTCCTTTTGCAGATGTAAGCATTCATGTTTTTGCACTTTAGTACCTGTCGAATTTCATTCTGCGAAATAGACTTGATTGGTTCAAGTGACCATTCTGGTGTCATGTAGGAGTTTTTTGGCAATGTTAGGGGTCAGACTCATTTCTGCAGAGCAGCTTTTCCTCTTTTGTTACATGTTTTCCAGTCTCTGCTATAATAGAGCAAGAATGGACAAAGGAATCGGTCCAAAATATGTTCAGCTTCACTGTCTAGCTTAAGTAGGCCTACCCAGTGCATTAAATTAAACAACGAGAAGTTCTGTGCTAATGACTGTATGATCCTAATGGATAGGCATGCAAAGTGATTAATCTTTGCTTTCCTATGGCCTTGTACATAACTGCTTTGCTTTACAGGCTCAGGGTACTCAGTAGGGTTGGAAACTTTGCAGTCCACTTGCAAGTGCTGCCAAAAAGACTAATAAACTAACTAAAGCAGTAATGAGAGTTCATGTTCCCTACTGATGGGATTCAGCAAAAATCCCTTGTTGCTAGACAGGCTAGGAGCAAGGGGAGAAGTTCATTGCAATGTTGCTGGGTAAGTCCTAGCTGCAGCAGGGGCAAGGAGAGGGAGCCCAGCTGCTTGGCTTCCCTACCCTCTAATTCCAAGCTACTGGCTCTGTTATCCCATCATTGGAGCAGCCAGGTGATAATGTGCTCACCTGGATGATGGCTGAAATCTTTTCGCATATCTTGCAGCTCACTCAGGGACAGGGATTGGGTGATTACCTCTGGTTCTGCCTCTTTTTCAAGGCCCAGGATAGTGTTCTAGGCAGTGGCGTGGGGCGCAGGGTATGTCAGCAGGCATCATAGGAATTCAATGACACATAGAATGGGGGTTCTTGAGTTTCATTCCTGGCTCTAAGTGAGTCTGTGCTATAGCAAATGCTTCAGCCTATTCTTTAAAAGCTTAATTTCCTTCCTGCCCTATGCCTTTTTTTCTGTTTGGGTTTTGTTTGTTTTTTTTTTTTTTTTTTTTTTTTCAGTTTTGGTTTTCTGATTGGTTTTTCTTCTGTTCCTGTATTGTTGGTTAGATAGGTCGAATCTCCACTTCCTTCCTGGTATAATTTAGCCTTCTGTTTTATTTCTCTGTTGGCTTCTGTCCCCCTTAATTAGGCAGCACTTTCTTTTTCCTGATTCCTCTTCTGTTGGGTGGGTTTTTTTGTGTGTTTGTGTGTCTAGTTTCTTCTGTTTTCTTTGCTAGTTACGTCCAGCTTTCCTATTCAGTATTAGCCCATTTCTTTCTACTTCATTATTTGAATCTGTTCCTGGTGTTCTCATTCATCTGTTTCTCTGTTCTGCCTGAAGAAGGCAGTAGTCATCTGCACTGTGCTTGTGTCCTATAGGGTAGAGACTGTACCATGAAAGGCCAGCTGTAGGTGGCTGGTTCCCCATCTGTGGGCTCGGTGTTCTTTCTTACAGCAATCCCAGGAAACAAAGTGAGAAAAAAATATTGGGTTTGTGGCTTAGAATGCTACCATTGTTAACAGGATTCAGAGTTTAATTTTGATGCTTCTGGGTATCTAACACTTGTAAAACTTCATTGACATTTTGCAGGTATTTCAAAAGGCATCTCTTTAATCTATGTAGAGACAGCCAGACTTTGTTTCTCTCCAAAATTAGTGTGTCAAAATAATCAGAAATTAACATGGGCAAAAAAATAATTTGCCTAGCTGTAGTCTCTGAAATACTTACCTGAACCATTTGCAGATGAAATACTTCAGAAGATTGCTTGAGGTACATGTGGCATGCATGTTTACAGCCCAAAGGATTTAAACTTTGCTATGCCTAAAGCTGGCCTTTGTCATAAAATAAAAAAAAGTATTTGTGTTTTCCCCCTGAGAAGGTAGTTTAAAAAGGCCTATCTATAATTTATTTTTTTCAGTTATGTTTTGTTTTCATCAGCTAATTTTGTTCTGTGGTGGGATTTAAATTTATTTATTTATTTTTGAAGTACTTTGAAAATCCTTGTGCTGCCATCTGGGCCTCAGTATGAAGTGGTGATAAAAGGTGAGGTGGAGTCTGAGGAAAACAGACCTGTGTCTACAGCTGCTGGCCGCTCAGACATCCCGCCCATTCTCTCCAACAAGCAGTTCGTTGCCTGGGGAGGAGTAAGACTTGGAACGTCAGTGTAAGTATAAATTGGGCAACCATTCATATAGAATATCATGTTAAGTATTTCGTATTGCTCTTCGTTGAAGTAAAACTTCTTATTCACATTAATAATCCAGAGGTGATAAACTAAGCTGTTTTATGACTCGAGAGAAGCAGTATATTACAATTATTTTTTTGTGCAAGAAATTTTTGGAAACAAACTGGGATCTTGTTTGAGCTTTTTGTATTCTTCAGGACTCTTTGGTTATTGTTAGAATAATACCTGATTCTGTAAGATTAGTGTGTTATGTAAGTAGAAGTGTAGTGGAAAATATTTTCCAAGCAACTTGATGGAAAAATTCTGTTGGTTCTTTTGACACCTATCTCTAGATAGAAATACATCTCTATGCTTGTTTTTCTTCAATTCATCCATTAAGACTAGAAGAATCCAGTCTGGTAATGTAATTTGACCATCCGAATAGCATAGGCTGTTGAACATCCCTTAATTTATTTGAATTTGAATGTGTTCCAATATTAAAACTTGTAGTGATGGAGAATCCATTGCATCCCTAATTATGATTACTTTATCCTTCAGACTAGTTCTTGTCTGGACTTTTTTAGTTTCAAGTTTACAGCTTCAGTATGCCATGATTTAGTAAAGCTGTTCATAATCGTGTAGATATACTTTGGTTCTTTTGTATGTAAAGGCTGCAAGTTTTGCAGATCTCTGGACTTCTAGTAAGTATTACTTTTAGAGACTACTCCACTGTTGTTTTGATACTGAACTTTTTGAGGAATCTAAAAATGTTTCTGGTTGTTTAAAAGTGATCCATGTTTGTAGCCAAGAACTGTTTCTGATAGCTATATTCCTATTTTTCTGGTTTGTTAAGATAGTGTATTAATAACGTAGTAGTTTTGGCTGTTTGGTGTTTGGGAATTACTTTCTCTTCCCTGTATGCGGCTACCTTTTTATTTTCTGTTCCTCCTGAAAAATAGTTTTGATGCACCATTGGTTTTAGGAACCTGAAATTATTTGTAGAATCTTTGTTCCAACAGAGTACAAAACAGTGCCTGTCACTGAAAATCAGGGAGAGGCTTTGCTCTCTCTCTCTCTCTTCCTCTTTGATTTCATCTGCATGATCCTTCCTCTTCCTTGATGTTTTTAACTAGCTTTAGAGCTTGTCACATCCTCCTGTGATTGTCATTTTAACAAGTTGAAAAACAAAGGCACTCGCTCTTCTTGCTGGAGAGGTTTCCTTCGTTGAGGAAGGATCTGAGTACCAGAAGCCTGGTCAATGCCAGGATATATAAGAGAAAAAAATTACTTTTTGCTCCACCTGATGCTGCCAAGTGGCCATAACTTTCTGTGGTACTGTTGTGTTGAAAAGTACATGAAAAGGAAAAGTTATCCTTAATTTAGTTCTTCACAACTGTTCCAGTGAATCTGGGCCAGACTACTCGCAAGACTGTTTCTGCATAACTAAGTGGCTCTGGATAATCTAATTATAACTGTGTCTTAAGGTTTGGGTTGGTTTTTTTGTTTTGTTCTGTTTTTTTAAGGAATTTTTGTTTTGACACTACTGCTGCTTGCTTTAAAAGTTCAAGCTGTTAAGTACAATACTTGAACTTCAGAAAAGCTGTATTTATATATATTTTGGGGGTATTTTGCTGTGTGAGGATTGATGTGTAATGGTGTATAATATTGTAAGGTCTGTAAATTTGAGAACACAGAAATAACTTTCTAGCTAACATATTCTATTGTTCCAAGAGGTGATTTTTTTTTTTCGTGAAATGGCTTTAAAATTGGCTGTCTCATTTCCATTATTTCCATGAATAAATATATGCAGTTAACTTATATTTGCTGTCAAATATAACTAAACTTCATATTTTTCAGCCAGCAGAAGTTAACTCTAAGAAATGACTCTCTGTCTGTGACCCAACATTTAAGACTGTTGATAAGAGGCCAGGATCAAGACTGCTTTCAGGTAACTGTCATGAAAATTTCTCTTTAGTGTTTATGACAATTATCAGGATATGTTTATAATAAAAATGTCTTTGCCCTGGAGTGTTATTCCTTTATAAATGTCAGTGACTAGCAGGCTTTGTGAGTATTTGCTCTGAGACTGCTAAGATAGACATGGTAGCAGAGCTTAAGCTACACTGGCAACCTTTAGGAAGAGCTGAAACCATAACAGTGTTGCGGCAAACTGCAGCTCAGTTTACAGCTCTTCAAGCTGCTGTAGCACAACAATACAAGAGTCAATACTTGGTGGAGTGATCTGTCAGTGGCCTTTCTTGCAGGAGGGATTCCTCACTCCAAAGGACTCTGTGTACGTGAGGGAGGGAAGGAGGGAAAGAAAAACTGGAATTAACCTTTGGGAATTACTGTAACTAGAGGGTTTTTTTTTGATATCTGAAATCGTAAACTGAGAGAGAATTAATGTAGTGCTGGTCAAGTTCAGCCTTACCGTATTTGTGCATTGAAGGCAAAAAACTCTGTGGTCTAAACTGAGAGGCTTATTGTGGGAATTCTTGAACTTGGTCTTTTTTTGTTGCATATTAAGCATTGTGACTTTAAGTACATGCCACTGTCAACTGACTTAATCCAGATTTTGAAGAAGTTAATTTTGGGTTACTAGTGAAGTAAGTCTTACTGCTCTGTGTTTTTCTTATTGTAGTCACTCACTTCTGATGTCTTTTTTTTTTTTTATAGCTGCAAAGTATATTTGGATCAGAAGAACGCTTAACTAGTAATTGGGAACTCAAAATCCGTCCCAAAGAAGATACTAACATATACTTGTTGTTTGCACCTACTCGAATAACTTGCTTCTTTGCAAAGCTGGAAATCAAACAGCTGGGGATTCGATCACAGCCAGGAATTAAGTTTACTGTAAGAGTCCCAACCTAACTTCTAATAATTTTAAACATACATTTTTCATAATTATTTAAAATCTAGTACTGACTAGCTGTTTCTATCAAAAAGCTGAAACTTTTCAAGATGTACGCTATGCGTATCTGTATACTTGTTAAAGATTGTATGGATGCTATATTTTGCAGTTTGAACATTAATGTCAATTTTGCATGCAATTTTTCCCCTTGAGAAGGAAGAAGAAAGATTTTTATATACTGTATTAGAAGTAGCCTAAGATTTTTAACTCTAGAACTGTCAAAAAATCTCAACTTGTCTTGTTCTGTAGGTAGGCCTTAAATTAATTTTCAGTAGAACTTGAAAAATGTTGAACTTAGGCTTTTTTATTTCTTGCAGTCTTTTCAGTTCACATTTTAAGCATTTTCATTTGTCTTTCTGTAACTCTGTGTATAGTTTACCATAGTTGTGCAGAAGTTTAGTAAGAAGCTTTCTTTCATTTGAAGTACTGTTTCTTTGTGGTTTTTTTTTTTTTTTTTTTTTTTCTTCCCCCAGATACCGTTATCTGGATATGGAGGAACAAGCAATATAACTTTAGAAAATGTTAAAAAACTGTCAGATAGCTACATGGTAACACTGGATGGATTATTGCCTGCAAGATTAAGGAAAGCTTCCTTCCGCATAAGAAATACAGGTTCTCGGGCTGCCTATGTTAAAGCATTGTGCTTTGCAAACCTACGGACAAAAACAGTTATGGATCCTCAGGTAATGACGGTATCTCCAGAGAAGTTTGTACTAAGAGAAGGAACACATGAAGTAAGTATAATACCTGATTCTGAGCAAGTTTTATTAATTTAAATTAAAATAAATGCAATCAATGAGAATGTGTCTTACTAGTTCTTTATTAAAATCTTACTTAACTTGTGTTAAATCCTGTTTCACTTGCATTGCAGTAATCTGTTGACTCGTATTCCAAATGTTAGTACTAACAATTTTTTTTTTTTTCTGAGTATGTTGTCTATTTATTTTATCAGGTCATTACTATAACATGGAATCCAATGGAAAAGGAAAAGAACTTCCATAAAACAAACACTTTGGTATCAACAGTATGTTTTTTTTGTGGAGATGAAGTTTCTAGGCAGCAGTATCGTAGGTAAGATGTACTTTGCTATTGTAACAGAGACAGATATTTAATAAAAAGTTAAAACTAGAGGTGTGTGCTGCCATGAGTATGGTTTTAACATGCTTCCAAAAATAGCAAGAACAAACCAGAAGACAGTGATGATATGGAGAGACTTAGTACGTCTTACATCTGGTAGGTTGTTTGGTGGGGGTTTCATTTGTTGATTTGCTGTTTTGTTTATGTACTGTAGTGTCGTGGTTTAATCCCAGCCAGCAGCTAAGCACCACGCAGCCGCTCACTCACTCCCCCCCACCCAGTGGGACGGGGGAGAAAATCGGGAAAAAAGAAGCAAAACCCACGGGTTGAGATAAGAACAGTTTAATAGAACAGAAAAGAAGAAACGAATAATGATAATGATGACACTAATAAAATGACAACAGCAATAATGAAAGGATTGGAATGCACAAATGATGCGCAGTGCAATTGCTCACCACCTGCCGACCGGCACCCAGCTAGTCCCCGAGCGGCGATTCCCCGCCCCCACTTCCCAGTTCCTGTACTAGATAGGACATCACACGGTATGGAATACCCTGTTGGCCAGTTTGGGTCAGCTGCCCTGGCTGTGTCCTGTGCCAACTTCTTGTGCCCCTCCAGCTTTCTCGCTGGCTGGGCATGAGAAGCTGAAAAATCCTTGACATTAGTCTAAACACTACTAGCAGCAACTGAAAACATCAGTGTTATCAACATTCTTCTCATACTGAACTCAAAACATGGCACCGTACCAGCTACTAGGAAGACAGTTAACTCTATTCCAGCTGAAACTAGGACATGTAGCTACAATCCTAGTTAAGAGATTTATTTTCTTCTTACATTCTTGAATTTGAGTGTGTTGGGTTTGGGGGAAAATTTTTGCTTTTTTGGGTTGGAAGAGAGTTGTGTTCTATCTTGGTATCTCTTTCCAATACGTCTGTAGGTTTAATTTTTAAAGAAAAGGCTCATGAAAGTAGTAGTACTGAAATTCAGTAGTATTAAGTTTTGAACAAGATTTGCATCTTGGTTTGCTGAATTCTGTTGACAAAGACAGTGTTTGAGTAGATGTATATTGCGAGAAATAACATCCACATATGCTTGTTAACACACCAAGGGAATTTGTAGAATGTATCTTGCCAAGCTTAAATAGAGGCTATGTTACTCTGTATTTCAATTTGCCTGACTCAAATGCATAAAAATGGCATACTCTGCTTTTAATGACGTAAGTGGCACTTGACTTGTGCTGTGTATAATGATAATGCAAAACGTTAAGAATAGGCAGAGCACTAAGGTGCTGATGATCATTATTCAGTGCAAAATTTCAAAATGGTAGTATTTCACTACTGCTTTTAAATGTGATTGCCTGAAACTTTATGAAAGTCATTGTATTTATTGTTATCCAAATAAAGTATTAAACACAGCTGAACTTAACTGTATGACTGACTAAAAAAGCTCATGGAATAGCTGCATTTGTTACCTTCTTGATAGAAAATTGGCTTATCTTAGAAGATGCTTGTTACTGATTTTTGTAGGAACTCTTTTGTCTGGGCAATGCTCACTGTCATTGAATTGTTCTCAAAGGGCAGAAATACTTAGGGAAAAGCTCTGATCTGCTGATCAACAGAAAACTGATTGAGAAGCTTGATGCACCTATATTGGTAGTGTCGGAAACTTTTTATGCAGGCTCTGGACATTGGTGCGTGAGTGAAATTATTTGTTGCTGATTTTATTAGCCAGCAGGCATGGCATTTGGGTCTTGAACATGGTGGTCTAATTGGTTGTTTCTTGGTGGGAGCTTCTCTGAAGTCTCCCTTGATAATTTGAAAGAGATACTGATTCCTTGAAATGACCGAATACTGTAAGCCAGTCAAACCCCATTCTGTAATTGGGTACTAGAACGGGAACATGATTTGGGACTTAGGGGCAGGAATGTGAAATGAGTAATCTGCCTAGTCTGCCAGCTTGTGGCTCAAGTTCTTCACTCCAAAAATATACACAGTCAGCAGCCTGGTAAGTAGCTTAGACCTGAGAGTTAGTAGGACTGAGGTATTCTTTCCACCTCAGTGGCTCTGACTCCATCTGAGTGCCAGGTTTCCTCTTCCTGACCTGTAGCTTCCCATTTTTTCCCAGGACTATTTATACCCCTATGCCTCCCAGTCTTCTCTGTCCTGTTGGCAGTCATGTTCCTTGGCTCCATGTTCCTGCTGTTGGCTGGAACCTGCTGCCACTCTGCCATTGACTCGTCAATTTTTCCCCTCAAGAGGCTTTAACTCACAACCAAAATAGCATTCTCCTGCTTCCTGTGGTGACTGAAAAATCATTTGATGCCTGATGTACTTATCAGAAATCTAGGTAGGTGTGACTGACAGCAGAGAACAAATATCTTGGAAAGACAAGCGTATGGTACCCAGTATTTCAGTGGTTCCTTTTACTGTGCAGCAATAGAGCAGGTATTTCTTTAACCGTTTTAAGATGATGAAAAGATTTCAGTTTTAAATGAATGCTCACAGATTTGAGCTTGGTGTATTCGAGAAATGATAAAGTTAAAATTGTGCTGAATTCTTACCAGTCTTACCAATCTTTTCAGATTGTTGTTTCCAATACTTTGTGTGATTTAATGACTCTTCCTTCTTTATCTCTTTAATAGAGCTATGATATATAAACCTGAGGTAGAAAAACACATAATCCCAGAAAACAGCTTATTGAGAAACATTGTATTTGATGAAGAATTTCAAGGGGAGCAGCTTGTGACAGAAGGTAAGCCTGTGACTTCTTAAAAGAAAAATGTAATACTTTTTTTCGGGTGGAAAAATGTGCTTTTAGGCTTGAACCCTAGTTATTTTTCCACTATTTCTTTTTTGATAAATGTAGAAGCAAAATTCCCAATTTGGATGGAACTTGCTTTCTTTCCTTCAATGCCTGCCTATTTAAACAATTTACTGTACTTTCCTCCTAGCAAAATGAAACTTGGAGAGTATTTGTCTCATTAATAATTGAGAAAGATTCAGTTTGTTGTACACAGATATATCTTATACTTGAAAATTGAGAGGCAGATAGCTTTGCTGACATTAAAATATGTATTTCCCTTCCCAAATTAAATAACTTCTTTTTCTTTTTTGTACTTCTGCTTGTGTTAGCAAGGTATTTGTTAAGAAAATGCAGTATATTGTAAAGGTGTCCTTAAAAAAAACAACCCCAAACCAAAAAAAAACAAACCACAAAAACCCATCGCCCTTCCCAAAACCCCAAACCACCAAAAAACCAAACCAACTCACCCACCACCAGAACTGTTCAATCCCATAGGTGTCATGAACAAGCTTACTGTCAAACCTATTTCGTGAACTAGTTGTATTCACATATGGAAAGATTTTACTGTTGTAAGGCTACTACAACTGAATAAGTGTTGTAGTCTGATTCTTTACCTATTGATGGTATCTTGTCTTTACTTGGAAAAGTAAAGACTGTTGATCATTCATCTTGGTTGAGGTGAAATCCTAGTGAAGATACTTGGGTTCTTGAGTATGCTCTGAAGTTGTTAAGCCAGTGTTAGAGCCTAGGCATCCTTGATTATCTCTTACTGCCTTATTACTAGAGTTTTGCTAATGGTAGTTTAACTTTTTTTTTCTTTCTGTAGAAAACAAGGCTTACCTCTTGCATCCTAATGTTTTTCACTCTCTTTTTGAGAGTGTACTTTCCTGAATTTGTGAAATATAGCTTATTGTTCCCTATTTGGTCACAATTGTTCTATTTACTCAAATACTTTGCAGGAACTAATAGTAGTACCTAGAATTAAGAATGGGATTTCTTTTTTTTTCTTTTTTTTTTTTTTTTTTTTCTGTAAGATGCTCTTTTAGGTGAGAAGTTATTTTTTTCAAATCTAAATACTTTTTTACTTTTTGGCCTTTTAAATGAAATACTGTTAAGGAGATGATGCTGAAAAAATGCTCAAAGAATAGAATGCCTTGGCTATAAGGATTGCTTTTCATGTAAAGTTGGATCCCTGTTTTGGTCTCCATTCCTTATTGTCTTAATCCACAGAGGTATTTGAAAAACCTACTAAGAAATGACATACGAAGGTTAGTGTTTGAAATAGTAAGGTGTCAGTTTTTCACCACTCTGCTCACTTGATGCATCAGTGTGGTATGGTCCAGGGTCAGCAGCTGGAGGGATCCATGTTGTTGTTCGCAGTAATGAGTCTTCATTCTCCTCAGCCAAAGAAGGGAACAGGATAAGGCCATTGGCACTGTTTTGTGTTTGCGTGAGTGTTGAGTGTTTCTCTCTGGGTTGGTCTGTGTGGCTGGCTCTGTGTGTGTTTGTGTGTGGGTGGGTGTTTACTTGGAACACATGCTCAACTTTGCTGCTGGTTGGACCGGTGGCAGCATCATCTCTAAAGGCTACCAGATTCACCTACTCTCTAACACTAATGTGGTTTACTGCACTAACCGAACATCTTTTACATACTGATCTAATATATTGCTAGTTGCTAAAGTATGCTTCAATTACTAATTGAACAGAGACAGTGTTTATTGATCTTTAACATCTAGCAACTATTTATTCTAAAGCAGTCTGAAACGTTTTGTGACGTCTGTACTTGGGTCATCAAAATGAATATAGTTTGCAATGTGTACTAGTATCTTGTCTGCATATGGATGTATTGTTAAAGAGGAGGGAAGGAATTCTGATCCAGTATTCTTTGCAAAATCCTCTTGTGCATTTCTAGGTATCACTATGTACTTGACTATATTTTACAGGATCCCATAATTGAAAAGTAACTTCTCTCAAGGTGAATCTCTTCCTGTGAAGCCATAGGAATGTATGAGTCTTATTTGTCAGGGTAAAAAAAGTAAACCTTAACTTTAATTTGGCATAGAATCAGATTAGTATATACCATTTGTATCAAGGTAGAAAATATATATCTTTTATAATTAAAAAGTTAAAATTGGTGTGTATTCAGATTTATGTTACATCTCATGTTAATGTTGATTTATGCCTGATAACTGAATTTGTAGTAATTTTTGGAATGATCCAGGATATCTTAGCAAACAGATTATTAAGTAGGTCTATATCCCAAATCTCTGTTGTGTAATTTCTGAGTGTTATAGATTTGTTCTTATTAGAATTGCTCTATTGCTCTCATTTTTAGTATGTGATATCCCACGGGGAACAAATGATATCCATCTTTTCTATGCAAATATGCGTAAGGTTATCCTTTCTGTGGTTGGATATTCCACTTTTGATCGGGATGGATTTCAGCAGTCTCCTGGACGTCATTTGGAATCAGACAGGTACTGTAACTATAAGGCTAACTGTCAAATAACACCTAGCTGAAGTGCATCACCTTTCATTGAAGATTTTAATGTCAGTGAAGAAAACTGACTTGCTTTACAAGTGAAAGAGCTGGCTCTATAATGAGAATGGCTCTAATGAATATCTAGGTGGCTCTTGCAATTTTTTCTCTATATAGACTGTTTAAACTGTTATGTTAACTTTTAAACTATTCACTCAACTGACACCATTCACTTCATCTGCAAGTTCCTGTTCTTCATTTGAAGAAATATGTTTCCCTGCCCCCCACCCCCAGGAACTTCCAAAGTGCATTAGTTGTTGTAGTCCTAATAGGACTATAACCACTTAATTTCTTGTAATGAATTTTTGATGTCTGGGATGGAAGTAGACATATATTACAAAGGCTTAGTGGCCTTTTCCTTGTCCAGCCCATATGTCAGCCTTTCAATGTGGTGTGTACCGTACTCATGAAAAGAATGATCAGTGCTGAGGCTACCCCCACCTCTGTCACTCCCTCAAATGAAGTGGTCCATTACTGGGAGGATTTCTTTGGAGGACTGGCAGAGACCTGGTCTTTGAAATGGACCTGTCACTTTTGTTTAGACAGGTTGCTGTAGCATTTGGAGCCCTGTAAAGGGAAAGAAATGTCCAAATCCTATACAAGTCCTACTTACTAAGATAGTGTAGCATAAAAAGAAAATAAAGATGGGTTAACCTTAACACTATAAGGAATATATTTGCATAGGTTGTTTCTTGAGTCTTCATGTTTTTTCTTCTCAAGATCCTGTTACACAGGTGACAAAAGGGTCCTACCTAGTCCTGTTGTGTTTAACATTTACATATGTAGATGTTGTATTGGAATTGCTTGTACCTGTTGAACTCCAGATGTTGAACACTGTGGGGCACTTGACAGATTTGTTGGCTAGCAAGATGTTTGTCAGGCATAGTGGGATTGCGAAGCTAGAGGTTGGAAACAAATATCTGCAGCAGCAAGTAGGATGTTTCTCTTATTTGGTGGTTGTCATTTGTTTGTTTTTTCCATTTGATAGCCTTAGCAGTTCTTCTAGATTTGAATTTATTCCCTGGCTAAGCATCATGAGGATCTTCATTTTCTGAATAAACTGTAATTCTCAGAAGAGACCTGAGTGTGTTAACTACTAATCTGACTGTTAGGAAATTCTGTGTCAAGGAATTCTGTGAATCAATTGCCTTCCTAGTTTAATTGCTATCTTAAGGGATGAATTCTCACAGGTATTAGTTCAGCTGTCCTGAACTGAGTCAGGATTCTCAGAAGCATTGAAAGTAGAAATAATAGGAAGAAGAGCTGTATGTTTGCACAATGTTGTATGGAGAAAAAGTTATCTGTTTTTTTCTTGAATTGTTGATTTCTGCTTTTATTTTGGTATTTAAAATCAAACTTGGTTTGAGTTAACTTTTAACTTAAGAAAATACTCTGAATCCTAAAATAACAGCTTCCTAGCTTTCATACTTGAGCTTACCTGCTGTGTATTTTGCACGCAAAGGTGTGAAATGCTAGGCCATGAAGGTGATGAAGGGATTGGAGCATCTGTCTTGCAAGGAGAGAATAAGAGCTGGGTTTGTTTAGTGTGGAGCAGAGAAGGCTTGAGGTGGGTGGAGGATCTTATTGATGTGTATAAATACTTGATAGGGAAGTAAAGAAGAAGACGACAGAGTCTTCCCAGTGGTGTCCAGTGACAGGAGAAGAGGTGATGGACACAAACTGAAATGCAAAAAACTCAATTTAAACATGAGAAAAAAACCTTTTTCCTGGTGAGGGTGGTCAGACACTGGAACAGGTTGCCCAGAGAGATTGTGAAGTCTTAATCTGTGAAGAAAGTCAGACCCTGTCTGGACAATGCCCTGAGTACCCTGCTGTAGCTGACCGTGCTTTGAGCAGGGGTGTTGGACTAGGTGATCTCCAGAGGCCCCTACTGACCTCCAGCAGTCTTTGAAACACAGGTTGCATTGCCCGATTTCTCTCTGCAGTACCTTCTTAATCTGAATAAAATATGTATAGAGAAAGCATTTTACTTCATTATCACCTGAAAATAATTGTTTATTTTAGTACCTTCCATTCTGAATGGTACCTTCCACTTCTAAACATTCTGTGAAAAAGCTGTGACATGATATAGCTGCTGAATTAACTTTTTCTTAATGGAGAATTGAATTAAATTGAAGGCCCATGTAAAGAACATTGTATTTCAATAATAAATTTTAAGAAATACTAAGAGTAGGCTATTATAAGTACTCGTAAGTTATTTTTATTACTACTTCTGCGTAATGTCATCTTATTTTCAGATTTGAGAACTCTGTCAGACATATTAGTGCAACTTTGGATGTTCTTCCTGTTAAAGGACCGCAGGGTCCTCCATTATGTGTAAAAACTGATGATCTGGTTCAGAATAAATCAGATGCTCAACGGACTTGGGCTGTAAAACCCGAGTACTTGACTTTGACATCTCCTTCTATTAGTAAGTATTTTTTTAAGTTAATAAAATAACCATTCCAGTATTAAAATAACTATACTGCATACTATGTTTGTAATTATTTTGTGTTTGTAAATGTGGCTTGGCCAATAATCTTGCTGCAGTAGCTTTGCATCTAAACAGTAAACTTGGTTTGAACACAGTTTTGGTTAAAGTGTCAGAGGTAGTGAGCTTTGTGTGTGTATACATATAATAGGCACTGCATACCTATGAAGGTTTTAAAGCATTGTGAGGGTAAAAATAGGGCAGAAAATGCTTTATCTTAATTGGTGCATATCTGAATCTTGGGCTCTTCTGTGAATTTTTGTACTTGTTAGATTTTTATAGCTTTTTCTTGTATTACAGGTGGAACAGCAGACACTGGACATGTACAAATTGTCAACAGGTCTAATAGGATGTTGACATTTGAGCTTTCCTGGCCAGCTCACTGCCTTACTATAACCCCCCAACATGGAGTTATTGAACCAGAGTAAGTTTCTTTTCATTTCCTTTACATGTGGAAGTGTGGTGAGTTTTTGGAGGAATTTATTTTTAGTTAGTTTAGGAATTTTAGTTTTTAGGAATTTATTGTATTTTGTTTAGTTAGTTTAGTTTGTCAGCTAACTTGCAAATCTACCTTTTGTATTTTAGGACCTTATGCTTTTATAGTTCTGTATAGAGGGAATGTTCTTCTGTCACTGAGAAAGTTACCTGGACGTCAGGAATTTTCTGTGCCTGGAAGTACTATTATTGCATAATTTTCAAGGAGCTGGATGGTCAACAAAGCTGAAGTTTTAAAAATCTCCTTTCACAGTAGTTTTTTGTTTAAAAATGACCTGTGTGTTTTAAAACAAAAAAAGACTTCTTCCTCCCCGCCCTGCCCCCAATCAACCAACCAACCAACCCAACCCCAAAATAACAGTTCCTATAGAATGCTTCTCTTCTGAGGACTTAATGTTTTCTTTTGCAAATGTGCTGATACTCATCAGAACTTGATTGTGGGGGGTTTTTTTGTGTTCTGCCAGAACTGGTTTTTGCCACTCAACCTTTGCCTTAATATCTGTAGATATGAAATGAATGACAAGCCGGTGTCAGATCACCTATGTCTTAATTAGCAGTATTTTGGAACAGTAGTCGTAATATCACCGCTTGTGTGTATGAGACTTCTCACAAATGTCAACAGTGTCTTTCACAATAAAATGCTTCAAAGTTCTGACCACTTCTCACTTCTAAATTTATGGGTTTTTTAAGATCAGTTCAGAAAGACTTTTAAGACCCTGTTATTAAACTATTCTCATCTTCAAAAAAAAAAAAAAAAAAAAAAGTTTCATGTTCCACAAAAATAGGTTTTGCTTTCTGAGTTTTATTTAAGTAGTTGCTTTAACTTTGTAGATGTTTACTCAAAGCAGATACTTCAATTTCAGTTCTGCATCACTGTGCAAGATGTGATACATTTAAACACGTAATTCCATATTCACGTAGATGTAAATTCTTGGATGTATTGTTGGGGAACTCTCATCACTAGTGAGAACAAAATAAAGAGGGTTCTCTGGAAGGGCTAGGATATCTGCCACTCCTTTCAGATTCAATCTGTGCTGAGAACAGCAGTTTCAAAAAGAGATAATAATGAACAACTTTCCAGTAGCTGTGAAAGTAAGGACATCTGGAGTGTCTCATACCCTAGACTCAGGACTGTGTATGGAATGATTTCTTAAAAAGAGGGAATTGAAGGCCACCTGCAAGCAACTTTCTTGCACTGCATAATTGTAAAATGTGTTCCCTTCACTGGAAAAGAATGAGTTGAAGCCTCACATGTTGGGTCCAGGTAAGTAGTCTGGATCAAAGAACAGAGGCCTGCAAGTAAGAAATGGACCCGTGGGAAGAGCTGACTTAAGCACAGCTTGCTGTGCTTGCCTGGTTTTCTACTTTCCATGACCATTGCCTTGCAGTGCCAAGAGCAGTCATCCTGTCAGGCCAGGAGCCAGCCAGAATCTTTTATACTGTGCACTGCAATGGCTGGAGCTGACAGAATTCTTGAACTGATTTAGGCCAGGAAAGGAGAAGGTCTGATTTCTCAGTGATGGTGAAAGAAGGTCCTAAGATCAAAGACCGACTCTGCCACGATAGAGCAAGCAGACCACCCCCTGTTTCACCTTGACTAAACCCTTTAAGTTCCACGGAATGAGCTAAAGGCAACTTCAAACCTGCCTGAATGTGGAGTAATAAAGTCCTGTGTCCCTACTGAATTTGGTAGCGTTCCAAGAGATTTTCTTTGGAGGCCAACTGAAACTAGCCTCTGGCATGTAGCTGTGCCTCAGTGTTGGGAGTATTGGTTAAGTGCTGTGAAAGGAATTGTACTTTTGGAGCAGGGACTGTTGGAATCTCCAAAGGCTGCAAGAGCTGCATTTTGGAAAGTATTTCTTCTGTAGGCTCTGCTCCTTTCTATAGCAATGAAAGTACTGAGAGGTAGTGTCTTTAGGTTGAGTATGACTCTTCTGACTGAAAGACACGTGGTTTGTGACCCCATGCAAGTTGGATTTGCATGAGAATTTTGCAGTAAATGTCAAAGACAAGCTGGTAGGAGCAAAGACAGTGGAATGGTTTGTGATGACAGGTAGTGTTTGTACTTAGTAAATCATATTCTCACGTATGCAGCTTGTACCTGAGAGAACTGTGAGTAAAAAGATTCTGAAAACTGCTGAGATTCAAAACCCCCCACAATCCTTTAGGGAAATATCAGTATCGTGATGTAATATTTTAAGGCTGTTAACATCTGTTCATTGAAGTTTGTAGAGATGGTCATATTGTGACAATGATTATGGAACTGACTTTCCTATAGGGACTGATCTTGCTCCTACACTAAACTTTTCAAATGTGAAGTGCTGTGCTAATGACTTTGTAAGCTAATTCTTCAGGTGTAGCTTGAGTGCTTTTGCTAACGTGCAATCAATGACCTTTACTTCAGCGATTTTATACTTGTTTTTTAAATAATTCATTGCTTACTTTCTCCCCTCTTTTATTTAAATGTCTCTAGTATAGAATATGGAACAATGTAAATCAGAATTTATGTTCTCACTGGTCAAATTACTGTGTGTTGCTGTAACTGCTTCAAGTGAGTTTAGACTCTTCAGTGTCCCCTACTCTAAATAACTATAGAAGGCATTGATTACATTGAAGGGCTTTTCTTTTTTCCAAGATCAGTTCTGCATGGGAAGGAGGAAAGCAAGCTGCTTCTCTAAAACTAGAATTAGTTTAAAAGATTCTTGAAATGCAATTTGTGCAGTATACTTTGAATAGTACAATTCCCTTGTTGACTAGTATTGAAGCTTGTTTTTCTGAAACATGTAGTTATATGTCTGCTTTACATGGCCTGACTGGTTGTATATGTCAACAGTAGATAAGATTTACTCTTTCCCTATGATCCCTTATACAACCATCAACGACAAGTTTATAAAGTGTGTTAATGTTAAGTTTCTGACTACTAAAGCTTGAAAATATATTGGATATCTGAATACCTTAAATTTAACTCTAGATCATCTTCACTGACTTGCTATCTTAAAAATGCATCCTTTTTTGATGGGGGCTAGTGTTGTAGATACTCATTCTAATATGAGAATCATGCTAATATTTTTTTTCTTTTATTAGGAGCAGTACACTAATTCTGGTGAGTCCTAATCCATCACTTGCCACAAAACCTTCATTAATTCCTTGGAGTGGCCTAATCTATATCCATTGTGATAATGGACAAAAGGTACGTGGCTTACTTGAGTTGAGATGGCAACTGTTTATTTTACTTAGCTGGATAAGGTGTAGTAACATTGCTAAAAGCTTTTAGGTATGAGACAGCAGTTCTGTCAACTTTTCATTATTCTCTCTAATTTGTAAATTTCTCTTGTAGGGGGAGGAGGGGAAGAAAAGAATAAATGTAGTTAAGATGCTGTTTTGCAAACTGAGATTCTTAGTTCATTCATCTCCTAAAGAAATACTATGATATGAACACTTAGACTGAATTGCCAACAAAATTGCATCTGTATACCCACTACTGCCTTATGCATAATCTTCTAGAAGAGCTAAATGCATATATGTACACATGTGTATATAAAAGTAGTCTATAGAATATTTAAAAATGAAAGAAGTTAAAGGAGGTTACTGGACAAGTCACCGTAGCTCCTTTTGAGCTCCCTTAAGATAAACTTAACCTTCTGGCCAACAAGTCTGTGATAAAGAATGTCTAGAACAGGTTCTTGCTCTTCATGCATTTTAATCCAAGACTTTTCCCTGATTAAATTGTGGCATATGAATGTAAAAGCAGAAAGACCCTTGGTAATCTTCCCCAAAGAAACAGATACCTGGTTTTTTGTTTTTGTTTTTATTATTACAGCCAGTATGTATTTTGGGTTAATTGTAACAATGCATGGAGAGAGAAATAAAAGACACTGAAAGGATAAAATGGCACATCTACTTTCCTCCTTGATGGAGGAAGGTGATGTATTATACAGAATTGGAAACTGCCTTAAAACCCAAACAAACAGGGAAGTTGTTGAAAAGAGTGAGTTGAGAAGGAGGTGGAGACTATGCACATATTTAACTATGTTATGTTCTACAATACGAGAAAAGGATTTAAGAGAAGAAACCCACTAGGACAAAACTAGAGAATGTAGCAAAAACAATCAAACTGTAAGAGATCTGGTAGTTGATAATGCTTTTGCCATTTCTTTGCTACCTATCCAATTAAGCAAAAAGTATGCTAAGATCTTACTAGCATTAACTGAAGCTTTTAGGAGTGCTAATTATGTAGCGCAAGTGAACACAAAGGTTGTTCTGTGTGAGGCAGCCCTGTTCTCGTTCTTTGCAAGCAGAGAATATTGTAATTGTTGTCAATTAAATTTAACTAGTTTAAATTATTATGTGTATTGAATTAAAACATTTAGATAGCAAATTTTCAGTAAATTTTCCTGTTCTAGATTAAACTTGTCCTAAAATCTTTAAAATTTGTTAACTGAAGTTACAGAAGACCTGGTGACTTAAGGTATGAGACTCTTTCTCTGAGAGAATGTAAAGCAGGACAACATGAGCTCTTACAACTCAAGGAAATAGAGCTAAATAGTTTGACTTGTTAATATATCAGTGTTCACTATGTAAATCTTTTTTTTTTCTCAAAATTGTGCAAAAGTTTATTAAAGTGAAAATTCAAGAGGCAGCCGCACAGAGTGTATCTGGAGCAGACTTTCCATCTAGAAGATGTGATATATTAACTCCACAGTCTGAAAGTCCTACTGTTCATGTGGCAAAGCCTCTCCCAGGGCTCCCGCTAACAAAAATGGAAATAAAGAACAGAACCATTGTTTTTCCTAAAACAAGACCTGGCCAAAGCTCAGGTAATATTGCTTGCTTAGTAAATGCAACATCTGTAGTATCTCGTGTTCAGTGGTTTTGTTTACTGTATTGCATGATTGGGAACTTAAATGCCTTGACTTTGTTTTTGTTCTTTTAGTCTGATAAGTGTGATTGACCAGCTCCCGTCTTCTGACTTTAGTTTGAAATGTTACTCATTGTCATGGAACTCTTTTCAGAAGTTCCTTTTTTTTTTTGTCCTTTTTTGGTCCTTTTTTCCCTGTCTTTTTTCCTTCTCCTTATGCAGTACAGTCACACTTTTCCCCACAGATAGAATTGCATACAGACAGGTACATTGCCCATTTTTTAAGCAACCATGATGAATGCAACCATGCTGTGCCTGGGCAAAGAGGACACGATGAGGTTACTGCTTTTTGTTGAAGCTCTTTTGGGTCAATGGGCTTTTGCAGTTAGACCCATTCTCCTCATCTGTCTGTGTGTCCCTAAGATGTGAGATAAATCTGCCTGCATGTAGCAGAGAAATAAATGTTCTTCCTTAAGACGATAGGAATGTCAGCTATGAGTCTGGCTGTCCTTGTCTTGTACTTAATGATAGCGGAGGACACTGTTGATAATGGAGTCTCAATTCCTCAGTCTGTATTTGTAATTCCAGTAGTGCTTAAAATTCTCCAAATTACTGTATGAAACTGTCATTCTGTTTATCTAGATAGCAGATTTTTTTGGTAGTGCTTAGTTTTCTCTTCTAGGTAAAGAGAATTTTTTTTTTTTAAATGGTTCACTGACACTACATTTTTATTTAACAGACTTTAGAACTTTCAAGGCTTAATTTATCAATTATATCTGGGTTTTTTTGCTACACTTATGAAAGAGGAGTATAATATGATACTCCTTTTCTTTCCTGTCTTTATAAATGTCCCATGTAACATACATGCAGCTAATCTTCCTGAAGTGCTACTCTAGACTGAGATGAACTTAATGTCCTGTTGATTCTTGGCAAGAGGCACATTTCAAGGCATGAAATACGCTTACTGATACTGTCAAAGTTGGGATTTTCTGATAATGTCAGTGAGTTGTTCTTTCTGCAAGTCAAGCATAACCTTTTTATTGAGTTTTTGTATATATATGCTTTATATATATATATGTATGCTGAGTAACAAATCCATACTAGGATGAGGACAGATTTTATTTGATGCAACTTTATTTGATCGGTCCCAAACTAGAATGTTGTTAGTGTTTTTTCCCTGAACAGGCAATAATACCCAACTCCCTCCCAGGATATCTTGTGGGGTTTTGGTATTTTTTTTGTACACTGGTATGTGAAGGTATCTGCCAAAAATGTGAATGCAATAAACTGAGACTGTTGGAGGTGACTTAGATCTCTCTGCTATTTGTCATGTTCTGCATTTATAAGAAGCTGACCTCCTACTACCAGCAAAACATTCAAGTAATATCCCATGATATGCTTCAGGTTCTTTTAGAGGATTATCTATTATTGTTTTAGGGTTATTGAGGGTGAGATTTAGGTCTCACTTTGTTTCTTGTAAGCATCTTCAATATGATTCTTCACTAGAAGACTTGACTTCCAAATTTCTTTTGTATAAGCTTTGAAGAATTTTATGACAGTGTGCTTTGAGTCTGCTCTTGGAGTTGGCATGGTGAGAACTGTTTCCATTAAACTTCTGTGTGTCTTGAAACACAGTTTCTGTTTAAACTCTTTCTGCTAAAGAGACTTGAACACTCAAAGACATTTAATACACTAGTCTGAAATTTCTCTTCTAGAGAATTACCTGGAAATGGAGAATAAAGGGGATGAAAACGTGAAGTGGCATTTGTCATCTTTTGCACCACCCTATGTTAAAGTGAGTGAATGCTTGCATTGGTAGTTTTGTGCAAATCGCTGTGGTTTTTTTCCTTCTCTCTTCTTGCTGCTCTTTCTCCCTCCACCCTCTCAAGAAAGAATACATATTTGAGCATGGACTCAGTTACAAAGTTTCTTTTTGCCTCTGTCCATGTCAGGGAAATGTTTTACTCCTTTTTTTTCATCTCTAATGTGCTCCCTGACTGTGAATCAATCAGTGCTCTGTGGGACAATTTCTGGCTTGCAGAGTTTGCTTGTGCTCATCCAGTGTCATCATCCAGATTGCATTAAGTAGTCAAGCATACATGAAAGATGTGTGTGCCTTTTGGCTCCAGAATGCTACATTTGCCTTCTTTCGAGACTTGTGCTGCTGGAATTATGCTGTACGTGGTACCCCTGTAGGTAATTTAAGTTAGGTCAGAGATACTTGAATTACCCTGCTGTCGCCTGTGCAATTACTGTAGCTGTACCATTGATATTAGTGGATGCTTCCCTATTTTTTGATAGTCTGAAATGCTGTGATGATCACTTTGATTTTATGCTAGAATTATTGTGGTCTGTTGTTGCGAAATGATGAAAAATGGTTATGTAGTACTCTTAGCTGTAGCCCAGAAGAGTGAGTATGCTGTGTTCCAGCCAGTGCACCCACCTCTAAACTGGAAGCCAGTAGTCATGGTGACTGCATAAATGTTGTAGTAGTTGTAGTCTTTATTCATTTGCTTTTAGGGAGTCAATATTATTTGTTCACTTGAAGGCAGCTTGATGGGGCATATTTTCTTCAGTCCTTTGCAAGAGTGGTGTGTGTGTGGATATATTGTGTGGGTTGTTTTTTTTGTTTGTTTTTTTTCCCCACCTTCTGAATCTGACTCATAACTTTATTTGCAGGATGTAGATGGAACTGGTTGTGTTTATAGGGTTACTTACTCCGCTTTCAGATGTTCCCGTGTTTCTGGTACTCTTGAAGCTTATGGAGAAGAGAAGGTAAACTGACATTTATAAATATTTCAACCATATTAGTGTATCTCAGTTGTAAAATAGGATCTTACATGAGAAGTTCTCTGAAATAACAGCTGAATTTTTGAAGCTGGTCGTACTTTATCTGATAATGATAAAATGTTGACCTTCCAAAAATTGGGTTCTGTGGTGTATCAGGTAGTCATATCTACTTACCACAGCTGTTATGTCAGCTGAGTTGATTCTAAGAATTTATGTAATATGTATATAGTTTGACTTTGATGTGGTGGTGTTTTTGTGTGGGTTTTTTTTTCCAAGAAATTATTCTAGAACAGAAAACTGTTTTTAAATGTTCTGTAAAAATCCATAAGAAAATCACAAGTAATACTGGCTTCTTATGAAACTGGTGTGAGAACCGGTTTCCCTTTCTTAGAAGCAGTCTTGTCATACTTGTTCCAGAACAGTTGTCTGTTCCTAAAGTTAATTTCCTTTGACTTACAGTTTTATCTCCTGGCCAGTAGAGGGTTTCATAACCACAATTATAAAGCACATCTAAGGACATACTGAATGGGTTTCTGTGGGGCTTTTGTCCCTCACTTTCTCCCTCAATGCTACTTCAATTCTATCTGTTCATCTTCATGGATTATTATGACATTCCTTAACGACACTATTTCTATGATGATGCAGTTTGTAATCCATTTACAGGACATAAAAAAAACCTTTCTCCTGTCCAGTTTCATAGTTATTTCATAATAGTGAAAACCATTTTTTGAATTTAAACAATTGTCTTTGCCTTAGCCATACTAGTTCAGGCCTGTTTGAATAACATTTACATTATTGGCATGTCAGGCTGTTGGCTGGAGCTGATAAGGTACAGCGTTATCATGATTTGCTGTTTTTTGCAGTGGATATGATAATATTCAGCTAATTAGATACAGTTGTAGTGATCTATTCTAATCTGCTTCTCCCCTTCTCTTTCTTCCCCCAACCTCAACTCTTAAAACAATGCAGGTTTACTCTTGAATTAACCTGGTACAGCACTATGTGGAGACACGCCTTTGTTACATAGGTGGCCTTTAAGGATGATCAAATGCATAGCCTGCAAGTCGTTTTAAATTTCAGGCCGCCTAGTAGTTGTAGCATAGTGTGCTTACAGACTTGGAGCTGAAGGAGTACAGTTGTTCACAGCTTAGCTGACAGATGAAGGAAGGTAGTGCTGTCTTTCAGCTGCACGTATTTCCCCTCCTGGTCCCCTTCTTCCCCATTTTACTAATAGAAATAATTGTGCAAGCACTTGCTGACTTTGCTTAAAGCAGATGAGCTGAACTCAAATTTTGTTCGAGATTGCTTGCACAACCTATTTCATCAGAACTTTTTCTCTTGTGGGCAAAGGACAAGCTGTATTGTTTTCTGTAAGATCACCTGTGTGTGGAATGTATGTTTGTAGTGTGTAAATTTTGTGCTGGCTTAACTGTAACTTTTTGTAGGTAAAACTGTGAAGATGTATAGATTATTCTAATAAGCTTCTACAAAATTTTTCTCTTGTTTTTGTAGGTTGCTGTAATCTTTTTGCCTAGAGATAAAGGGGATTACTCCCAGTTCTGGGACCTTGAGTGTCACCCAGTTGAAAAACCTAGTTGGAAACACAAATTAAGATTTCAGCTTTCTGGAGCAGTGAGTATATAAATGCTATAAACACTGTCCTGAGCACAAAGTTTTGATAACAACTTAATTTTATTATACAGTACTCTCTCATATGCACTGGCATATGCTGGAAAAAAAACAAACCCCTGCTGATATTTTTGCCATTTTTCTTATGTTACAAAAGTACCTTTTTCATCTTGCTTATGTGATAATATGTTATCTTTTGCCATTTAAGACGTAAAATTTTATTTTGCTCAGAAAGAGACAAACTTGCCTTCTGTGGGAATTGTTTCTGTAGATGCAAGATTTGTTTCTATCGGACACTAAGTGGATTGGTTTTGGTTTTGTAAATAGATGGCAAAGTAACTGACTTTTGCTATAATATGTAACTTAATGCAATATTGGAATTTTAAAATATTCATCTTGGAGATATGGATGTGTTTCTGATAGAATCTGTTTTGAGTATTTTATCAGAGTAACAGTGTAGGTGGGCGTGATTTTGAGATTTGTACAAGGGAGCAATTGGATTTGAGTGCTCCTTTGCTCCCCTGTTGTTCCTCAGCTCTAACTTTATGGTGAGGCTTGGAAGGAGGGGTTTGGGAATTACAACTGGTTTTCTGTGCTCTCCCTCCTTGCCTTGCTTTTAATTCCTACCTCACCATTCATACAAGAGGAGTCTACATAGGACAGACAATCTATTACTATTAGGAAGAATTAATTCTAATGATTACTTAAATGAGCTGAATGTGAAGAGCTTCGTATGTTCAGTATTGCGTGATTGCTATATAAGCTTTGCTGTCCTCTTCAGAGTTTGACTTGATTTTTCTAAGAAGCCCAAATAAAGATTTGGGATCTTTCTTTAGAGTATCAAGCCTGTTTCAGTAGTAGGAACCTTACTTACCCTTCTTGCTGCGGTAGCTTACCTTTTATCTTATAGGGTCTTTGTTTTTCCCAGTAGTTAATTGTGTTGAAAGGGGGACTTAGTAAAAAAGAATATGTTAAATAACTTCTAATTTTGGCATGAAGAATTGGACCTGTATAATGTTTCATTTGGGATGGTTTTTTTATTCAGCTTTCATCTAATTCTTGAACACAATTTTCCTTAAAATGAGGAAAATGTCTATGTCATTTGTCTGTTTAAAGCTAGTTGAAATTGAGAGAAGATGCATTCTTTATCAGAAATCTAGAGTTTTGAAGAATTCTCTTCTTAAAAAGTGACTAGTTGTCAGAGTTGTGTAAATCTTTGAGCAGCACAAGTTGATATTAATGTTTTTGAACTACCGTGTCAGATTTGTTCTTGATTTTTTTTCAAAGCTGTTAACGATTAGATCTTTTCAACATCTCTTTGTGCATATAGGAAAAATTTTGTAGAAAATACGTGAAATGTGTCATGATCGTTTTGAAAAAGAGTTGGAAGGGAAATAGTTTATCAGCTAGGTAAGGAACTATACATCTGTTTGGAAGAGGGATCAACAGAGAATCTTTACTTAGCTTGTTGCAGCTTTTTAATCAGATCCACTTTTAGTCAAGAAGACAAGCCAATTATCATCTGTCATGTCCTAGTGATCAAGACTTTAGACTGTGTTACTGCAACATTGAAAAGGACTCAGATCCTGCTGGGTTTGCTGAGGCAGAGGGCTACAGCTCTGGTTAATGTGACTTTTGATAGAATCAAGTGGGAAGACTGACTGACTGTCATTCAGAGTGACTGAGTGGTATTTATTTATAGCACCACTTCAAAAGAAATGAAAAATTTGGAAGAGCTCAGGAAAGAACTGAAAGAACAAGGTGAAGTTAGGAAAATCAGTGGCACTTACCACTTCCATTTTTTTTTTCCTGAAAAACTAATTAACTGTGACTTTGCTTATGCTCTGCACGTGTTTGCAGTCCCCACCACTGGAAACCATAGTTAGGAGCTCAGAAGATCATGTCTCCAAAACTGATCATAGAGGCAAAGGAAGGGGGGATTCTACATCTGCTTTGCAGCCCCAACTTCTCGAATACTGGCCAAACTCACCTTTTTTTCTTTTCCTGAGAAACATTTGTTAGGCTGCTATCAGGTATTGCTCTAAGATTCTTGAGCTAAGAATGGGTATCACCATTGTGCACGTAAGTCTTGGATTGGTATTTTGGTCTAATTGTTGGTCCCTTCTGGGTGAAACGGGGAACTAGCAAGAACTTGCCGGAAGGCTGAGACAGCACCTGTGTTCTGATTGTTCCTTTAGCACATAGAAAGTTGAGGTCTTCATAAAGAACCTCTGGTGTTGTTTGAAGACACTACAAATGTTAAGTGTGTACCATTCTTTAGTTCACATGGTTTGTGTACTTCAGCTGTGTTAACTATGTAACTTTTTAATGTATCATTTTGCAGCAAACTGAGCTGAATTTACTTAACACAAAACATACTGCTAACTAAGAGTCCTGGTTTGATTATTATTATCAGCATTACAAAGCTTCATCTTCTTTGGGTATCCCAGAAGCGAGAGGAAGAAAAATCTTTTTAAACTCTGTGAGCAAAATAATTTTAAAGCTAAACAAATTTCTGTGCTCCTGAGGTGGCTTTGGAACAACAGCACTCAGTTGTAACCATTGGACTGTGTTAACATACTGCTTTCATTTGAAACAGGAAAAGGCAGTATGGGCTATAATAAAGCATGCAGTACTTCAAGATGCCCTTATAAAGACTGGGGGAACTTCTGATTGTTTTCCATAATGTGCCTTATTCTCATGCAGTAAACTTGCTTTATTGATAAATTAGAATTTGAATGATAACACTGAAGCATGACACCCATCATTTTTCACTACACGGAAAATTAAAAGCTCTTGAAACAAGACACCTGTACAAATCCTTTCTTTTCTTTCTGTATTGGGTTCTACTGTGGTTCATGGGTTATTTGACACTGAAAAATATTCTTTAAAATTAAGATTATATTTTTTTGGCTGCTGCTCTTTCTGACAGACTGATTAGTAGCTCTTTCAGTAGCAGAAATGAATGTCTGAAAGACATGTTTGTCATAGTAGCTCTGCTGAAGATGAATCTATTTTTTTAATCTTTTCTGCGTAAGGGAATCAACTGCTTGTCTAAAACATCAGCACTGTTTCAAAAATTGAGATAATGTTGTACGACCATAAGTGTAGGAGGTTCTTTTGGTTCTTTAACTTTGTTCAAGATGTTGTGACCCAAGGGACTCCAAACAGTATCTAGCTAGGTGTGTTAAACAATGCAGAATTTGAACTTGGCTATTTGGCAAAGTATTCCCTTAGGGTGATCTGGTCTCCTTGTGTTAGAATACGCTGAATAGGGTTCTTGATGATGGTAAATATTTTGGCCTAATTTCTGAATGTAACAATTACCATGTAATGCATTATCAGATTCTCTCTTTCTCTGGAGAGACCTTTCGTTGAGAAGGATGTGTTGTTCACAATACAAAATTACTACAAAGTTTTTTGCTGTTCTGAGAATTCAAACTATAATGATGACTTATACCTTCCTTCTTTCTGAGCAGCTGTTTAGCCAACTTTGCTGTTCTTGAGGCATATGGGCAGAATATCTGCAGAGGAATTTTTTTTGTTTTGGCTTTTAGTAAAATCTTTGTTGCTAGCAGCCTTCTCGAGATTCTACCTGCAGTGCTAGTTTGTTGTGAACTGGCTTGTAACAAATTAAGTATTCATAAGACACAGAAGCCTGTTAAAGTATTCGTCCTAAATCATTGCTTCTGTCTCAATGATCCAGACTCTACTGTTCCTGAAAGATTATACTTTTTATTTAAAGTCTTGGATTGGGTAAGGGAAATGACTTACATGTTTGCATACTTGAATACTTTGGAATGCAAAGTTTAAGGGCTTCTCTGTTTTTGCCAATAGGGTAGTAAAACAGAAAATGAAACTTCCATTGTGAAAGGTTCTGCAAGTGCCCTCACAAAAACTGAGCTTCCAGTCATACCAGAAATGAAGGTTTACTCTGAAGCACGTACAATTAAAGCAGGGTATGTATGGACAAAACTTGAAAGGAGAGAGTCTGCAACTGGGTAAAAGGTGGGGGGAAAAACCCAAACCAACCTGACAACCAAAACCTTTTTTACCATTAGGACAGCTGTGTGGTAGAACAGGCTGTGCAGAGAGGCTGTGCAGTCTCTGTTCTTCAAGGTTTTCGGGATCTGACAGGACAAAGCCCTGAGCAGGCTGGTCTGACCTCACAGCTGACCCTGATTGGAGCAAGGGTTTGAACTAGAGACTTCCTGAGTCTCTTCTGACCTGAATTATCCTATGTTAAAGAGTAAACAGCAGCAAAAAACAGACTTGCCAAACCTCTTAATGGCTTTGTATTGCTTAATCTCCCATGCTTTTTCTTTTCGGTTGGGTTTCTAAGTTGCCTAACTGTGATTTGCTGTTGTAAATGGACTGGTATCAGCAGTAGAATCTTGTGTATACTTTTTGTGTACTCCCCTTTTGGGGACTCCATAGAACTGTGAAGTCACTTCTGAGAAGACCACTGTACCGCATGTCTTAACCTTGCTGTTCTTCAGTCTTAACTTAATTGCCAGTTCCTTTCCTATGGGATGATGTGAATATGGCAGGGGAGTAAAATGTTTTGTTTAAACATGGCATCTCTGAGAAGAGTCTGGTTCTTTAGTAAAGCATATGGGGGAAAAATTCAGACTGTGAAAGTGCATATAAGTAAATGTACATATATTTATGCCACGGTGATGCTTTCATTATTCTTTCTGGCTAAAATGTAATGCCTGTAAGACTTAAGGTGAGAGAGTTGATGCTTTCAGGATCTTCCCATTTTTCCTGATTTAGTCTCAGAAAATACACCTGTTATCTTGAAGTATGCAATCAGTATATCTAGACCATATAAGTAGGAAGTCTTAATATCTTAAATCCCTTTTTCAAATCAGGCAAAATGAGGTAATTCGAGGGGTATATGCCCCAGAAGACCTGTACACTTTTCCTCCAACTAGAGTTGGGGAATCATGCACATTAAAGGTCAACTTGCGGAATAATTCCTTTACAACACACTTGGTAAGTTTGACAGACTTTATTTTAAATAGATTTTCCTAAGTCCTTCCAACAGTTCAACTGCACTGTTTTTTTACTCTTGACAGAAGATTGCAATAGTACAAGTCTTAGTTTGTTAGTTTCAAAAGTCAGTATTATATCTGAAGAATTTTGCTCTCCTGTAATTTTTCTTTCTTTTGTCTGACTGAATCACTGAGTGTTTTTGTAATATATTTGCAACTGAAAAAATAATAATTATAGTTTGAATAGATTTGTTATTATCCTGATTAACTTATTTTATTTTTAAACTTCATTAAAATATTGAGATGTGAATTTTTCTTACTATGCACAAATGTGAACATGCTTTATTTTTAAACCCTGGGTCTGTGTAAAGCTGTATTTGTAAGTGATCTGATTTATCTTAAGTGTGTCATAAATTGGATATGATAGGCTTAGATATAGTGTGCTTTTAAGCATTTTGTGTTAAATTGCAGCTGAAATTTGTAAGTCCCGGAGAGCCTTTCTACATCAAGCACTCGAAGTACTCTCTAAGGTGGGTAATGCATATGCTAACATTCTCTCCCAACAAAAAAATTAAACAACTGATTCAGTAAGATAAATATCTTCTCTATATTTACAGTACTAAAATGTAGATATAAATATCCAACATTCTGGCTGTCTAGTTAAAGGGTTTTGGTTGGGGGGCGAGGGGGGGGGCGGTTTTGTGTTTTTGGGGGTTTTTTTGCTAAGCTGTACTGTGTAATCTTGGTTAGAAGCAGAATGAGCCCACACAGTTATTTCTGCATCTGCCAATTTCTTCCTTGCAAATTGTTTCTAACAGTGCTGTTGCTTTTAATACTAAGCCTAATGCTTCATTTAACCATTTGGCATGCTGTGCACAATCAAGTCATTCCTTCCATTTATACTTTCTGCACAACAGACCAAGCAAATTGCTTTCATCATGCTTCTAATTTGACAAACCTATAGAGCTGCATCAAAGATTCTCTGCAAATACAAGGTTTGAGCATCCAGTGGAATTGCCTGGTCATACCAAGTATTTCAGCATATTACCTGCATAAAAGGAATTTTCAAGTTGGTGGTAACAGTCCCTCAAAATAAACTCAGTCATCTTCAGAGTTCATTACAGCAAGTGTTTGACAGTCCTATTAGTCATCTCTTCAAGAAGTATAGCATCTCACGCGCTCATCTGTAACAGTGGGATTGTCAGGAACACAGAAATGCAACCATTTCATTGAAAGTCATACAGCATGTGTTCTCAGTGTTCAAACAGGTCCCGGTTTTAAAGACGGGGAAGCTAAGGGTGTACAGAACAGAAATTGTGAGCAAAATCGTAAATGGAACTAGATACTCTGGCTCCAAATCTAGTTTGGGGTCTGCCAATGGTACTTGGTATTTATTATAAAGACAGGGCTGTGGTGGTGTTATCCGCAGGTATTCAAAGTATTCTTAAGGCCACTTTTCAGTGCAAAGTGTTATAACTCCACTTAGGTATGCGTTCCAGTGTTTCTATTTAACTGGCATCTTTTTATTAAATATGTCACATCAGATGGCACAGAAGGGTTTTTTTTTATGGAGGGAGTAACCAAGATAAAATCTATCCAAATAAAGACCACTAGCTAGGTCTGTCTGAGGCTGTATAGCTGCAAAGGACAGGATGACTTGATTGTCCCCAGAAAAAAAAGATGAGTAACTTCACTGGAAGACACTCGGATATTTCAAAAATATTCTTCAGGAATGCTGTAAAAGCTATTTGGTATATTTTCTGTGAGAGATGATAAACTCCTGTTGCTTTCAGCCAAAGTAGACTTAAGTTTAAAATTCAGTCTACCATTTCTAAAGGTTATCAACTAAATATACTGCACCTTCCAATAATGTTCCACAGTGTTTTTTTCTAGTAAGTTTGGCTGTGATTTTTCCAGTTGTGAATACTGGCCTTTCCTAGCTTTTTTAAAATTCATTTGTCTGAAGTCAACATAGCTCTCTGAAGAAGTTCTCCCATTTAAGAGCACAAAGCACAGAAGAATTACTTGACTTGGATAGATGCTTTTAAAGAAGTGTTAAAAGAACTTCTTTAAATGGCTTTTATTTGAGAACAGCATCAAGGAGGATTTCAAGAAAGCCAATGTTAACTATTTCCATCTGAACTAGGTTAACCGGACGTCTTACAAAGTAGTGTTCAAAAGTAATTGGATAAGAAAAATGTTTGCAGGATCTTGTATCTTGGAATATTAGTCTGTAAATAAGAGTGTAAAAATAGAAAGTACCACCTACCTATATTTTTGAATCAGAAAAGTGTCATGTAATAAACATGGTCTGTTGCATGCTCTTCATTTTGAGGGCCAAATTTGAAAGCAATCCTGTGTAATCAAGCTTTAAATTTGGATAGTGGAATTGCGAGTTTGTATTTGTATTTAATATCAAGAGTCTGACCTTCAGAAGTTGGTATAGTGGCTTGCCAGTTCTTTTTCAAATGGTTATGTCAGCACAAGTACCGATATGTAGCACTGTTGGTTCCTTCACCACAGTTTGCTCAGTTGAAAATAGTAATGGGCTTTATCCAAATACAGTATCTTGCAACCAAAACTGTAGCCAAAAAGAAAAAAGAATTTTAATAATCTTCAAGTATCTTAAAGTGCATATTATGTTTTTTAACCACGGAGATGTCATTTAGCTAATATTACAAGTCCTGCAAAGAATGGGTGGGAAGGAATTCTGTCTGGAATTCACATTCAAAAGAGGAGTTCCATTTGTTGACAGAGTAGAATTTTTTTTTTTTTTTTTTTTTACTGCAAAGAGAGTACCTTTAACAAGATGACTCTTAAGTGATGTAAACATGTGGATGAAATATTAAACATGTGACTTTTTAAAAATGTTTGGCTAAGTTCTGTTTCTGGAAGGACTACCAGGTTATGCCTTTGAAAACTAAGGCGTTTCTATTGTATTGCCTTCAGAAGCCATCTGAAATAAGTTGATTACAGGGTAGTGTGTATTTCAGATATTGCTGAAAGGCAAAACTGTTTTTTGCTTGACTAATTATTTTTGTTTCCAGTAGCCACCGCTTTGGGTGTCGGGAAATCACTATTCATTGACAATAGATCTGGTTACTATGGCTTAGATGCAGCTGACCCATGCTGTTCCTTTTAAACTTACCTATTGCTGCTGTGGTGTTTAGAGGACTACTGTATTAGTTTGTCTATGAAGTATGCTTCAGACATACCTGACTTCTCAGAAATACAACTTGAAACTAATGCAACAATCTGTAAAGGGCATATAGTATTCATAGACTAGTTTCGTTGCCGGAATAGTGAAAAGTTTGAAGTAAAACTCTTTGTTAAGAGAAAAACAGTTAATTGCAGGGGAATTCTGGTTGTCCTGACACTATTCTTCTTAACTAGTTTTTGGCTACTGTACTTGAGAAAAATCCTCCAGGTTGCTTCATTTCTAAGAACATTTGTGCTATGTAGTAGCCCAAAGAGCTGTTGTAGCTGGAGTCTGAACTTTCCCATTTTGTTAGTTGAAGAAAATGAAAATAGCATCTTTCCCTTTGGATTAGGAAGCATGAGAATTCAACTGTGTTGAGCCTTATACCACTTGTGAGAAATCAACTGACTGCTACAAAACTAACTCTAAGTAATGTCATAGAATCATAGAATGGTTTGGGTTGGAAGGGACCTGAAAGATCATCTAGTTCCAACCCCCCTGCCATGGGCAGGGACACCTTCCACTAGACCAGGTTGCTCCAAGCCCCATCCAACCTGGCCTTGAACACTTCCAGGAATGGGGCATCCACAAACTCTCTGGGCAACCTGTCCCAGCACCTCACCACTCTCACAGTGAAGAACTTCCTTACATCTAATCTAAATCTACTTTCTTTCAGGTTAAAGCCATTACCTGTTGTCCTATCACTACATGCTCTTGTAAAAAGTCCCTCTTCAGCTTTCTTGTAGGCCCCCTTTAGGTGCTGGAAGGCTGCTATCGGGTCTCCCCAGAGCCTTCTCTTCTCCAGACTGAACATCCCCAACTCTCTCAGCCTGTCTTCATAGGAGAGGTGCTGACTAATTCTGCTTTTAGAGAAGAACGATAATGTGTATAGCACCAACCAAATGGACACCTGAATTTAGAGGTCAAATGGAATTGAATATAGCTGTCATGCTAAGAAACTATGCTCTGCCTTAGTATCACTGAGGTCATATAGTACCTATTCTGGAAATTAATATTTGACAGCCAGATGTGGCCATCTTTTTAAAAGAGCGATACATAACTTACTGATAAGTTTTTGATAGTATAAGTTTGAGTTTGGTTATATTATTCTTTTTGAGTAAGCTTTAGGATATGTAAGAAAGCATAAATATATTATTTTGGAGATGATACAGACTTGTGCATCCCTCCTGACTTTCTACTGAATTTACTTTTATTTTTGTAAATTCTCAGGCAGCCTGGTTGTATGCAGCTTCAGACTTTATTCTTACTAAAACTTGTGTTTTCTAATATAATGCATCTGTTACAGATTAGTCGTACTGATGTTCTGAATTTATAAAAAGGATAAAAAAATGGATCTTTTAAAAAATAAAGCTGAGTAAATATCTTTATCCCATATATTATAGGTGGATAAAGAGACAGAGCATGCCAGGTTTATTATACAACACTTGGCAATCAAGTATGAGACGTGAAACTCTGATCTGGCTGTACTCGTTTTCTGTATCGTTGATTGTAGTTCAGTACAACATAATTAGTGCTTTGTTTTTGTATTAACCCAATTAAAAAAATACAGTAGCATACCAGTCTTTATTCTGAAAGTCTGTACTCCTAAGTTGCTTGATTGACCAGGATCTGTTTTAAAAAAAAAAAAGAGAGAAAAAAAAATCAAAATACATTTGTTAGTGTGACTGTTTTAGCACTAAGGATGATACTAAACAAATGAGGCTGGAGTCAGTCTTATATGCAAGACCAATATTATGATTTCCAGTTGTAGGAGAAGGGTAAGAGCACAGACTGATTATGCTAGGTTGGATTAGTGTAGGGGAAAGGAATATGAAGAGGTAGGAACAAAATAAGAAAAAGCAGGGAAAATAAGCACATTCCAGAGGATGTTGGATAATGCTAAATACTGTGAAGGGGAGGAAACAGAAGCTACAATAAAAGAAAACAAAGCTGTCTTTTCTTTCTTTGTCTTACTAAGTGATGCTGTTCATTTTTGCTTATTCCAATATGTGCCTGTTACTGTTACCTGTCTGTTAGAGCTGGGTATTTCCATTGGATGCCATGGAATCCAATAGGCTGCCACTCAGCATTTCCAGCTTGTTGCTCATGTAGCTTATATTTTTAAAACATTCACTCTAGGCTTTTGACAATTAAGACAGCCACACATTACATCTGGTATGTTTTTATGCAATCTGAACAGAAGAGGAATTATATAACCTAAAAAGGTGTAATGTAAAATCAGTATGCTTTTACATACTGATTGAGGATGGGCATATCGACTTGCAATGATTCAGCAAAATATTTTGTAATGTGGAGGCAATTAGAAGTAATTGAAATTATTTTACTAGCTTCAAACTGGTGGAATTTCATAAATGATTGCAAATTTTAGTGTACTTGTCACATGACTTCTGAAGGGAAGAAATGTAGTAACTTTGGTCTAAATATAGTTTATGCACTGTCAATATTATTGCAAAGAGGCAGGCCAAACTTATCTAGGTAAACTAGCAGCAATAAAGTATTGTAGCACTTTGTATGATCAGTAGGAAAGAATGACCTTTACAATCCAAGTCCTTCAGAAGAATAATAGATAATCAAATCTATAAAAATAAACTTGATGATCCAGTGTACGTCCAATACACTATTTTGGTGAAAATCAAAACTAGACAAGAATGTCTCTGTCTGATAGCATTTACTTGTTTATTAACAATGAGTCTGCACATAATTGCTTTTTTACAGATCCCATCATTACATCAATGTGCCAGTCCAGTTCAAGCCAAAGGCAGAAGGAAAATTTGAAGGTCTCTTCGTTGTGCTGACAACCAAATATGGCTCAGTTAATATTCGGCTATGTGGTAAAGCTATCGCAAAAAACTAGTCAGAACAGTTTTATAACTGTTTATAATAATTTATAACAGTTTATGCCATTTAAAATATTCAAAGATTGCTACTATTTTTCCATACTAACATCCTACTTGTTTTGCCCTGTGATGCTGCTTTGATGGAAGGTCTTCTGTAAGATGAATTGTGGTGCTTGTTTTACAAATCTGTTTTCATAGTAAAAACACTGAGAAATAACATTGTATGTTTTAAAGTTATCATGTTCTAATTTATGTTTCTGCACTTTTGTTGAAAAGGGAAGTTTTCTATTTTTGCATTTATTAGGCATAGCTAGATACTGATATATTATATTTTAAGCATTGTAAATACAGAAATAAAATCTATGTGTTAACAGTTGATTCTACCTGATTTCTGTCTTTGGTTGGAGGATTCCTTGCTGTAGGTAAGACGTCAAGCTGCCTACTCTTGGGCAATGCGAATTTGGGGGGTGTCATTTGGGGAGCAGGGGGAGCGACTGCAGTACAGAAGCTGACCTGTTAATATCATGTCTCCATCTGGTAAAGCTGGGACCAGATCCATGATTTGACAATCAGCCCCTAACTTTTTACACAGTTCAGTGGCAGGCATAAGCATTGTTTTTAACTCTAAGAATGTCAAACACTGTAAATTAAACACGAGTAACACTACCTTCAGCCCTCCAGAATGATTCATCTAACCCAGTATTCTGTCTCAAACAGTGGTGAAAAGATGTTGCTTTGAGAGGTGACATAAGCCTGGCTGCTGCCTTTGGTTCACTTTGCTTGCATTTCCTCAATATCTGCAGTCATTGGATTAGGGATGGGAGGTAGATTCCCACCTATCCCCTTTTTTTTTCCATTCATGGACCTGTTTGCGAATTTATCTGTTCACCCTTTTGACACTTTGTTTCCACAACTTCATGTGGCAGCAAACTCTAAAAGTTCACTGTGTGCTCTTTTAGCACACAAAACTTTTGTGCAACTGTCTTCTTTCCAATTTTGTTGAGTACTTTCCAGTTCTTATTGTAGGATTCAGTGAACAACAGTTCCACAATCAGCTTACCCATTGTTACTGTGTCTCTGTACGCTTTGGTTCTGTCTGCTATTTTATTTCTGTAGCAGGGAGCTGTATGTCTGATGTTGCCTTAAGCTAGAAATGTAGCTTTTTGACAGCATAGTTCTGTCATAGCATATGTACATTATTCCTTTCTTCAGGTTGGTAGAAGTGTGAGTGAAATTCCTTTCAATATGAGATTGATTGTTTAACTGCATTTTCAAAAAACTGGGAGGAAAAACCTCCCAGTACCCAGTGCATTGCCTTTGATACATGCCACCAGTATTATATTGAAGTATACTAAAGCTGCTGTTTCTTCATAAAACCTCATTTCTCAGCAGTCTGAAAACCAGGAAGGGAAGATTTACTAAAAGAAATTAAACTTGACATCAGAAGACTTGCCACCTCCTTATTCTCCCATCAACACGTAAGCTCCTGTCTGCTAGATACTGTAACTGTGTTCCTCTTGCCCTCTCTCTGCCAGATGTTGCTTGCACATTTCCCTGGTTGATGTGATGCCTGTGTACTTCTCCTGAATACAGAATTGGAATGGAGGGAATCTTCTGCCTCCCGCCTTACCTCAACAGGCTTGGATGCTTCATTTGAGAAAGACATTAGTGTCCAAAAGCCTATGTTGGTTCAGTTTTAGAAGCACAATCAGAAGTCTCTTCCAGAGCTGGAAAAAAGACCAAACTCAACGTTACTGTCTTCAAAGCCTTTGCATTTCCTAGTTGAGTATCTTCCAGCTTCCCTCTGTTCTAAAGTTGTCCTTGCCCCTTGCTAGTCTAGAATAAACCTTGTGAGATGCAGGTAGTATGGTCTTCTGGTTATTAGCTCCAGCTGTTCTATGGATTCTCTTCTGTTGTTTCATGTTATGTGTTAATGTAGCTAAATCCTTACTTATTGAAGAGAAGGCTTGTGGTTTGTTGTTCATGCAAGTCATGTTCACTGTACATTTACTACTCTAGCAGCTGTTCTTGACCATGCACTTAAACCTGATGTTTTAATAAGCTCTGCAGTTTAGTCTTACATGCTCAACTTGATGGTAGTTGTTTCTGAACCAGTTTCTGGAGGGGTTGATTAACCATTACCTCTTTCTCAAGGACCTTGGTTTCTCAGTAGAAATTGTCTTTAGATGGCTCTCTGTTAATAATGAACTGGATCACTGAGGAGGAAGTATCCCTATCTGTTAATAAGAGCTATGTGATTTTGTACCTTTCACTATCCATTGGGCCATTTTTAGTAGTTGTTTCCACAAGGTTAGATGACAGTCCCTCCTGTGGTAGGAGTCTTCATAATGCTGGTTTCCATAAGGATAAACTAACTCTTTGTACACATCCAAAATTTTTGTCAAAGATTGATTGTGATTTTCAATTTATTCCAGATTATATTACCTTTAAATTTCAATCTTGTAGAGTTAAACCTTCATTACTTCGATGCTGGACCAGCCTCTGTTTCTTCTTTATTAATAAGACAAGCCTCTTTAAAAAGATGCCTTGTTTCTCTCTGTGCCTAAGGAGTTAAAACGGCTGTCAGTATTGTCACAGAGAATTTCCTCGTAAGTAGTGGTCTTTGTAAAAGAGTGCCTTTGAATTGCAATAAGAAACCCCAATTTTGGATAATTGCTTATTTGGTCTAAATTCAGAATTGTTGTGGCATGCTGTCTGGGACTCTGCTCACACTGGGAGGAATGGTTATGCATTCTTTCCTATGTTGCCACCTGGATTGGACATAAGGGAGGAAAAGGGCGCAGAATGTGCTGCTGTGGATACTCTGCTGAACTGTGCTTGCATGTGTGTGTGTATAAGTGTGCAAATATATATAAGGGAGAAACACATTTTGAAGAACGAGCATGCGCAAATGACCTGCCCTCATCATCCAAGGGACTCCTGGTTTGCAGGTGATGCTAAATATTTTGGCATCTATTTGCACCCATTTTGATTGATTCTCTTCTAATAACTATGATTTTCTTTGCCGTGTGAAGAGGAAGTTACAGGCTGGTAACTCCATGACCAGACTCTGTGCTGGAGAACATCCCTAGAGCACTTGTCCCAGCAGTTGTTTGGGGGTGTGAATTATATTGCTATACTTGCATTCATAAGATAAGTCAAAGCGATTCCAGGTGATGTAAGAAGGATAGGTAATCTTCTAATATTTTAGCTGTTCTACTCCTTAGGCTCTTGTTTTGTAAATGTTTAGCAGAAGTTTCTATTAGTACTACATGACATGTAATTAACCTACTTGCTGAAGAATAAATTGTGCATGACTTTTTTCTTTTTTCTTTTTTTCTTCCCCTCACCCCCCCCCCCCCAATTTAAGTGCTCCCGTACTACTTTGGTATGGTTACAACAGTCATTGGCTGTATTGGCAATAATTATCATCTCAAGACATGGACCTTGTCATATATGGGTAAAGCAAATTATCTCTAGGAAAAGATATGCTCTACTGTGTGCAATAGAAACTTGAAGATGGATTTTTTTTTTTTTTTTTTTTTGTGAGGCATTGAAGGCAAGGAACAGGAAAGGAGTACTTCAATGGAAGGAGTACTTCAGTGGAAGCCCAAGTCTGATAGCTGATTCGTCAGTTCTGTGTGAAGTTTTTTTCCTCAGTAATGAAGGTGCAAGAGCTGGAGCATAGCCAATGTATTTTTACTTGCAAAGTGAGAACATCAGTGGGACTTCAAAAGTTTCGAGGAAGTCACTTCAAACTGCTTCCATTCCTAGTCCATAAAAGGAGACTGTTTCCTTTCCCCAAGGTTGCTTCATCTATGAATTAAACTTTTGTAGTCGCGATGATCTTGCTTTGAGTTGTCCAGTGCTTACTATGAAGGAGCCCTGATCTCTGTCTCTTCATCTTTTAGGGATACAGAAAAAGAACAATTTTGACCAATTCTCAAAGACTGCAGATTTGACTAAGAGTTTAAACCATGATGCTTTTGATAAAAGAATCAGAATTAGTTTTGGGTATAATTCTTCTCTCATTTTGGTCATTGTCAATTTTGAAAGTTTTTTCAATTTTCTCCTGTTGGATGCAATCCTTTGTTTCAGACTGGGAAGATTGGCTCAAACATCCCAAGCAGGCAAACTTAAAACCAAACCAAACCCCCAATGATATCTCTTTAATTATAGTAATCTTACTTGTTGGTTTTAAGACCAGTCAGAGAAAAAATTCAGAAAGAAATTCTTTAAAAAAATTCATTCGGTGTCTAACACTGAGGATGTCTTTGTACCTGCTCGACCTAATTGGGATATTAGTAATCATAATTATTCAACAGCTTTGTAAAAGTTTTCACATCATTGACTACAAATGGAGTTATAATACATTCTGTACACGTGCTTCAGTGTGTTTTGGAGATTGTTGCCCTGGCATCTGAAACTAATTAGTGTTCAGAAAACCTAGTAAAGGTGCATATCAAGGCCTGGTTGTCTAGAAATTATTTTGAACATATAAAAGGTTAAAATGGTAAAGAGAATTTTGTGAGGGTTTTTTGGTGTATAAAGTAAGTTACTGAGGGCAGTGGTGGCTTTTTGAAGTAGACTATTAAAGATTCTTGGGCATTTCTGTGGTAGGAATGCCTGTTAGGTGAAATGCTGCTATATTCTTGCTCCTATGATTTGTGGAGGAGTTGGGGGGCTACAGGGCTATCACAGTTGACTATGAGGTTAGTAGGTAATGTATCTTACATACGTGAAGTATGTTAGCTTTCTATATTGTAGCATCTTTGGGAATGAGAAAAGGCATTGTGGGAACAAAGGTCCTTGGAAGCTAATGAAAGAGTGGGCATTTGATGTAAGACCAGTTGTCCCTGGGATTGTAATTGAATATTCTGACTTTTATTCATAGCTGTCTTGTTCTAACTTTTTTCCCCTCAAAACTAGATAATAGAAGTTCATGCTTTACTGCTTTCATTGTATGGCTTAGATGAAGAGTATGCATGTCTTATAATCAGTAAGACAGACATGAAGTATTTGTGTGAAGAATCCACCTGTCTGCAGTGATGCCTCATATTCAGTAAGATGACTGTTAATAATTTAAGTGGCAATGTTTGCATCATACCAATTTTCTCACCAAATTTACCAGTTAAGTAGAATATTGATTCTAGCTCCCATTTGAAAATTTGAGTTGGCATTAACAGTAGAATAGATTTTTGTTATTAACTTAATGAATTTTTTTTCTTTACAACCCTGCATTAGTTCACTGATACATGATGTAACATGGAATCTGCGTTACAGGTTCCTAGGTAGTGGTAACTTAAAGTACTGAATAAACAAGTACTGCAAGCTGGAACGCGATGGATTAAAAAGAGAGTTTTCTTTAAACATATTATTCATTTACTTAAACTGGTTCTTAAACCATTTCAAAATTAATGTAAAGTTGTGCTGAATCTATAGTAACAGCATGAACACCTTACTCGCAGCATAAGAAAGTTAAGATAGAAAATGAACAATTCAGCTTTCAATAACATACTGTTGGACCACAAAGATTTCTTGAGCATATCCTTCAAGCTCGTGTGTTTTATTTTTGCTGTATGATTGTCTGAGAAAACTCTTAAATGAGCAGGTTTTAGATGTAAAATCAGATGGATGTAAAGCACTTGGATTAATTTTCTGTAAATATTATCTGATCATCTCTGAAAACTGGATGCCAAAGTGGTATTTTGGCACTAGACGTTCCAATTTGAAATGTTAGTTTGATTTCTGCCCTTTCTCTCTGATTCTGGGAATGTAATTTCTGAAGCTGCTCAAGAGCTCAGAATGATGCAACTAAATTTTTCTGAATATTCAGTATATTTGGAAAAATCTGCTTCATCCCTATTCCCAAAATTCTCATCCTTTTTTTTAATTGGGGGAACAAAAAAGAAGTTAGTGCTGACAAGATGAAGCTTTTAATGTAGAAATGCCACTTGAAAACCTGGAATTTTTTAGGTATAAGATGCTTTGTAAAGCACTCTACGTTAATATTTTTCCTGATTAGTGTATTAATTACTGCTATTGTGTTAGCCAATTATTTGTAATACTACTTCATGTCTTTATAGCTCAAAATGCTGAATTCTGAAATAATTTGTGCTTGATTCCAGTGGCAGCTTGTTGTCTGGGAATGACATTTTCAGGTATAGCGTTCCTTGCAGGCTCTCATCTATTGCCACCTGCCTAAATCTGACAGTTGAGCACCAGCTGGGAGTTATGACCCGGAGAAGCATAAAAGGGCTGGAGAGAGACAAAATGATCCATCAAGTCCTACTTGTAAGTCAGGTCTCCAAACATGCATTTTCTACTCTATAAATTCAAAATTAAAATACTAATGGGTGTTCTTTTGTATTCATCCAACAATTGGTTCATTAGGTAGGTATGTACAAAGAGGCTCTGCTTGTCAATGCTGTTTGGCTCTAAAAAGAGGAAAAATCGGTAGGGGTTAGGCTAGTCGTGAAATGCCCCCACCCCTTTTTTACCTTCCTTCCATGTTTGTTCTATGAAGCTGGCGGTAGGTAATACTCATCCTGCATAGAGCTGGTTTTCATTGTGAGTATTCTGTCACTAGTCACAGCTGTCAGGTATGTCAGTCATGTAGTATTGTGGTGGTGTCAGAGACATAATCAGAGAGATTAGGTGGACACAAAGAGCTCTGAATGAGGTGGTAATTGCGTTCAGGGGGAAAAGAGAGTTAAAGAAAGAAACTTTCCTTTCTCACAAGATCCATTAAAGAGGTGACAGCTAATATATTAAAGCTGGAACAAGATAATTGTGGTAAGAATCTTTGTGTGTTCTCCCTAAAATGCAATGTGCTCACAATAAATATTCAAATGCTTATTTTGTGTTGTGAATACCAGATAACCATTTACAGTGAAATGCAACCTCATTCAAAAAGTTTAAATTCATTGCCAAGAATGTTCTAGGAACAGTTATAAAACCCAAAAGGAATATTGGTGCTATACTGAATCACAAAAATGCCATCTTATGAAAGCTTCTTTGCAGGGATTTTCTTCAAATTGGTCTAAGTGATGGAAAAGAAATACTGAGATGCCAGCTATGGGCCATGCTCTTCCAGACTTTACTCTCTTTGAGCAGTACTTTGAATAGTACTTCTCCCCCTCCTCTTTTTTTTTTTTTCCTTTTTCTTTTTTCTTTTTTTTTTTTTAAACAGACTACTTGAGTATCTGTTTACATTACACTTGTGCTATATTAATGCCATGCTTCAGAATTGCTGCTTACCTGTAGGATCCAGCAAGGAATTCCCCTTCCCCTCCCGGTCAGTGTATCTTGTTTCCTGTCACTAGATTTGGGGTCAGGTCCTTTGTCCTCTCCAGTCCAAACAGGCAGAGATAAACATTTTTGTTTCCTCTTCATGGTTTGAACTTTTTCCCTTGTACCTTTGTACCTCTGGGAGCTCTTTAAAATCTCAGCTATCGCAAGGACTTAGGAAACTGTTGATCTGTACTCTCCCCTGCTCTTATGCTAGGGCTCACATATTATAGATTTTGGTTATTTAATGTGGGCCAGTGGTTTCCTAGGCAAATAGGATGCTGGGAAACAAAGTCAACAGCTTTTGGAGTATTGTATATTAACAGCAGTGGTGTTACGTAGACCTTCCTGAGTTAGGAATTCCATGGCTGGTTGTGATTGTGGAAAAATAAGCTTCTGTGACCAAGCCCATGTTCTTTATGATCCCAGTGAACAGCTACATCGATTCCCTGGCATTGCACAGCTGCTGACATATTGAATGGTTAATCTGAAACCAACAGCACTGCGGAGTATTCTTCACTATCAAGGAGTATAAAATGTACAAGTAATGAGCATAAAAGCTAAAAGCAACTACTAGTGGCAAAATCAGTCCCACAACAAATTTAAATAATACCAAACGTCATCCATCCATTATACCGCTTGCCATCAGAAAACATGAAAAACAGTTTCATTTCTGTCCTGTACCAACTTCTTGGTATCTTAGTAGAATTTCAATGTTGACTGAAGTAAAAATCAAGTCTGGCAATCTTTCCTCACAGAACTCTCACCAGCTTCACTGACAACTGTGTATGTACAAGAAATGCCATATTAGACCCTATGATGCTAAACTTTTCATGTCTCCCTTAACATTCAAAACAATACTTTTCCATTTTCTTTCACAGCACCAAGTTCTAGTGAACCTGACGATGTAAAATGACAAATTTGTGATAGCAAGAAAATGGTGTTAGTCAGGAAATATTATTTGACTGATTCTTCATATAAATGAAAGTAGTTTCATGCTTCTCATGGTATTTATGGATGGCAATGGTGGTTTTCCAAGCCTTCTTTTCTTGCTGGGTGTTCTGATTGATACTGAAATGGATTGAGAAGAGTCAATTCCAAAGACAGGGAAAGATTTGACACATTTCCATTGTAACAATCCTGCAGGTGCTTTTAGGAATAGTTGAGCCACTGTGTGTTGGTATAATGGATTGATCAGTTTAATTCTTCTGATACAGGTAAATCACTTTGATGCAGATTAATTCAGGCTGTGTTTACAGAGGTTACTCTGATCCCTTTCTCAGGCTACTATAAGGGTTTTCAGAGAAACAATACCCAAAAACCTTTAGAGAATGAAAACCTATTCCTCCCTATTTACAGAATAGTATTTTTTCTTTCAAGCTGGAAGGCTACAAAATAAGTCTTGCGTTTTCATCATAATCCTTTATGAGTTTTAAATCTATTTTTTAAGTTGGCAATTTTAAATGGTTCCTGGTGAGTAGAGCCCTGGTGAGCTTCAAAACCACACACAGTTTCAATGAAGCTGTGTGAACCTGCTTCAGAATCTCTGCAAGTTTTCCAAGCTTTTATGCTCTCGTATGGTTTACAGACAAAAACCTACAGGGGTCCCATTTAAAGCCTCCTAGCAGCTAAAAGATAGAGGAAAAAATGGCTTTTAAAAAACCTGAAGTACCCTCTTATGAGTGCATTAAAAGCAATTTTGTTTGCTTTCCACTTTCAAAATGCTTCAAGCCGCCAAAGACGCGATGTTAGAAAATGACTCATGAGTACTAGAGAGAAACAGTCTTTGAAAGTTTGTTCATAGTAAAGGATGATAGCTAGGCAAGTGGGGTTTCTGTATTAAGAAAAAAATATCTTGTGTCCTCGTATTGCGGATTTCTTTTTTTCTTTTTCAGTAATCTGTTCAGGATGTTCTTCACCTTTATTTTACAGGTTTTCAGCAATTGTGTGAAAATCAGCTCAGAACTTCTGTTTGTTTGTTCCTGTGGATGCTCTCAGTGTTTGGAGACCAGGGCCTCCATGGAGAAGGAGGGGAATGCCAAAGCAGGGAAGGCTTGTAATTTAACCCACTGGCATGCGTAAGATCCAAAGAGCAGGAAAAACTTTCTTCCTTTCAGGTAAATCAGGGTATGTCACCCTGTTGATTCTCTGAGAATGTCCTGTAGGGTTTAGGAGCTTTTAGTATTGGGTTTTTTGTGGGGTTTTTTGTTTGTTTTAAATTTTCATTGCAGTGTTTGGTATTGGAGTGCTTTCTTGATTTATTATCTCTATGGGAAACATGGAGTGCAAAGGCAGAGTATTGAAATGTCCTCCTCACTTTGATATTGATACAGCTCCTCACAGTTTTCTCTCTCTCTCTCTCCCCCTCTCTCCCCTCTGGTGTAAAGACAGCCAGCAGTGTGGAGTAGACTTTCCAAAATTCAAGAAGGACCTTGTGTTCTGTTCTAAGGCTCTCTTGAACAAACATGCTTTCCTTTCTAAATTGTTTTGTTGAGTGAGTGTTGGGGACAGAAGATTCATTTAACAGAATCTAGAGATGACCTGACAAAACAAATTTTAGTGAAATGTTAAAGTTTATTTTCTAATGATTTAAACAGATGGTACCCATAAGAATCTCTCACAAAACCATGCCTTTTGAAGGCTTACCTGTGTACTTCATAGTTTCTTCTATGGAATAAACAGGAATTGTGCATTAGGATCAGAGGGGCATTTCCCATAGTATGGTGCAATCTCAGTTTTGCTGCAAGTAAAAATTGTATAGATGTAGATTATATAAATATATATGTTGTCATTATCTGAGTATAATTCTACAATATAGTTAAAAACCTATTTTTTTTAATAGTTGATTGTACTGACAATTCAAAAAAGTCTTCCTTCTAAATGTAGCGTATTTGATATGAAAAACATGGAGGAAATGGACTAACAACATTAACTTTTAATGGTTTTAGTTTTAAATTTTTAAACTTCACACATCCACCAGCCCCTTAGCTTCCTCTCTAGAGAGTCAAAAAGAATAAAGGAAAATTTTGATGCACTTAGTTGTTGACAGTAGCTGAAAATTGAATAAACCTTACAAGAATTAAGGAACTAAAAGAATTAAATGAGAAGACAGAAGTGGTTGTACAAAGTATCTAAGCTGTATTGTCCTTGTGACAAAACAGAAAGCAAGATGTACGTGAACAGGATGTGAACATAACCAAAGATAATGAGATAAAGTTTCTTACCTGGTTTTAATTGTGAAAACATGACCATGAGTGTAAAAGCTGTCTCTGGAAAGAATGCTAGCTTACAGGCTAGCAACCTATTGTGTAATTGAATAGTAATTTAAGAGGTTTGGTATTTTTAGAAATCCAGTAAATTAAATCATGGGTTGGAATTTTCAAAGCATTTGCATATCTAGAACAGCAATTGATGCTTGATCTTGCCGTTTAATTGCATAAACCATTTAATGTAGGCAAATTATGTGCTTCCCCAAAACTCTTCTGCTGCCCCTTCACACCTGCATAGCTTTGCCCAGGTTCAAACAATATGTGTTAGGCACCCGATGTATGCTAGGAAGTCATTTCAAAGCGTCTTCCATACACTATGTATTGCTTGCATAGTCTCTATAGTTTCTGTGTACCTCTCTCCCTTGTGGTGAGCCCCTGGAGTCCTCAGAGGAACTACCGTCATAGCTCCAGGCATCTATGTGTGGCCTGTAGGAACTAGTCTGTTAGGATTTTCAGTACTGCTGTAAACAAGAAAAGATGTTTGTGAGCTTAAAAAACCCCCACCAAACTCCAAAACAAACGAGCACAACACTCCACCCCCCCCACCCCCCGAATAACTGAGGCTGTTTCCCAGAACTGCTATAATAATACAGAATTACTCAGAAGAAGAATAATCATTAGCATCACCAGAAATGAAACCAGCTATACTGCTGCAGCATAGTAGTTACCCTCTTAGGAAGTGTCTGGGTGAGATACTCCTGCACTGCTTCAGTAAGGAGGTCATCACGGATCTTATTTTATGGCATGGAGGTTCTCATTCAGTCTTTTGTGCAAAGATGGATTTTATTTTGTGCAATTGCAAAAGCACATTTATGAGCATAGAATGAAATAGACATTCATATACTGAAATGAAGCTTGCATTTGGAACATTATAAATAATTTAAAACAGTTTTCTATTTTGATACAGTAGAGAATGAGACAAACAGGTGAAAAATGTTAACTTACTGAAGGTAAGGAAGTTGTGAGGTCTTTTAAACTAAGGTTTTGGGAAGAGACTTTGGGTACTTTGACACTTGGCTGTGCAGTGTTGTTTGTGGGTTAAGTAGGTGTTAGCTTTAGCAACACAGATGAGTAATATACTAATACAATTTTTCTTGATTCTAGCAATGCATAGAAAATAAGCTGCCTTTTAGGAGACAAAATTGTAGTTTAATGAAGTCACGGGTGGAAGTTACTGTCTGCATCTTGCTACGCTTGCAGAAGAGGTAACTGCCCCTCAGCTGCTTGTCACTGTCTTTTCAGCTGGTGATTATCATGGTCTCAGATCTGTTCGTTGTGTGTGTTGTTGTTTTCTAACTTGTCTGTCAAAACGAGTTAGGTTAGAAAGACATTTTCTTTTCTTTTATTGTTTTTTTTTTCTCTTTTTCTCCCCACGTTAACTTAGTTCACTTTGAAGGCAACAGATTATGGAACAGGTTTAATAAGAGCCCTTCCAGCAGATAATCTCTAGCAGAAGAGTGATGACAGGCAGCTGGAGGTTGTAACCTCTTCTGAGCTGGAGGAGTTTTTTAAGACACTTTAGTTATTCCAAAACTTGGGCGGAAGCAAGCATGTCTACTGTAGCAGTGGGGGTCTTGGAGACACCCCTCACCGTGGAAAGCTGTTTCTGGCATTTCCACAGCCAGGAGCCACCCATGCTGATGATCTGCTCCCTTCTATAGGCCTGTGACTTAGAGCAGGGTGTCAGTATTTAGAGCCTGTTCGGATCAGAAAGACATGCTGGAGTGGAAAGCAGGCCAGCTTGGAACAGTGCTGCCAAGTATGAGGATGCCTTTGTCAGCTTGACTGAAAAGCAGCCCACCTACAGGTGCTGTTTTTTCTGAACTTCATGAGATTGGGTTGAAACCCAGATGCTGTTGTCCCCTAACTGCAACAAAAGGGGGAACAGCTGCTGCAGCAGTGACAGCAGAGACTGTGTGGTCTGTTAATGCCCTGGTGTGCACTCCAGTTCTTGAAAACCTGCTTCCTCAGTACTCCAATTTATATATGCTGAAGTGATAACATGAAGGTTGTCCTAAGATGCTTTTTCTGTTCGTTTGGTAATGTGGGAGTTGCATGACAATTGCCGTGGGGAACAGTGGGCTTCATATGTTGCACTTTTGATAGGTAAAGCCCATGCTGCTTGCATAGGCAGATTCTTGTCATGTGGAAGACTCTTGTGTTAGAGAGTCCAGGCACGAAGGGGTGCACCTCTGCACCACCAATACTTGTTGGCCAGAGGTTGGTCCCTTTTCAACCAGGACAAAATATTCTTTTAGTCCCTTTGACACATCAAAACAAATACCCAAGAAAAAAGCCTGCTATCACTTGGCCAGATCTGTGAAAAAGATGGTATCCTGCTGCTTAAAGAGGGAGGGAAGCAGCCTGTGGTGAGATTAGCTTGTTATGAGCAGCAGTTTTCAACACATCTGTAGGCAATGCAGAAATAAGTCACGTGTTCCACCTCAAACAACAAAGCCAATGCAGGTCAGAGTGCTAAAGCATTTGCTCTTCTAGATGCATGAGTTGAGGACTTGTTAGTACAGGAGGCAGTACTTCCTCTCTGTAGAGGAAGAACTCCACAGTGCTTTGCCCAGTTGAGATATGTATCTCAAGATATGAAACATCATAAATATTGATAGCTAAAGGAGGCAAATTTTGGTTCCCCTTGCCAAGAATTTGCCCTACTTGATTATCCAGGGCTAGGATGAAGTCCGTTTTCTGTGTTAGTATGATAGGCCTAAGATCTAGCAGGTCAGACTGATACATGGTCCCTCAAATGGATCTTCCTGTTTGAAGATGAAGATCTATTTGTACAAAGTCCAAGAAGTCATGTCAGGAAGAGCAGATGAAGAGCCGTGCCTGTAGGGTCAGGTGTGTCAGACACAAACTCTGAAACAAAAAAGGCAAAACCAATCTTTTAGATGAAATACAAGTGGAAGTGGTGGGAGTACAAGGGTGGGACTGCAATCTTGGGCCACAAGAGTGGGAGCTGGAGGAAAGGTGGAAACTCTGTTCACTTGTTCTGGCATAGGAAGTGTTGGTGTGCACCACTACCTCCAACTGAGAAAAGTAGAAGGACCTGTGGTGGAGATAGTGTTCTAATTGGTCTTGCCTTCTGTAGCGATTAGGGTATGGGCCCAATCTTTTAAGTCCACATTCCTGAATCTCTGGCTTTAATCACCACGAACAGTGTGTAATCACAAGGACTTCAGGCTTCTTAGTGGGACTTACTGACCATGCTGGCCATTTAATGCAGCATCCTTGCATCCAGATCAGTACTGCTATTTCAGCCTCAAACTTCTGTAGATTGTCAGTCTTCATAAATTGAAACTCTCAAAGCACTGAACAGTAACATGTTTCTATTGTAGCTAGCTCTTGTGATGTTTGTTTTACAAATGATTCAAGTACTCATGTCAGTTCAAGAGTAAGCATTAAGGTGCTGAAACAATCTACTGACTGGGATGCATCTGAAGGAAACAATTTTTCTTTCATGCAGCTATTGTATCTGATCATTTCTTATTCACTTCTTTGTTTAGAACTCTGGAAGGAAGAGTGACTTTGAAGAAAGTCACTAGCTGAAAAGCTGTATTAAGAGTGGTAACATCTATTACAACAGAGAAATTGATTTATTGTACAACCACAATGTTTTCTTCTTTAAAAAAAAAAAATCAACTATAATAATACCATTTTCTTTGTGAAATTTGTCTTGCTGTGACTTACAAATCTAAACAATTTTTAATCAAAAACCTGCAATTGAACAAAAAGCTACATATAGTATGTCTTTGCAGAACTTAAAGATGACCGTGCAGCAGAAAATATCAACACCAACCATTAAAATAAACAGGTGTTCCTGAAGGTGCAACTGAATTTTCCTGGCTAAAAGATATCTTTAATCCCTTTCTGAGATGGAATTTTGCAAGGCAACTGGGGGCCAACTGATTGTGAAAGGCTGAGGCTGAGACATTGTTGGGGCTGGATACTCTTTGAATGGCATCTTGGTGTCAGCCTAGCCCTGTGCTGATCTTGCTTTCTCATTCTTAGGGAATAGCTAAATGACACGCATTCTTCTTCCTGTTGATGAGGTAAATTGTAAACATCCCTCTAGACTCCCAGAGTCACCTTCTAGAGTGATCTGTCTCAGCTGTGGCAATGCAAAGTTTCTTTCACACAATTAATGGGACAATTATATCAGAATGATGAGATCATGCCTTTTGGTGAAAAGAATAGAGATCTTTCATTAACAAAGAGAGCTTTATTTAAATCTTTGCAAATAAAGCACCATTTTGTTCAGTGAAAGTGGGTGACTGCTACAATTTGGGTAGGCACAGCATGGCATGAAGGTGAACTGGCTCTGTAGAGTGGTAGGTAGAGCTTTGGGGTGGCTGTCTCAGAACAAAATAAGCAATGTTTGGGGGTTTTTTTGTTTGTTTTTTTGTTTTTTTTTCTCCCCTGCTTGCACCGACTACTAGAGAGTAGTGTGCAGGCAGTTCTAATACTGCCTAAGAAAACCTAAAACTGTTGAAAGTAATTCCATTTGTTTGCTAAATAAATGTAGAAAGCCCATCTTGGTCTTTTCCAGTGTATCAAGACTTTTCATGTAGGTAGATATCATGCATGTAAATCAAACTACAGTGGTGGACAGCTCTGTATTGAGAGTCATAAACTGATCCTGACTTATGAGCCATATCCAAGCAGAAACATGGAAAATATTTCCACTCTTGATTCTTTAGGCTTTTGTGTTTGTACGAGAGAAAACCCAAAGACATTGCTAATACATGAGTCTGAGATATTTTTACAATTCTTTCTTTAAGCTGCAGAGCATATTTTTTCTTTAAGAAAGTAATTTGATGAATACTAATTTTAGTCTGACTTTTGACACTGTTCTAAATGACATCTGGATTTCATGTAAAATCATATGTCTGCTACAAAGCTGAGACTGCCCACAGACAAATAAATGCCTATGTTCGTGTAGTTCTCTTTAAGAACAGACAAATCACAGCTACACTGACTCCAAAGCGGTTTTGGTTTTATTTCTAGTGGCAGATGCGATTCTGACGTTCTCGGAGGTCTCTTCAAATGAACTCATCATCGAGCCTGTGCCTGGGTTGTTGCAGTTAACTGCCGAGTGGAGTCTATACCAGTTAATATTAGGACTCATGGATGGGGAGAAGTCTCCTTGATACTGCTACAATCTTCGCCGGATCAGTGAGGGGTCTGGGAAACCAGAGCCGGCTGGAAGCCCCATGCAGCTTGGTGAGCCACTCCAAGCGCTGGCGTTCCCTGCCGAGGTTTCCATACTGCTCTTGGGCTGCGGTGCCAGGAACGGGGCTGGATGGAACAAAATCTTCTTTGCTCTGCTGCCTTGCCCCCAGCAGAAGGGCAGATGTTTGGAAGGAGAAGGAGCTTGGAGATCATGCTGTGTCTGTTTTCCTGGGGAGGCTCAGAGGTCTCCGCATTGCCTCACTGCACGTGGTGTAATTCAAGTTTTGATGTTGCTCATCTCTCATGCTTTCAGGGTAACAAATGGAGTACAGCAGAGAAATAAATGAGTAGCACTGTAAAAACAAAAATAAACACTAAGAAGACTGTTCTAATACCTCTGAGGAGGAACAGCCTTTATTGTCTTAGAATTGTCTCGCTTTGAAACAATACAGTTTGGGATAGTTACGTGCTGAAAAGCTGTGAATGGCATAGCTACAAATAAACCGTAAGCAGGTATTTATTTGCCCACCTATGCACACTGGTGAAAAGTCTCAAGTTTGAGGAGCAAAGAGATTATTTCACACATTTGTCATCTTGCCAGAAAGACATAGCTTGAAGAAGTGAAATTTTCTGGAAACAATGTAACTTAGATTGGCATAAGATATAGGTGTGGCTGCATTTTATAAAAATGTTGCCAGACTGGCTGACATAATGTAAGCACATGTATACTGAGAGTATATATATGTGAATAACCTGCTTGGTCTCTACCTCCTTATTCTAAGTAAATTACCCCAAGTCAGCTGTTTTGCATTAACTGCCTGCGTGCAAATTGTTATTGTCAGGTCAGTATGAGCTAATTCAAAGCCATTTATTTTCTTTGTTAAAGACCAACTTCTTTTGCATGCGTTGCTGGGGCAGAGTATACATTTTACAGAAAATAATTGCAGATTTGTAGTAAATTTTACATCCTTGCTTAACTTGTGGCAATTTGTTCATTAATTCCTACTGTTAGAGTGTGGAGTACTGAATATGATACTAAACAAGAGCAAGATGTTAATCTGCATGAGTGAGGCACAGCTTCTACCAAGGAGAACTTCTTTTCGTATGTATTCCTGATTCATCCTTTGGGCAGTCTCCGTTCTGTGCAATGAAGGGGAAAACTACTGTAGAAATTATAACATGTAATAATAGAAAATGAACAAAAATAGAGGTTAATGCCACAGTGTAAATTAACTCATGTTTCTGCAAAGGATGATACTGTATCAGAAGAATTTCTGAAGTTGCATTTATCGGCAACAGGAGTTTTTCAATGTTAGGTTTACAATCCATCCTTTCAGTTAAAATAAAAAAAACCCCAAAACATTCGTATATGACATCACTGCCTATGGTGTGAATAGTTTCCTAACCTAGGAAAACCATTTCCTTTTTTACTTGTTAAAGTCTGTATTACATAGTGTATGATGTGCAGTGTTTCTAATGAGTTGCAGAAGATTCTCCTTGAACATAGTACTTTCTCACTGCTTAGATTTGAGAGAGAAATACAGGGTTTTTTTCTTGCATCTCATGTTAAACTTCTGAATCAGGGTATCATTTTCACAGCATGACCAGGCACATCTTGGTACTTTAGCACTCGCTAGAGAGATATGTGAATGACCTGTTAGGATGGTATCTATAATGATGATATAGAGCTTTGGAGTTAAAATTTTGAGATGTTGATGCTTTTATTTTCACAGTTTTTGAATGTATTTTTCTAGTAGTATCTTGTTTAAAGTGGTTCAGCTGTCAATGAAGAGTGCTGAAGATAGTAGTCAAAGGAATAGTCGGTGTGTTAAAGGAAAAAGATGGAAAAATCTAACATTTTTCTGTCTTTTGCATTCTTGTAACTTGTTATACTGATGCTAAAATAACTGGGAAAGATCCTTTTTAACAGCTTTTTTTATATTGGCCTCTGTTCTTGGTTTCTGTAAGGTATGTTAAGATCTGTAGGTAGCCTGCTTATAAATAAGTGAGTAGCTAAGGAAGTATCTGAGAGAAGAGAGTAAGTTATTGGAGGAACTCCTGTTAATACAGTTGTACAGATCTGAGCATTAGAGAATGGTTTGTCTTTCTTCAAGCTGTTCATGATCTAGCGGTTGAGTTTGAATGCAGGAATGAATTCTGCCACTCAGCCTTCTCTGTAGTTGTTTTCTTGTCTATAGAATAGGAATAATGCTTGTGTACGTCTGGGTTGGTGAGACTGAACTGATTAGTGACAACAAAATGCTTTGAGCGCCTTTAATAGAAGGCATTAAACAACCGTATGCTATGCAGATTTTCAATATTAAAAATATATTACAGATGACCTGCAAAAGCAGTGGGGAGGATAAAAAAAGTCACTAGGATACATTTAACATGAAAGAGCAAAGAGACGGTTCCTAAGATCCCTTTGGGAGGAGTAAGCTAGAAGGGAATAATATAACACTCTTATTTGCAGTATTTCTGTAAGCAATTGTAGAAACATTTTTCCAGACATAAAAAAAATGCATTTGGTCGCAGCAGCAGGTGAAGCAAAGCAGACATACAGTCAGCAGCAGCTTCTGCTTGTTCTCATTCTGGACGATACAGGTATCTGATCCAGCGGGCAGTGTTAGCCTGGGATGCTTGAACGTGATGTAGGGTTGCCTCTTAGGCATGAAAAACACTCAGCTACTGCTCATATGACAATATATGCAATTCGACTAGTGTAATCTGTCCAATTTATTTGTCTTAATTTTAATTGTCGTCTTCATAGTAAAGCCTTCAGATTTTTCAATGCTGCATTAATGCAAAGACTTTAGTTAAAAAGGAGTCCAAAAGTGGGGGGGGGGGCAGGGGGGAAGGATAAAGAAAAAAGTAGTTGTAGTCAGTGGACACTGGGAACTTCCTTTATCCTTGGGGAGAGTTGAAGGGCAGAACTAAAAGAAATTTATTGCAATGTAAGGTTCTTAAAATGAAGGCAATTATATTTTAAAGTTTAATCATTGACCAGGTGCTCTGTACTGTACCAGGGACACAGTGAAGATGGTCCTTATCACAAAAAATGAAGGATTTTTTTCTTGAAGTGTGTAAATGGAAAGATAGAATTATTCTGTGAAGCCCTGAAGAAGAATAGAGTAGCTTTTAAACACATGTGGATGTGTCAAGTTATTGGGAAGGATTTGAAAGCTAGGAATATGGGCAGCTGAATAGGAATGATTATGTTGGTGAACAGAAAAGACAGAAGCTTATAGGTTGTAATACTGATTCTCTTATTATAGTTAAGCATAAGATGATGATGCTGTTATTGATAATCAGTTCTATTACACATCCTTCTCATACGATTTCCTTCTTTTCATGTAAGACTACCCACAGTTTTGGAGATTTTGGGTCATAGCTTCATCTGAGTACTGGATGGGTGCCACATTCTTCTTAGAATATTTTTTCTATAGGTTGTATGTGTGTGTAAAATGAGTCTGATCCTGGTCCTACTGAAATCTGATGTGGACCTGAAAACAGTTAGGATGTTGTCCAACAATAATTGGCAAGTCTTTCATTTAAAAGTGCTTTGCAAACTAATTACTTCCCTCACAACTAACATAAACCAGTACAGTAGGACTGGTAGCTAATTCTGGCTATGTTTTTGGAGAAAAAGGGGGTTTTGGTAGTACTTTAAAAATAAAAAATTGTAGAATAACAAGCAGTGAGTAGCTGCTTTGTGGTCCAGTAGACAGAATTCTGTAGAATAAACTAGGAGAATTTGGATCAGTTCCCAATTGTGCCTGTTCTCATAGTACATTCTTAAGGCAAATTATATTTCTTTTATGACTTAGATGCTCTATCTGTGTTATGGAAATACTAAGGCTTGTCCTCCAACACAAATCAATCTGAGGCTTGGGAATGAAAATGAAAATATTTGGGAAATTTTATTATAAACAAGAATCTTGTATCTTTCACATGGTAAAGACTTCATTTTGCAAAGCAGAAAATACACCTATTTGTAAATTGTTTGTAAATTGATAATAACAGAGTACATCCTGCATATTAATTCATGTGCTAAATTACTGAAGCAGTGTCCAAAGTGTGTTAGTGCTGTGAGAGAGTTTGGAAATAGTATTTTATTATCATTATTAATCTGCATACTGGAGGCTTTTTTTTTCCCCCATCTGAAAAATTTACTGACTAATTTGTAAAGCAGTTAAATGGATGTGAAAGCATATGGAAGTTGCCAAATATCTTTCTATTTTAATGTGGTAGTGCTATCGACATTTCAGCAAACTAGACAGTTTGGTATTTCAAATACTTACAAATCAGGGAATCAATTCAGAACTGTAGTTGCCATTTTTATTTTAAAGCAATGCCCTCAAAAAGAAAAATTCTGTTTCAGGTTAGGATTCCATTCTTTCAATCTATGCTGCCTCAGTACCTCCTTAAGGATCTGCTAACTCTAAGAAAAATGGTTTGAGGTTCTTTTATAAAAGAAGAATAGTCAGGTTAAGACAAGAATTTGTTTCTTATTTGATGATCAAATGTTGTCTAATTGCTACATACATTATTGACTCTATATCATAAGATGTTGATAGAGAATTCCATTTTGATTGCTGTTCAGTCATCCAGCCCCTGTTAACAGGAAATGTAATTTCTCTCTTTATTATGGTAATATATGTCATATTTGGTAATTTATGTGATATGATCTGATTCCAGTCCATTTTGCTTGGTTCCTTGCAGAGGGTTTCCACATCATAGCTTTCTTGGCTGATTTATCAGAAGCTAAAGGTAGACCTGGCAACCTGATCCATGCTCATTCCCAGTGGAGCTTTTTTGCATTAGGCCTTCTTGTAGGAGGAAGAGGAGGGCGTTACTGCTGTTATAGTTTGGGGGGTGCCAGTTCTTTTAGCTGTGCGTCAGTTGTATAAATTCTGAGACAGTAAGAGTGGCCAGAGCTTTTCTTCCACTGTTTTTTACAAGCTCCAAATTCACTGGTGCGTTGGTGCTGCCTTCAGGGAATGTCATCGTGACCAACAGTACAGTTTTTGAAATTTCAACAAGAGGTACAGAATGTGTGTCCAACTGACATTTCTGACATGCCTCTTCCAAGCTCTTAGATTACTTACTGTGTACGGTAACTGGGAGAGTTCCAGTCTGGACTCAGCTGATTGCTGTCTCTATAGTACTTTGTCTAACAATGTCCTTTCCAAGCCTTTTTATTGTTGAGAACAAAGAAATGTATGCTCTGTAATGTTCCCTTGTTGTTAAAACCTGAGGATGCAATCCAGATATTCATAGTGCTCCATAAGTTTACAGTCTGACATTGCATTTTATTTAGCATGAAAACCTTTTTAGTTATGTCCATCAAGACAAGAAAACCAAAACATCTCCTAAGACTTGTGGGATTATCCAAAACAGAGATTGACATTTAGCAGAGGGGTCTGCAGATGTATGGGTGGAATTGGCAGATGAACAACACATTGCTGAACGAGTGTGTGTGTGTGTGTGTGTGTGCACCCATGAACAACAGCCTAGCTGGGGTCTAACTTCGGTGAATGACTAGAACAGACAGAGAACTTTCTACAAACAGCAAAATTTTGTAAGTAATCTTTCTTGTGCTGCCGCCTTTACATCCTTACGTACTTTTCCCCATCTCGTCATTGCTTTAATACCTATCACCTATGTAACAAGGCACACAAAGTGGTCCTTTTCTGTGATGGCGCAGTTGCTGGAGTGACACAGCTGCACACCACTGTAACACCATGCTGTTGGAAATACAGCCTGGGTCCTGGAACCCCGTGTGTGCAGTCAAGGGGCCCTACGAGCCCATCTGCGCACATCTGCTTGGGCATTGAGGTACGTGTCAAGGCCTTGCACCCAGTCTGAAGCTTAGTGCAGGCTCAGGCCTCCATCCCTCTGTGACTGAAACATGAGAATTTGCATTAAGATCTTGAACCACTTCAGTAAATTTCAGAATCTTTTTGTTAAAATATTTGAGCGACCTTTTTCCTTTGAAATGGCCAAGAAGGTTATGGCAAGTTTGGGGTATGTTTTTTGTATGTTACTGATTTTTAAAATTTTGAAGAGTTTTGATTGCTTGCCATTAGTTCCATAAATAACCTAATATAGACATTTTCTTCCCTGATGTACTTTTGTTAGTCTAATCAGGAAGGAGAGTGGAAGCCCTTGAAAGGAATGACCTTCTTGGAAATCATCCAAGAGAAAGAATATCACTTCCTGGCTTTAGTGAGAGAGAATTGTCACCTCTTTCTCTATTGTAAAGTCTTCCCTTACTAGGTTCTACCATGATAAAAAACCAAACCACCACCACCAAAAAACCCCAAACCACCAAAACCCAGCCGCCCCCATCCCAGGGGCTTGACTGAGTAGTGTCTGAGCTTATCTGCTCGTGGTAGACAGCTGCAAGATGAATCTGGATGACCTGTTGCGTAAAAAAACCTACTGAATACTCTTCTAACTAGTTTTAGGTGGTGTTTTATTTGTAGTATGCTATTACGTGTAGTTTAGTAAGACTGGCTTGTTACATGTGCCCATGTGGTATTTGGCTCTGTTCTTACTGTGATTTGAATGTTTTTAATTTCTTCCTCCTTGTTCTCTTAGTGTTACAGATAATAGGAATCAGTAATACTTGAAATACACTCATCTGTGGCTTCCTGGTGGGAAACAAGATGAGTCACCAGTAACTAAAACCAACAGCTATTATGTCCCTGGATTAAAATTTGTGCCTCTCAGTCTAATTGTTCAAATATTTGCTTTCTCCACTGACTTCCTCCCTAGCACTGAGGCACATCTTGTGGACTGCAAGACTGGGAAGGAAGAGGTGATAGCAGTGACAGTGTACGTAACAAGCCGAGAGAAGGGGCCCTACCAGTGATGATGGATATAGACACTCAGACCATGTGCTCCACCAGGTTGTGTATCTCCTACCTTATCTACTAGCACGATTGGGCCAAGTATTGATTACAGTCAGCAGAGAACATGTCTCCCAGGTTTCCTTGGTTCTTGCATTGGGGTTCTGGACATGGCAGGGGTGAGTGGCTGCTCCTGTTGTTAAGCTACACCCTTAGGAACGCAGCACCATGCTTTCTACCAGTAACTTTGAAGTAATTTTTATTTTCAGATGAATGATAAAGTAGTATAACCCCCCCCCCCCCCACAACAGTCCAAATACTAACTATATCATTACTAGGTTTAGAGAGGAGGATAAAGAAATAAAATCATACACAGATCTGCCTATACTTTAAGTCAATTATTATAAGGACTTTCTTTTATTTATCCAGGAAACAAACTGTCAGGATGGCAATGCAGCCTCATGGATATGAAAACCCAATACCGTGATACTGTGAGTATTGCTTTCACTGAAGAGATGGTTTGTTTTTTGGGTGGTGGTTGTTTGTGTGTTTGGGTTTTTTTTAAGATTAATTTCTTCATATAACCAAACTCTCTCTGGGATTCTCATTAGAGTAAAAACCTCTACACAGCTCCAAGATCTCCTATGACATAACTTTATCAGGGGATAAATGTTAACACTCCTCTTAGACTGTCTCTCTTCAAGCTTCAGAAATACTGACATTCTTTGGACATGTTCAAGTGGAGCCAGACACTAAACAGAACTTGTAATGGTAATTTTGGTGGTTAAAAAGTAAAGGAATTTATGTATCTGAGGCACTGTTGTCCTCTGGCAGGTGCCAGTATATTAGGTTGCAGATTGTCTCTTCCATAGCTATCTTAGATAGGAACAAGAGTACCAGCAGTACTAAGAACTGAGTGTTCTCTGCGTTTCACTTTCCAGACATGGATCCATCCATACATCGCACTTTCTGAGCATGTGCATGAGTCTATGCATTTTCACTGATTTTTGCTGTCCTCCTCCTTACATGCCCAAAATAGCCCAAATTGCTGCCAGGCAAATTTTTCCACTCAAGAGGTATTGTATAGAAATAATTTGTTACTTGCTAGGTGATTTTGTTACACTTTACAAAGTGTTCCATGGGTTAGGGATATTCCTCTGCACATGGCAAGAATCTCTGATGGAAGTGAATGACTTCTTGTTTTCCTTGAGAGGCATGTCGAACTCGTGTTACAAAGCATATACCAATGACTGGGGTGCTGCTGGAAATGGAGCACTTGCCTCTTGATGGCTCACTATGGAGCAAACTTGAAATCGAGGTTCTCCCAATTTGTCAGATTATGAGTAAATTATACCAATTTATGGATTATAAATAGTTGATCATGGTGATTATTAACCCTGTGACCTTTTGATGACTTTTACAACTTTCAGGACAAGTAGCCCCAGTATATCATCCAGGTTACTGGAAGTTCTTTCCTGTATTGTTTCATGTTCCTTTGGCTCCTTGCAGCTTAATCCAAAACATGTTTGCTAAAATCATCTTTGCTGATCTGACTCTTTCTCTGTTTTGGAACTACTCCACTGGTTCCCCATTTCCCGTCGTATCTGGTGACTGATGGCACAACATGCAAGCCATCACCTTCACGATCTTCATAGCTTGGTGTTCTGAATTCTGGCTTGGTAGCTTCCTGGCTCCTTCAGGCAGACTTGCATCTTCCTTCCAACTTGCAGCTAGGGGAGAGGTGAGGGAAACCAGCTACACTTAAAAAGCACGTTTGAGGCGAATGTGTACATGCTTAAAGTTAGCAGCCTTGACCATTCATCACCTTACCTGCTCCTTGCTATTTCTTCTGTTCATTCTTGGGGTCTCAGGTGCAACTGGGAAGGGAAGAGTCTTCTGAGTGCATCATGGGTGGGAATGGGGACTGAGGCTGATGACCGGAATTAACAGAATTAGGCATTTTTTTCTAATTTGGGGGGCAAGGGAAAGCTTGACGGCTTTATCAGGGACTGTGTTACTGATCTGAAGTGGACAGCGTCTGCAAGTGAACAGAGGCAGGGCAGGAGCCTGCCTTGGGTTCATGCCTGCTGGGCCATGACTGGAACTGGGTTTTCCTGTCTTGCAACATTTTTTTGAAATGTCAAAAAATTTCTCATTCTGCACGGGACGATGTGTACTTTTTTTGGGCCCTCCGCTCCTGTCCGAAACCGAGGTGCGGAGGCAGGGGCCGGCTGCGGGCCGGTGGGTGCCCGCTCGCCCCTGTGGGCGGCGGGGCTACCCCGCGGGGGGGTGTGGGGAGGGGGGGGCGCCCCCCCTTCTCCCCCCCCCCCCCCCCCGCCTCGGGCGGGTCGGGGGCTGCCTCCCGGCCGCAAGTTCACCCGCCCCGATCGCCACCCCCAGCGCCCCGCCGGCAGCCGCCGCAGCAGCAGCCGCGGGAGGAGCGGGCCTTGCCCCACAGGAAGCGGCAGCCGCTCCTCGAGGGTCTGCTTCGGCCCCGCCGTCGGGGCGAGGCGGGGGGGGGGGAGGGTCCGGGCCCGGGCCCGGGTCCCGGCGCCGGCCCCGCCGCCCGCATCCGCCCGGCAGGTGTCAGTGTGGGCTGCGGGGCCGGGCGGGAGCGCGGAGGGGAGGGAGGGAAGGAGGGAGCGCCGCCGCCGCCCCGCCTTCCCCCCCCCCCCCCCCGCCGGCGGCCCCCGCGCCCGTCCGCCAGAGCCAGACTCGCTGCAGACAGGCGGCAGCCAGCGGAGCGGGCAGGGCGGGGGGGGGGGGAGGAGGAGGAGGAGGAGGAGGAGAGGCTGGGGATGAGTTGGAGGCAGGCACAGCCTCAGCGCAGGGAGAGAGGCTGCCGGAGACAGGCAGGGGGAGGCGGCGAGGCGCCCCGTCCGCTCCGGAGGAGGCCGGCCCGGCGCGGGGGCGAGCGGCGGGGGCCGGGGGGAGGTGAGTGCCTGCGGCCGGCTGCCCGCCGCGCCGGGGCCGAGGCCGGGTGGTGTGTGGCGACGGGGGGGGGGGGGGGGGGGCGTCGCCGCGGCGGAAAGTGGCGGGGAAAGTGCGGGGAGGCCCGAGTTGAAGGTCTAGGAGCGTGCGAGGGACGAGTCGGCGGCGGCCGTGTGTGTGTGGGGGGGGGGCTCCGCCGGCTCCCGCCCTCCCTCCCGCAGTGGCGGGGGGGGGGGGGGGGTTGCCCCCGGCCCCCCAGAGCCGCTGCCGGGGCCGGGCTGAGCGCGTCCCTCCGCGCCCGCCCCCCACCTGCCCCCCTCAGGTGCGCCGGCGGGCGCGGAGGGTGTCGCCTCAGGGGGTGCCGGGCGGCCGATGGCCGGCGTGAGGGGCGGCGGTGACAGGGAGCGCCGTTAGCCGGGGAGGGGGGGGCGGCGGCCGGGGAGCACACAAACCGCCCGCGGCGCCTCCGCGCTGCTCCGCGCGGCCCGGGGAGAAGCCGGAGCGGCGGCGCGGAGGGGAGACCGCCGGGGCTCCGCGGGGGAGCCGCCGCGGCGGGCAGGGCGCCGGGGAAGACGGAGAGCGTGGCACGTTCTCTCCGGCTGCTCGGAAGTAAAGGTTCGCAGCTCCGCCTGGACCCTCGTCTCGCCCCCGGAGGAGCGATGGAACACGGCGGGGTGGGCAGCGCTGGGGGACACCGCCCGCCCCACCTCGCGTTGGGGTGTGCTGCTCAGCCCCGCGGGAGAGAGCCCAGCGGGGTCGGTCTGTGTGCCCAGGTCGGAGCAGGCAGCTCCTGCGGTGTAGCTGCTGGGCTCACGCACAAATGACCCGTGTTTAATGAAGTGACTTTCTTCCCCCCCCCCCCCCCCCCCCACCAAAAAAAAAGTTTATTAGCAGAAGTCTAGCGTTGCCTGCCTGTATCTGACGCCTGCCCGCATTGTTTGCATTGATTATGTGCATCCTGAATTTCTGAATGGTGTGCCAGGTTTTCCATCATGTAGGTGGGTAGGTAGTTATGCGTAGGTTATTATTTGGTGCTTGCTGAAGAGACAAACACACCATTGTGTGTAGGCTTAAGTTCACTAAAGAATAAACAGGAAACAGGCAAAATGCAACAGTAACTTTTACTTTGTGATGAGACCTTAACGGAACACCTAGAATGATAAAGGTTTTAGGTAGCACTTTCTTCTTTATTGTTCAGAACCTTTTCTGAATAGCAAATGATGGTTGTACAAGAGAACAGAAATCCAGTGAATAACTTTCTGTGGCACTAGAAATAGTGTGCTTGTTGTTATAAAAGTTTATTGATCTAAAACATGAGTGTCTTCTTGTCAGGAAGGAAAACTCTGAAGAGGTTTGTCTGTTCTTGTAAACAGAAAACTCTAGCATTGAAATGTTTGTGGATTGGAAAGGTGCACTACATAACGTGAAGACTGAAATGTATGCGACATGGCACATCTGAGGCTAGCCGAAAAGGGGGAGAGTTTTTGCTGGTAAGAAAGCCTGATGGGCAGTTGCTGGTAGGCGTAGATGAGGCGAGAACATAGGTGCTGCATAAGTACAGTAATGTTCCTTTCTGGAACGCGTCTTTTGGGTTTCATCCTTCAATCCCCAAGTATGTTGGTTAGACAGCTTTTATTCTGCCTTCCAATTTCATTTCTAGGATAATGTTTTGGGAAATCTACTCTTTGAAACGATCCAGAGTTGTTTAAATAACATATGATGCACTGTTGAGTAGAACTGAATAACTGTGTGTGTGGTGCACACTTGTATGGTTCCACTAATGAGAATATAAATATTATGGCTTTGTGGCTGTAAATAAGAGGGGAAGTTCTGCTGGAAAACTAGTACACTGGTGGGAAGCACTCTAAGCAACATCCCCTCGTCCGTATTAGCTGAAATAGCGATGGTCCTCTAAAGTTCTATATCAGTACTGGTGTTTTAGCACCAGGTATTAAGTTACTGTGATACATAAAGCGACCAGTGTGAGGAGAACTTAAATTGGAATGCGTCAACGATATGCAGTTATGTATGGAAGTAAAAATACATCTTTTTATTTAATCTGAGTTTATAGCACCCTATTTAATTCTGACTCTTAGGTATGTGAAGATCATTGTTGCCTACATGTAAGGCATATCAGTATTTTCTAGTAAATTCAGATGCCTATGCGGGCCTAAATGATGATAAATGTGTAACGCCGAATGAGTTAACAACGTGAGACAGTATATTTCAGACCATTGGTTTATGTTAATTGAAACATTACAGGCAGTAGGCAGCGTTTGACTGATGAAGTTTGAATTCATTCTTCAGCATTTTAGACTTTTATAAGAAAACTTGTGGATGTAGAAAGAAATTGGGATTCAAGATTGAGGCACAGTTGTATTAAGTTTGGTAAGATTAAAACTATTGAACCGTAGGTTAACCTAAGAATTTAGAATTAACCTGTCCCCTTGTTATTTTTAACTAGATAAAATGCTGTTTTCTCTGTATAGGACATTTAAGGTGAGACTTGAAGAGCTGCTATTAGTTTTCTGTGCACTGAAGGTACCGTGTCTTTTGGGTGGGGGTGGGAGAGGGTGGGGAGAGAAGTTTTCTCTCTGATTTTCTTGACCAAAATTTAGTTCTCTTTTTCACAGCTGCCCTGCAGTACTCTGTCTAGCGGCTGCTGTCCTTCCACCAAGAGCTGGTCACATTTCAGTGACGCTGTCTAAAATAATTTGGAATACTTTTGGGATATGATGTGCCAGAAAGAAGTAAATGATGATTGAATTAATAGAGAGGTATCTTAGAAGTAATTTAACTCAATACAATCTCTAAGAGAAATGAGGTGTTAAAAAGTTGGGCATGCCTTGCCCAACAACTCTTGCATCAGCAGGCATGGTTGTTGCATTTAACTTGTGAGTGGTCTTGGAAAAGTTTTTTTCTGTCTGGTTTCAAATAGTTTAAAACAGTTCTTTGCAAGTAAATTGCCAGTTATGGAATACAAATACTTCTAGGAGTTTAGAGATGAATTTTGCTGCAGATTGATTCTGTGGTAACCGTGAAATTCTTCAATGGCACCAAGCTAGTATCAGCTGCTCGTTAAAGGCACTGATGCCAGAACAGTGGTGCATCAGTTGCTGGGAATCCAACCCTGTAGTGAAATGATTCATACATATACATTTTCTTTTCTCAGTTGACAGCTATTTTTAAGAGTAGCCGTCTTGCCTAGAAGGTTGATATCTAAGCAAAGGCAGCCTAGATAGCTAAAAATTTCTTTCCCACCAAACATAATCTTATTTTTGCCAGACTTCTAATATGTACGCTGAAACATTTAAATTGAATTGATTTTAATTGATTCTTGCTAAATTTCTGGTGCTAATTGGTCATTATAAAGGAATCATGACATTTTGGAGCTGCTGTCAGGAAGTCAGCAATTTTTTTGCACAAACTAAGATGATGAGTTTGAAGTAAATGTCAGTTTGAAGCAATTTCTAATAATAATGGGTAGCAGTATCTAAATGATAGCAGATTACCTGAGTAACTTCTTGAAATTAATGGGATTCTCTAGGTATACAAGTCTGCAGAAATGGTCTCAGAATGAAATAATGACACATTTGTCCAGCGTACTTTAACTGTTTCTATGTGCTGCACAGGCAGACTATGCCAGTGAAGGAGAGCTATTGACCTTTTTCCCCATTGTGTTCTTTTGAACCTTGTGTTTGAAAGAGAAATTTAAGTTCTTTATTTTAGAGAGGAGTTTGATTTGCTTACTTCTGAGACTGTCAGTTGAGTAATAGTAACTGTAAGGGGACTGCAGTAGAAAGAATGCTTGCAGGTGAGTAAGAGTGATCACAACATTACAGTGTGTTCTGTATTTCGTGCTGGCAAAATATCTCTGTATTCATCATCTCTATTTAATGTATACATTTCAGTAGCGTATGCCTTGATTTAGCATATTTGGAATATGCTAAACATAGATGCATTTTACTAAGCACTTTTTCTTATTGTTTAGTTAAGCAGTGGAAATTTGCAAATACCCGTATCACCATTCATTATCACTCAGTGTAATAATGGGTAAATTTAATCTTCGTGATGAAGATTATTTTAGTCACAAGAGACAAGGGAATGAAAATGAATAATTTTCTTGATGTTGCGCTGTGTCTGTGTTGTTCATCTCTGCCTTTCTTTTCTCTAAAATCCTACCACAGACAGCACTGACCTTTTAAACTGTTTGGATGATCTTGCTCTACATCAAACTTTTCTTTCAGATAGGAGGCAGAAATTAAGAAGAATCTAAATGCAATTTCTCTTCTTATTGCCAGTGGAAAGCTTTCCTAGATTTGAAGCAAGTTTTCTTTGTGCCAAATGGTTGACTTTTCTAGAATAAAACCTCTCTAGGGTATGCAAAAAGTCCTCTGGTTAATATATTGGCATTCCCAGAACCCACTAAAACTTAGGCAGGTTGCCAGACACCACTTAATGAGGATGCCGAATGTCTGGCACAAATCTGCATGAAAACCAGCAAAGAAGCTGGGGGTGGCAGTGTGTGTGGTGGGGAGAGGGCTGGGAAGGCGACACATCCACACCCATAATTTATTTTTAATGTCTGCATTTTGCAGAGAAACTGATCAGAAATCCTTACCACTGGATTTTGAAAACTCACTGGGCGCAGGAGTCTGGATGCTCCAAATTGAGGTAGCTGCATTCTCATAGAAATATAGTTTTATTATGAAAGTAATTTGTGAGTTAGGGAGGTTAGTCTTTGAGGAGAGCACCAAAAGAGGGTGGGAAATGATAGTGATTTTTTGTTTTATTATCTGCTAAAACTGAAAAGCATTTGGAAGTGTGGTTAGAAAATTAGGGGACAATGGAAGTCAGTGATTGCCAGCATCCACACAGAAAGGCTGTTAAAGTTACATGGCAGGGATAAATAAACTACTGCTGCTAGAACACTTACGCTCAGTGTAAACCTGTGGTGTGTGGCTCTGCCTGATGCCACTGTGCTTAGGTTTTGCTACGTGTTAAGTAGAATTGTAGGTGTAATAGACTCCCTGATGGCTAGATAACTGTTAAAAAGATTAGTCATAGGCCAAGCTGAGGCATTTTTCCATTAGAGTCTCATTAGAAACAGAATATATTGTTTTGTGTTGAATCAAACGTTTAGTCTTAGAGGTTGAAACTGATTAAGCAAACTTGGTTATATTCTGAACTGAACATTACTTCAGATGTTTAAAGCACAAACATTTTCAGCTTTTTTCCCAGGCTTCAGTCTCTCTCCTACCAAGCCAAAAAATATTAGTCCTGTATAGACAAATTTATAAATAGGCATTGGGTTGGTAGGCATGACTGAAAATATTTTTTTATCCAAAGTAATTCTAATAGGAGTTTTTTGCACATGGCTGAATTCGGAAACATGTGTGCTTGTTACTTGCTTTTCAGTATAAGTTTCAGTTGTATATTTTACAGTTTTGGAGAACTATTCCTCTTAAGAGGAATTTTACTTACTCGAATAGCACTTACTTGATGTGTACTTTTGGATAGGACTAAAATGTAATCCAGGTGCTCTTGTTTGGTTTCACTAAGATGAAGTGATAAATGACAATATTAAAGTCATTGGACTTTAATGCTGGTTGCAGTGGAAAAAAGGACAAGTGTGTTTTGACAGTTGTATGGGGGTAGTAGCAAAGTTTTATCTGTGTTGACACTGACTCCTAGCTGTATATAGGACACGGAAGACAAGTGGTGAGAGTGGTGGACATTGTACCCACATTTTTAAACGAGCCTGTGTTCAGGAATAGTTCTAACAGGCAGGACAGTATCTCCTAGAGAAGGTACACTGCCCAAATGTTGTACATGAGAATGGAGTGGGTCGATGAAGTGTCTGTAGGAATTTTGTGTTTCCATCTCCTAGTGCTCTTGATTTCTTCCATGCTAAACACCCTGATACCTTTTTTGTTGAAAACCGATAATAAAATCTGCTTCTGAAAAAATGTAGTCACGGGATTGCACTTGCTATTGCCTGTAAAAGATGAGTTTGGAGATTTCCATTCTTTTTGTGTTCAGTATTTCATTTTGTTCCTATGTTCTGAAATTGTTTGTAAAAGATGTACTGGCTTTTAGAGAAGATGTGCTTTTTTGAATGTTTGTATGGTAAATATCTTGAGGTTTGAATTATTCTATCATAATCTTTGACCACTGAATGTATTTAAGTCGTGATTTTAGAGGACAGTATAAAATTCTGTTAGAGTTCTTGTTAGAACGAATATTAATACTTACTAAAGTAAAATCTGGAATCTCTCCCACATTGAGAGGAGACTGGAAAACAGTGTTTCCTTCTGGATAAACCCTGATTTTTACTCAGAATTCTAATATAAAAGAGTTGACTCATCTGCCTAGTATTATCTAGTATATGCCAGTATAAGGCTACTGTGCTTTGTCTTTAATTTTCAGCATCCAGTACTTGCAAGCTTCTTCAAACAGTACTCTGTTTTTTTTAAACACAACTTCCACTCTTCTTGAAAAGAAAATGTGTGATTCTTTTTTAATTACCTCTTTATGTTGTGTAGCTGAGCCTATTATTTTCATTTCTCACACCTGTAACCTACTTGTCCTCCATTTCATAGAGGGAAAGGAGGGGGCAGTCTGTAACTGAGATATGAAGCAATCTCTTTACAACCACCTTCTTCCACTGAGACTTTAATGAAATTTTTACTGTGTGTTAATTAAGAGTGATCCATTATTACTTTGGACTTGTAAACACCTTTAAACATTCCACTAGGTGTTAATGACACATGAAGCAAGAATTAATATGAATTTGTTAGTCCTATGTCTAGTAGGGATGTACTATATGTAATTGCCTAAATGTAGCAGTGTTTCTTAAACTATTGGGTGTAAATGGTATTGCTTCATTTTCTGCTTTTGCTTAACCATTAATTATTTAGTCAAGTGATGCTAATTCGTAGAGCATATTTTGGCCTGTATGATACAGAATTTCAACTGGACCTTTGCCAGGGTTTGCTTGGGATTTTCATAAGAGAACAGCGAGTTGCCTGGCTTCTGTCCTATGGGTCAGAGTTGAGGAGCATAGCAGAAGGTGTGGGAGAGATGTGGGGAATTCTTATAAATAACCTAACTTAATCTCCATAGCTGTTGTACTGGTGCCTTCTGTGAAGTACCAAATTGGTGTGTGTTCTTCTCTTATAATTTCACCTTAATGGATGACTGGTTTTGTAGGTTTTGCTTAACTAGTGTTAAGCAAAATTAAATTGAACGTTTGTAAAAATATGTGCAGATAAGAGACAATACTCCTAAATTAAAGATTGCACCTCGTCATATGAAAGCTAGACCTGGGCTGACTAATAGCCTCTGTTGGCCAGTGCAGTTCACATGTAGACATTTTGTTTTACAAAAGGTTTGTGTTGACTATAATTCCTCACCAAACTTGTATGGGTAGTGGAAGTGGAGAGGAAGGGAGTTCTATGAATATCTCCAACACGGATGTTTTCTGTCCTTGTGACCCTTTGACATTCCTCTTGCTGTTTTAATAACCTTCTTAGCAGGTTTTTAGAAACAGCACATTTGAGATTAACTTTTTGCAAGTACCCAATTTTCACTTATAATGTCATAAATTATGAGTTATTGTTATTTAATTGGGAGGCCTAAAACTGTGATCCATCTATCCAATCAAAGCAGCTTGCATAATGTTGAATACAGGTACTGTTTGGTGCCTACTTTCACATAGTTTATAATAATAAAAAAAAAATTTAAAAAGCTACCATCTGTTGATGAACAGAAATACTGCCAATGTTTGTCAAATGTGTGCTTTATCTGACCTGTTCTACTTAGCACCTTATGGCAAAGCTTTCTCATCAAAGCATTTTACAAATATCTTTATTCTTAGAGTGCCTTATTAGACTGATAACAATGGTGGTATCACTTTTTAATGTAGGGCTTAATGTACCAAGGATTAGGGAGATAAACATCTCTTTAGTTGCAAGAGGAGGCCACCTGGAGTGGGTACAGAGATGAGGATTCTAACTCGCAGCTGTAGGTGAAAATCACTGTTGTGTTCTAATGATCTTTACAGCCTTTTGATGAAAATGACTGGAATACTGTTAAGTTTCTACAGCAGAAAGCTGCAATAATCTATGTAGATTGGTCTCCTTTTTTTCACAGGGGGTGGCTGGGCAAGTAGGTAAGTTTCAAGAAACAAATACAGCAGTGCTGATGTGTGTTAGTGCTTACAATCCACAGTAATGAGTTAAGAAGCATTTGGTTCATGGTTCTTTTTAATTTTGTTTGAAATTACCTAAAAACATAGCAAACCAAGAGGACTTAAAAGCAATAGAGAGAGGAAGAAGAGGGCCTCTATGAGTTGTAGAGTGGGAGTTAGATGTGTAAGATATTCTAAAAGTGTCTTTTGAAATGATGAGTTTTGTCTTCAGTTGAATGTGCAACCAGCAACAGACTCTGCCGTTTCGCATTCCCTGTTTTCCCCTGGGTATTGTTAGAGGTTGGAGATAAAAGCCTTTAATCATGTGTACGTGGAGACACCAAAGCAAATCACTGGGAAGTGTCAAGTCAAGATGTATATGTTCAAGTATGTTAAACTTGTTGTGTGAATGCTGTGTTGAATATAGAACAGGCTTATGTATTTAGCTTGAATCAATCATAGGTCATTTTATATCTGCAGGAGAACATCATTCAGAACATAAGTTAAATTACAGTGATCTAAAACCATCTGTGTATGAACAAGAGCCTCTTGACATGATGTTTACCATGCTTTAACTTCAGCTTTTTATACTGTACTTGATTTATCTTAACTTTCCTCTGTGTTGCTTATTATTGATCAGTTTTCATGATGCTCCTACTATGAGGCATCTTAGATGGAGCTAATTACAAACTTGCAAGTGAACGTAATTTACTCAGAAAATGGCAGTTCATTGAACTTGGGATGTTTCACTGCAAATATTTTAGATTTGACAGACTTTCACTGAAATCAAAATAAGACACAACCTCTCTAATTCCTGGAGAACTGTGTTTTGTCCAGAGGCCAGGTGTTTTCAGGGTCCTTGGCATGGAGCTAAACTGCCAAGGATCCCACTTTGTGACCAGGGACACTGTTTCTAGGAACATGTGGTTTCGTTGGACAGCCTGCACGAGAAGTCTGCTGCAAAGTCAAGGACTGAAGAAATCCCTGTGGACCCACCTCAGATTGGGGGACCTGCAGTGATCCTCTGTATCTACATATTGAAACTGTCAGTCCTCTAAAGAGTAAAACTAAGAAAAAAAAATCCGTTCTGTTTGATGGTTTTAAAACTGAAGCCTTTAGCTGGTAGGGAATTAGGAGATTTGGGGGGTTTGTCTGCTTTGAGAGAAATTAAAAATATTGGGAAATATCTTGCAGCACAGAAATTGCCTAGTTCTAGTCTGAGCCATGTTTCATTATGCTTTCATGGATGCCAATTAGTATCTCTCTTGCCCTTTCTTTTCAATCTGGAGTTCATCTGAAGGAGTACCTCAGGAGAACCAAAGCCTCTGTTGCCCCTTTGTCATGTCAGCCCTGACCACAGAGGTTTGCAAGCTGCACTTCCCTATGTCTTGCATAGGAAGACTTACATAAAGGAAGGAATACCCTGAAGCTTTTATGTTGTAGCAGGTTAAAATGAACAGTGAAGCATATATTCATCAGGGTTCTGAGAAAGACGGGAGGTAGTTGTCATGTTTTTTCTGTTTTTGTCCAGCTGAACTTGTTTCCCAGAGGGAACTGTCCAGTTGAAGTAGTTGCAGACGCAGTGTATGTAGCTGGAAATTATGTTCTACCTAAGCCCTTTTGTAAGTGACCCTTATAAAATTGGGACTTTCCGTGGATATTCCTGTTGAGGTCCATGATGTGATGGAGGTAGAGATTATATTTTTTCTCCAAAGAGGAAAAGGATACCCTTGTCTCTTTATTTATAAACATTCTATTTTATAAGATGGTTCAAGGATTGTTATATTCTCCCTATAAGAAAAACCTTCTGAACTTTCAATTGGTCAAGAAGATAAAAGCTGCACTAAAAGCTGTGAATGGAAACTTGGGAGCAACTCTGATTTCAATATGTTGAAATTAGTGCATGGTTGAAGATACTGAAAGCACAATTGTCCCTTTAGAAAATGAAGAGGCAAATGAGTTATGATACATTAGCTGTTGTACATTGAGCTGGGGCTTCCAAGATGTTTGCATACTTGTTAAGTTTATGGCCACTGCAGCAGAGGCAGACAAATTTTAGCAGCTTAAGCATCTCCTTGACTCGTGAATGTACAGAATTCCTAACATATTCCCAGGGTCAGTGAGTTGATTTTTTTTTTTTTTTTGAAACTGAAAAGTTTTGTCACAGAGTTATAATAGTCTCAAAGATCTAACTTTCTTGGTTTACGTGGTATAGCAGATATTGGAGATGAGAAAATATGTGATAAGTCATCCTCCTGATATCTTGAGTCTTACGTTTGGGTGAAGGAGAAGAGTAAAAATCTTACTGGATGCTAAGGATAGTCTCTTTTCACAGTGTAAAAGTGTCAAAAGAATATTTTTTTTCCTGTTTCTGACCTTGATGCATAAAATAAGCCATAGTCCCTCATGTACTTGAGATGTTCTCAGGTGTCCCTGACACTTACCAAAAAACAAATGTATGCAACTGGTTCTGTTCTCTCCCACATACTTCTGCTAGTTTTCCTGTTGCTCCTGTAGCTAGACCTCTCTCTCTCTCTCAGTCCTTTAGAATACAGACATTTCAGGGATGTCATGCATCTGTAATGTCTAAATGGCTTCCTCTTCTTTCCTTTCCCCTTCCACCCCAATCAAGAAATTCCAGATGGAAGCTTTTTGGTGTCAGTAACAGCTGCACAGCAGATAATTTTTTGCATCCTTAGAGCTGTAATAGTTGTAACTCCATAACCATAGTTATGATACACAATTACATTAAGGATCTTCTGGTCTTTAAGTTTCCTCAAGGCTTTTCTAACCATCCTTGATAAAGCATTTTCCCCTATTTTCTGTTCCTGCTTAGAAGTAGCTTCTTTCAACAGAAGTTAAGATATTCTGTTGTAAACTGAATTTTTAGGAAGTCTGAATATTTCAGAGTCCTGTGTTGTGATTCAAAAATTGTGCTCCCTTCTTTCATCTCTAGGGTTTATAATAAGGTGTCAGCAATGATCTAGTCCATCTGGGAGCTTGCATCAATGCTTGGGAGAGCCATATGTGTCTGCCTCAAACAAGGCTATAGAAAAGTGTTCCACTAGCAACCAAGATGTCATCCATCTGCTAGACAATCCTGTAGCTAGTTAGCTTAATGACGTATTTATTTGACTAGATGTTTCTGCGTAGCAGACTCCAGCTTTCCTCCGTGTTCAAATTAATACCAAAACCTCCGTGCTCTGGAGAAAAAAACCTGCCCATTCTGGAGAATGTCCGAAAGTTTGTGGCTTGATGGGTTTGATCTATTTATCTGCTTCGAGATGTTGCACTCCTAAATTCTGAGTGAGCACATTGTTAGGAGATCGCTCCAGCCTTCCTGTGCAGGGAGCCCATGCAGTGCAGGTGTCTGGGTGGCAGAGGGATCAACAGACTAGACGCAAGACCTGGGTGACCTTAGATGCATGTAGAAATCCAATCATGCTGCTACTGCTTTAGGGTATTATTTTAGCACATGGAGCTCTGTGAGGATTTCCTCCTGCAGCAGTTGGAGCTGGAATTGTCATAGTAAACATTTTACCCAGCTACATAGAAGAAACCACGTGATTATTTCACTCAGTGGCTTTAATGGAAATGTTTATTCAATGTTAAGGGGTTCACAGTCTTCAACGTACACATTCTAGATATTTGTATTCTCAGATGGCCCTGTAAAGTCAGAGGTGCAGGAATTGTGGTGGAAGTGTACTGTGGGAAGAGAAGCCCTGTAAACTTCAGATACTGCTCGTTCTTACTGTCGTAAAATAGAGCACATCGGTACTGATTGTCATTGATGCTTTTTTTTTTTTTTTTTCCCAGCAGCTCTATCTGCCATTTCTTTTTAGTCCAAAGAGGCTAAGTCACTGTTGCGCATTCTAGGCTGATCTGATTTCTAATTTATCTGTGGGTCAGAGTTGAGTTGAGAAGGAGGCAAAACAACAGGAGAAATGCAAATCTAGATGAAAAGAATGTTTTATGTTAATAGCAATTATATTAATCTGTGTTGAGGCAATCTGGTGAGTTTAATGTGAAAAAATGGATATGTGTATTCAGACAAACCAATATAAAATTGGGTCCATCAGTAAATCTTCATTGATACCTTGCAAGGGAGTTTACATGCAACATCACATTGATTTCAGTGGGAATTGAGAGGCCGTCGCAGCTTTTTCTGAATACAGCTATTTGTATGATCGGAGCCAGCACAGTGCTATCTACTGAGTTTGGTAAATTTTACCTGACAGTCATTGTTTAAAAATTAGTGGACATGGATAAAAATGCTTAGTGAACTTCAAGGAAAAAACTAGTAGTCTTTGCAGGTCCTAAATAAGGCTGAGAAATGGATCCTAAATAAGGCACAGAAAAAAATTTGTTTCTTGGCTGTACACTAGAGGCCTCTCTTCTTACAGGTGTAAAACTTTTTTTTTGTGGGCATAGTAGCAGCTGTAAGCTGAAAAAGTAGGTGAAAGTAAAATCAGGACAATTCCATGGAGGAGTGTAGAGTTTTCCAGGCAAAACAGAGATTGAAGAGGTGAACTGTACTCACTCTTATTTCATCTTCTAATGATACAAAGAGAATTGTAGAATACTTCAGGTCAGAAGGGACCTTCTGGAGTTCATGTAGTCCAACCTGCAGTAATAGGACTAAGGCTTTTCTGAAGAAATGATCTTGAATCTAGAAATTTGTTATTTAGATCTTAAGTTTCAAAATGATGTTTTTTCCATATGTCTTGAATTGCTTGTGTTTGGGCAGAGGAGCAGTAAAGGTCAAGTGGAAGAAAATAAATTATGAAAAAAAGACAACCTTAATTCTAAAGATTCTCAGTAAGTGCCAAAAAAGAGCAAAGCTGACATGAACTCTTGTTGTAAGTGGGAGGGAGCTACCATCTCATGAGTAGCTGGAAGCTGTTGCATGTGTTTCAAGTAATCAACATTGTTTTATTTCCTTGAGGTGTTCTCTTCTAAGTGTTGTCTATGTAATTAGTAAAGAATCTTGCAGTTTAGTTTTTGAGGAGGGAGACAGCTGACAATTCTTCACTGATACGAACGTATGTATTTTTATTTGTATTCCTTTTGCCACAGGGCTACTATTCATCGTTAAATAAAACACAGTCAAAGCATCTTTTCCACATCACCTTATAAAAACATAGAACTCCTCTCAGAGATAACTCTCTGATGGGTCAGAGTAACATTGAATAAGCTTTTGGTGAGAAAGGGATTTTACATCTTGCTGGAAAGCTTACTGTATCAAAATTTGGTTTAAAACAGAATGAAAAAAGCATTAAAAGAAAAAATCACTTAGAATGATAAGTCATAACGTTACAAAATAGTGTAAAATTTCTACCTTCTAAAATGCCTATTTCAGTTTTTATGTCATGAGTAGTGTCATCAAAAGGATACTCTACAAGAAATATTTCTGGTTTAATGCATTGGATTTTCTGATGGAAAACAGATCCACAGGCGTATTTCTACAAGAACTGAAAACTTCTTGTTTGGGAGCTTTGCTTTGTATAACTTAGTTACGTTTATTTGTTTTGGGTTTGGTTTTTTTAAGTTCCTTTACTTTCTTTGCACTTCCACTGCAAATTTGGAATTTGATTAGGGAAATTACTAAACCTCTGTTGTTCTGATGCTTCATTCTGTTCTGTTGCTTCATTCTTCTTCATATTTATTTTACCATTTAAGAGTATGTATTACCGTATAGAAGATGGGGTATCTTCCTAATTGGTCTCAGCTATTGAATATGGTTTGTCTGACTCGATAGCTAGTAGTATTAATCTTCTTTATTTTTTACATTTAAAGATACTATGCAAGATCTTAATTATTTTTTTGTATCTCCTCCTGCCGATTTCCCAGTTTTGTTTACCTGCTGCTAATCTTATGTAGCTTAATAGTTCCTACAAATGGAAGACAACTTATACAGAAACCTAATAATTTTGAACCTACTTTATGTTTCTGTTCACTTCAAATTGAGGCTAATGATAAACCAAATGAGGTTTTGCTTCTGAAGAGCATAGTGCTGGCTATGTCAAGTCTTCCTCCCATTAGCCAAGTGTTTTCCTTCTTCCAGCACTTCATATGTGTTGATGCATATATGATTTTCCTGTCATTAAATGTTCCTGTCCAGTTATGCAGAAGTGCTGTGTTACAAAAGATGATTATGTGCTTGACTTCTGCTGAAATAATTAACATAAAATTGGACTGTCTTCTCCAATTTAGTTCATGTGTACTAAGATAGCTTTGTAACGCATACTAACCAAAAAAAAGGGGATGCAGGTTGGTGGTACATCTTCCTGGAGTGATTTCTGGAATGCTGTTGCTTGGGTCTCACAGTGATAGAGTTATAAGTCTTTGTCTTTGTATTTGGATATTCAGAATAGGAAAAAAAAAGGGGGGGGACATACACAAATATTTGACTTTGGAAAGTCCTTATGCTTGATGCTCGGTGGTTTCTGGTTGGCACTATTTTGTGTTATGATCTTAATGCTACTTAAGTTAAAAGGAAAAGACTTAGAAAATAAGTGAAAAAGAAGAGTGTCTTTGACTTCAGCCTTGGAAGTCTCTTCTGTGAGCTTGAATATGTGGTAGGCTTGAATGCTGCAAGAGCCAACAGGATTATTTCGACATTGCTCAACAGGGGCTAGGCCTTGAATACAGAATTACGGATGGACACAATGTCTAACTTTAGTAGTGTAACAACCTACAGTGAGTGAGTTATCACATCAAAGTCTGACCTACTGGAAATGGTAGATGATATGAAAACACTCACTTTATTTTAAAGTACTTGCTCTTTAGGTCTGCCAAAGCAATTAGCCACCTTTTAAATTTCTTCTTAGCTGTCTGGTTGCTGACACAGCATAATTTTTTTTTGTTCAGGGTTCTTCATATGAAAGTAAATTACATGCTACAGGGTGCATTTGTTTTGTGAATGTCAATTTTACAGTCAAAACCTTATAAGCTGCTGGATAAACAAGTTATGTTGTAATTAGGTATGTCTGTTTTCACCAAAACTATGTCAGAATGTAAAACCATCAGATTAATTAGAGTTTGATTAAAGTGGCATGAGTATCATTGTGCAATCTCCCCCGCACTGTTTTTGTGCCTATGCTATGAACACTGTATTCCGTTTGTAGTGTCAGATGATCCTGCAAAGAGCTGACCATGAAATATTTTCTTGCATTGTTTTTTTATTAAGAATAACTGTTGAGAAATTACTCATGATGATACTTGTCTGCAAATGTTGTTTTATCTGTTAATGTTAAATAAAGAGAAAAGTTTCAGATGTTATTCATGTTTTTCATCTTATTTTTAGATAGCCTGTAAAAGGTGAATAGTACAAATACAATACCCCATATAATTGAAAGTTACTGACAAAATGGGGTAAAGTAATATGGATAATGCAAAACCCAAACATGCTTATAATGCATAAATACGTTAATTAGCTTTACAAATGTGTTTTCCTTGGTCTAGAACCTTTAAAATGAAGCTAGCGTATAGAAAACTTGAAATGAAAGTTCATGAATGCTTGAAATCCAGTATGGACTAGAGCAAGGACTTAAAAACCAACATGAAATATATATTGCAGAGGCTTGTAATGATTTTACAAAAAAAATTGCTATTCTTTTTCTTCTCTTTGCATGAGCAGCTGTTAGATTCATGCCATCTCAAATGTTTAAGGAGGGAGCAAGACTCTATTTCCTGTGTTATTTTACATGCTTTCACTCCATACATTACTTAATTAAACTGGCTGGTATAGAGGACCATCTGCCATCCAGAACCACCAAGATGACTTCTAGACCTTCTTGTCACTGTTAATTTAATTTTCCTCTCACTGCTGTTGAGACTGTTTCTCCATCCATTTCCACAAACTTTGGGAATCTTAGCTTAGTAAGAGTTTCCTGGGTGCCAGGTCTAAACCTGAGTTTGTGAATATTCAAGTAGCCTTCTTGAGTAGGTCACTTGTGGACTCTGTATGGGATACAGAGCTTATGTCATTCTAGCCTAAGAAACCTTGCCAAGGCAGCAGAAAAGTGGTAAACTTTGCCAATTGTTTGCTACCAGCTTTGCTCTCACTTTCGTTAAAAGCTGCAAAGGGGGACAGGCATGAATTGTAAATGGACGACACTGCTTATTTCACTGCAAGAGATCAGTTTGGTCCTGTGGTTTGAATTCTGGATTAAAAAAAACAACCCAAAACTCCCCAACAGCCTCTTCCTGTTGCAAACTCCAAGTTAACAGTTGTCATGAAAACGGGGAAAGTAGAAGAGATGGAAATGTGTTTATAAACCGATACACAGTGGTGTGTTTTCCCTCATCAATACTTTTTTAGGTTTCTTATTTTTATTTTTTATAAAACATGATTTTTCCTCCCTCCCCAGTTCTGCTCAACTTATCAGATGATTGAACTTAAATTAAGTATTTCCTATATATGATTTTCAGGAAAACAAATTTACTGGTCCCCACTCTGCAGGAGTCTTGTGCTGATGTTGCTGGCTGGCTGTGCTCACTGTTAAGAGTACTGTTTATAAGCGAGATTATAACAAGGAAAACACATTGACTACTCTCAAGACAGATTCTCATTTTATACTTAAGTCTGTGTTCATAACTGAAAATGTGGGATATATTCAAATTTGACCTTCTGTTCATGTCTGTGAGAGGAAAAATATCTTTACATTTTAAGTTATTGCTTATTGTGTCTGTGCAAAGGTAGGTCCTCTTGGTGTGAGGAGAGTTATTGAACACGTCCAGATTTGCTCTCTGTAAAGCTTTAGGAATGCTCACCTTGGTATTTTATGTTTTGGGGTGTGCGTAAGAAAAAAAAAAGAATCTGCTTTAAGTTAAGGGTAGTAGGCTGTGTGGAAGGATCCCAGCAGCTAGTCTTTTGATTGTGGCTATTTGAAAGAGAAATGTTAGCAGTGTAATTTTAGCAGTGTTCACAGATCTGTGGTGATTTTCTTACATTTTATGCCAGATTCAGAAAAAGATAGTTAACTTACAGACTTTCAGTAGGAAAAATTCTTCTTTTCTAAAACCAGGACCACAAGGACATTAATACAATGTGACAATATTGCTTATTGCTCATGCTTAGGAATCATTGTATTTTGAGCATCTAAGAACTTTGTTTTATTGTTAGGGATCAAAAACTGTGCAGTGTCAAATGCTGAAATTTTGAATTTTTATATGATGCTAATGATGTATTAGCAAAGACATTGAAAGAAGCAATAACTTTTAACTATATAAAAAATATATATATATTCTTTAGGTCTGAATATGAAATGATAATTAAAAAAAACAACCCAGGCGACTGTAGCCTTCCTTCATGATGCATAGGGTTCGAACTGTGGTTGGAAGTAAATATGGAAACTCAAAGGAAATGAAACATATCTGAATAGATTATCAGTGGCACTGTTTAATGCAAATGAAATGAGTTGTTTAGACATTATAGGGCTTACTTTGCCACATGTTGAAAATCACCTGTGATATAAAAATAAAACATAGTATTTAAAAAGGAGAGGCCAGAAGATTTAATCCAGAAGATTTAAATCTGACAAATGAGCATCTGATGCCTTGACCGAGCTGAGGAGCTGTTCCACCGTAGGGGTGCAGGCAACAATACTCTCGTATCCCTGAAAATGCAAATTTGACAGAAATGGCTGTTGCTCAAGAGGACTGCTTCCAATTTGCCAGACACCTTCCCCACATACCCCTCAGTACGGCATGCTGAGGAGGTTATTTGTACATCGATGTTCTTTTTCTTCTCTACTTGCCTTTCCTTCTCCACTTCTTTGTTTTGCTGCCAGTGAGCTATTCTGGTTTCCTGCAAACCAAGTTAATGAGCTAATATTGATACTTTCAGGTAGCTTATTCCCATCTGTTCTTGCAACAAAATAAATGTTCTGACTAAATACTGTAAGTATTTATGAAGCATTCCATCAGAGGGAAGGACTGCATCTGAGGTTGGATTTTAGGGTACAGTTGCTTTCTCCAAGTTAAAGCAAGTGTATATTTAGAGAGGCAAAGAGATAAAAGGCAGAAGATGACTGCGTAGGGAGGGTGTTTATGCATGGATATATACATTATATATAAAGAAAAAAATTAGTCACATGGATCTTTAAAATGAAGCGACTAACGATAACTGACTCTAACTCCCTTTAGAGTGTTCCATGCACAGTTACCCTGAAGTATCCTTTCCTCCGTCCTTTTCTGTTCTCCTATGTTGAATGAATACCAGTGGGGTCGGAAAAATGGTTTTGGTAGACTGTTACACTGTTGCTTCAACCTATGGCTCATGTAACCCTGCAGATGATTGGAAAGAGGGAGCAAATTACATAGCTACCTTCCATGGAGCTGTGCGTCGTTTTGTCTGTATGTTTTGTCTGTATGTTTTGTCTGTATACATGAGACCATTTAACACAGGGAAGAGTCTGAGTCTGGGACTGTAAAGAGGACATCGACATTATTTTCTTATGTTGGTCTACTGTGTTTTTTAAAAAAACCAAAACAAAACATGTATTTTGAGAGAAAAATAGATTATAAGGATAATGGGTATAATCATAAGGTACCTGACCTGGTTTTACAAATACTAAACTGCATGTTGGCAGGCTTTCCCAGTGGTGACTTGTGGACATACAGGAACCTTGTGAGTTACAGATTTTTGGATGTGACTCATGCTGCTGTTATGTTTATTGCTATCATGCTTACATCACATAGCCAAAAAAAAAGTCTAGGTGTCCATTCACTTTCTCTCACGATATGAGGCTTGACCTAATTTCTGGGAGCATGTTCCTTTTTTCCCTGCATTGCTGCATGGGATATGTTCAGTATCGAACTGCTGCATTCCTTCAACTTCCATTTCTCTTGTAATACAAATACAGTGCACTGTGATGTTTTGGGGGTGTTTTTGCTGTACCCTAAAATATCTCTGGTATGTAAAAATCTGATTTTTCTCTATTGAAACATATACATTCATCAGTTATGTTACACGTATCATACTTTACTTTGGAGTGGCCATTGTAGTAATGTACTGCACAGAAGCCAAGTAGGGCAGCAGATCTTGTGTAAGGTGGACTGCTCCTGGAATCTTTCAGTTTCTACCAGGTGGATGTGATCTTTTAGAAATATCCAGTCTCCCTGTGTTTGATTGTCGTTGTTCTGGTGGCAGCCTGACCCTGTCCTAAGGAGATTCTCTTATTTCCTGGCTATAGACAAGGCCAATCTGGTGAACTTTTCATGTTGACTGTGACATTTTGCTTACAGTTAAAGCATTTTGTAGAAGTGGAAACTGTTGTCTTGACAACTAAACTCGAGCTAATAATAGATAACTAAAGAAACCACAAGTCCAAACATATCATAATTCTTACAAAATTAAAACTTATTCTTGGTTTTGAGAGCTGATCTGACGACAAAAGTGTTTGTGTTTTAGATCTGTAGCATAAAGAGCTCAGACTTCACTGTGGCACAATAGTTTTGTAATGGAGTTCATCTGTATCTATTTTAGAGGCTGGTTTTTCTGTGATAAAATGTGTTTTCTGTGCTAATTTTCTGCGAAGACAACTATTTATTTGCACTGTAATGGCTCTTCCTTACCTTTCAGTGAGTTAAAATTTCAAAGGTGTGTTGCAGTTTGATTGGAAATCATCATGTCAATCCAACGTACTCTGTATGCTTCAGAAGAACCCTGGTTTCCACTTTGAGAGCCAAGTAATAGATTCATTGTGATTTTTATCCTCCCCTAGAAGATTAATCATTTCGTTTTCTTCCCCCACTTACGCTCTTAACCATTTTAAAGTTGAATTTCCAATATGATTTGTTTTGTGGTTGCAAGTTAATAGAGTAGAAGCAATGGCATGTAACGTGATAGTTGGAAATGCTGGAAGAAACTGTTTCTCCTTCATCTGTTTAGTTTTACTATTTAACTTCGATTTTTTTCGGTGGGCTTATTCCAGTTCTTTTTAAGATGAAAGGCAGTTACCCAGTCTTCATTAGCTTGCACTTAGCGTGTAGTGCTTAGATACTACAGTAATATGAACACTATACAAACTTTTATGAAATAAAATATTACTTTCATCTATCACTCCTCCCCCCCTTCTCCCCCCCCCCCCCCCCCCCCCCCGAAGAGCCAGATAGCTCCCCAGCATTTCTGCTGTGCTTCTCCCCAGAGCAGGGTGTGAATAGACCTCAAAACATGGAACTTAAGTTCTGATCCTCATTTAGAGGAGGAACAGCAGTTCTGGCTCGGCGTGAAGTTGTTCCTCTGGGTATAGGGTTCTTTAGAGGAGGTAGCATGAAGAATTTGTATCAGAAATCACATGTAAATGTCATGTTTGGATACGGCACAAAAAAACAGGAAGAGTCTGAGTTACCTCTGGAATGTTTCTGGAGTGGAGAGAAAGAACTGTTAAACAACCATAAAGACATCGCCTGTAGTGAGGGCCTCTGTGGGACTGCATTTTGGAGTGGGAGTTAGTGTAAATGAGTTTGGACAAGCTCACTTGTTGTGGTTCCATCTGTAGTTTTAAAAGAGAGATTTAATAGTGGGATCTATTTTTTTTAACTATTTGTGAAAGAATAAATATTGTATTTAAAATCACATATGGTGGTAACATTACTACTCTGCTGGAACTGTGAAGTATCAGCTCTGAGAGAGTCCCTTTTATTACAGAATGCCTTTGTTCAGAAGTACATCATTCATCTACCAGATAACACTGGAGGTGATTGGGGTGTGATCTGACACTGTATCTGTGTACACCTCAGACTAGAAGCCCCCCCCTTGCTGTCCATCCCTCTTTTCATTCTGTTGCCTTTTGCAGGAGGCATCTTGAATAACTGATCTATGCCTTGGATGCAATCTGATAAACCCTTTGTTTGTGGTGTGCTCTGCTGAACCTGGAAGGGAAGACCCATCTGTAAAACTGCTGTTGTCCAGAGAAGTAGCCCATAAGCATATTGGTGTCAATTTTCTAGTCTGTAGCAATATGAATATTCACTGCAGATTATTTTACATAAAACTGCAGAGATGGGAGGTGCTTTGGGGGTGTGCTACTCAGACTGTGATGTCCTCTCTCCTTTAAATTCCTGGAAGAAAGATTACAGTTTTCCTTGTATTTTGTTGAAATGTGTATCTTAAATCTGGCGACGTTATGAAGATAAAGTCAGTAGTCAAGACTATTAGGCTGATAATAAGAAGTGGAGGCTTTGAATTTCCAGTCTTTTATTTCTAGAGGATAACCTTAATGTTATGTACTCACCGCTCCATCTCATTTTACACTTGAGGTATTAGACTTACATCAGTTACTGCTGGTTTTCACTGTCTGAAGTATGGACATTGGTATTTTTGTGACTTCTCAGATGGGGCTAGATCTCTGTCGTTCGGCTGCCTGCTTCGAACACTGACCGCTGTGCTTAGAATCTGTCTTGGGAAGTTCTTAAGGTCGAGAATCCTCCTGAATTTGGGTTTAACCAGGAAAGATGAGTTGTATGCTTGCTCTCCCTATTCTTTGAACAGCTCTAAAAGTAGGCATTCAACAGAAGTTAGAGGAACAGTGTCTATCTTGAATAGGACTTTTCATCTTTCGTTTTTGTAGGTGATTTTTTGGACTGTCATGATACATAAGGCCTTGGTGTCTTAATAAAGATAACTAAGTTGTATGGACAAAGAACTTAAGTCTTCTGGGTTATGCTGAATACTTTAGTTTATATGCCTTTATGACTAGTATCAATCAGTTCGAGAGAATACTTTTCAGATAAAAAGTGGCTATAATAATAACCCGCACAAAACACTTCCTGTGATCTTCAGGAGCCAAAAATGCAAAAATATAACACTATATTAAACATAAATTACTTTAAAGGGAAAAATATATGCTTGTATTATAATAGACTGAGTATCTGTAGCTGAGGTTGCCCGTGGCTTTCAGTTAGATAAGACTAGTTCAGTTGTTTGTAACTTTCTCAAATGTGAGTCATCGGAGCTGAAATTTTCCCTGCTGGTTATCTGCTTTGGACTGATTATTTTGGGCTGGAAAGCATTTCAGGTGCAACAAAACAGTTGAAATATTTCTGAGGGTGAATTTAGGAAGGAAAAACGGTCACTGTTGTCTCAGTGGGAAGGTCTCACCCATTCGCAACAGTCTCTTTGAGGGAAAGCTTGACACTTGGTCGTTGACCATCGCTGGAGCTGTGCCAGTACAGCTGTTTGTGGCCCTGTGCTTTAAAGCGGGTTGCTGAAAGGGTCTGGATTTAGACTAACCATCCAAGTGGGAATAGGAAGGGAGTTACTGTTAATGCAGATCATTCTAGCCATTGAGTTTGATTGCAGCCCTGCAAGTGGTTGTGGAGGCCCAACTGGAGTGGGGGAAGAAGACAGAGGGTCAGCAAGCTGCGGGCTGGGAATGGAGTGGCCAGCTGGGGTGGAAATCTCACAAGCAAGCTCTGCTGCTGAAGCCAGTCTCCCATTTAGCAAGGGTACCATGTTACGTTTTACTTGGAAGCATCTTGTTTAAGAGAATAAACTGTGCTTAAATGATGATTTCTTGGTAGGTTGAATCTCACCATCAGCACTTTGGGAGCACATATGTATGTGTTCTGTGGTCTCGGTCTGGCCCAGATGTATGTGAATACAGAGCACTCATTTGTTTGGGGAAAATGCCTCTCCAGGGATCCTGAGTCCTGTCTGCATGTAAAAGACTGCAGGAGGTAGCAGGAGGAATTTATAAGAAAAATAACAAGAAAAAAACTATTTAGAAACAAGGAGCCTCTATAAATGACCCAGTATGGGACCAGTATTATAAAAATGGTTGTTTGATTGTGTCAGCAACTGGAAGTAGCTGGATTTGGGAGCGAGTGGAGGGAAGGGTGATGTGAGTGAATGGGTGATGTGAAGAATAACTGTGGAAAAATAACTTTCCCTACCGTATTGGATGACAGCAGTGGATGGCATTTTTTTTATAACTGACTTAAAAACAGATGAAAAAGCATCCCCTTTGGTTGGAGTTGATCTATGTGGTGCTGGTCATTGACTTCAGTGAGGCCAGGCTTCCATGTAGGTACTTAGGCTGCAGCTGATAAGATACATAGCTTCTAATTCTCTTCTTCCTATGCAGTTTGTCAACATTATGCTGCAGGTTCTTGCAGAAGAACTGTAGATTGCCAGTGGGGCTTGAAGACCTACAGAATCCAGAAATCCCTGGATTTCTGTTGTTTAACAGAGGAAATGGCTAGGCTAATAGAATTATATCGCTTTAAGCCATCAGGCTAAATATAGAAATATGCATTGTCTGAGATTTAGGCTGAGGAAGGAAAAAAACCAAACAGGTTCTGTAAAGTTAGCCAGTAACCTGTGTGATCACTCCCAGAAAGTAACAACAGCATATGCTGTCATATAAAAAGTGGAAATGGATCTGGAATGGCTGGTTAAAGCAGACTTCTGTCCATCTGTCACACAGGCTAATAAGTAACTTGTCTCTGTTCTCCTGTTTAGTAAGGGTGGCCCTATCAAAATGTCAATAAATATTGCTAGGAATATAGAGGACCCATGTGGTTTTGGATGGATCAGAGCTAGTGGCATGTCTCCATCTTCTGTAGTTGTAACAGAGGGAAAGGGAATACTGATGTACGACCAGGCCTTTTGGGTACTGGCTTAAGATACAGTTTCATATTAAGGTCATGGCTTTTTGAGGTAGATGCAGTGCAGAGAGGAGCTGACCGTCTCTGAGTTGAACTGCCTTGCTTGGATTGGAAAGTGCTTACCCACCCTGCAGCTCATGTTTGCAGCAGCCACCACTGTGTAAAGGTGACTCTTTCAGATTTGTGCTGCTCAACTTTTTATCTTCTAATTGTACTCAGTCACATGCTGGTCACTTCAAATTTATTTTTCCTAGTGCTAATAAAGTATGCTAGTTTTTAAGTGTTAAAACAGTGTCTGCTAGAATGCAGCCTATGGTAATTTCTTAGCCCTCTGATATCCAATCTGTATTTCCAGTAGAAATTTTGTGTCCTGTGCATTCTATTTTTTATTCTACTGCATTCCAGTAGTTGGGTAGTCTTTTCATTCAAAGTGTCTGAAGCACCAAGATTCTTGTTTACGTGCTGCTTCCTGTGAGGAGCTGTGTAAGGCAACATCTGTGCGGTACAGACAGAGCCCCCGAAAGAATATGGGGTGCATCTGCCTCCCTGCTTATCTTGCCTTGCTTCTCTTCCCCCTTCTGTGCTTAAGGTCTGTCGTCTTAGGGCCAGTTTGCAGTCTGTGCTAGCGACTCGATGAAACTGGGGTCAGTCTCTGAGATACTCTGCAGTGACCTGTCAATGACCGGCTAAGAATTAGGTTGATTCTGCTCTTGGTGAAACCTAAGTGAGGTGGTAACATCTGGAGAGAGAGATCGTGAAACCGCTGTGTATGATAAAGGACTAGAGAGAAGTAGTAAGTGGAAGGAGAATTAACAGAGCAGAGAAGGGAAGAGACTGACCAAGAGAATGCTGAAGGTCTGAGGTGGATGTGGGAGAAACCAATGGATAAACTAAAAACAGAACACAGGAGCGGTGAATTATGACTGAAAAGGTGTAGATACTGTTAAAAAATATCTAGAAATGGTGGTAAGGAGTTCTGTTACGTTTTAGTTGGTTTTAATTCTTCTCACTTTCCAAGTCAAGAAACTTGGTTATAAATGAATTTCACCTGTAGTTTACTTACTCACATCCAGCCCAGGCCTGAAAGCTCTCACCTTACTTCCAGTGTCTTGCATGCTTTGGGGCAGACTCACAAATGCACGGAGGTATAGTGCTCTGGACTTTCAGTTGCTTGGTTCTGGGGTGGGTGTTGTACACCCGACTTAGTTCAACAGAGTGTTTTGTTCCCACTGCAATGAAAAGGGAGAAATAAACATGAAGATGGGATTCACAACAGTCAGTACTATGGCTGTGAAGCAGCAAATAAAAAAAAGAAACAGAACACCTGAAGAGGGGTGCTTTTGTTTTGTCCAACAAATCTTGGATGTTTGCAAAATGCAATGCCAGCAGCAGGAGCCTGGGTGAGGAGGACCACGCTGGGGGAGTCTTCTCCAACGGTGGCTGTACTCACAGGCTGTCCCTCCTTTCCTCTGTTTATGGCTCTTGTGTCAAGTAAACAGGAAGGCTGGGGAGCCCTGCTCTCGGGCTTGGCTTTACATTGTTCATTAAGGTACTTTACTAAAAAGTAGGATTGGACTTTAGGACTTGAATTTTGCAGAACTTTAATTGCCCTGTGATTGAATGGTTCTGGTCATTAGCGCAGATGTAATGGATTAATGTTCTTTGAGGCTAAAAATGAATGGCCGTGGTGGGAGAACAGTCGTCTTTCCCCTGTGTCGCGCTGTAGACAGACTGCTACTTGTCTTGTAAGCCTCTGATGTAACTTAATTAATTGTAGAGGAATTACTCCCAATCTATAATTAAGTGAGAAGGAAATTGAACTGGACAATGTGAGAAGCTCCCTGTGTTGTTGCTTATCATTTTGAAGAGAAATGGAAGAGTTCACATTTCATTACTGCCAGTCTGTCACCTTGAGCATGAAATCCTCCTAACTAAGCACTGTTTCAGAAAAAAAGTTGCTAGTTGTTGTGTGTAGGTTCAAGTTTGCTTTTTCTTTAGCTAGTTACTTAAGAACTGTTATAATCTTAGGAGGATACCAAAGGCTTTGGTTTTGGGGTTTTGTTTGTTGTTTTTTTTTTTTTTTCCTTTTTTTTCTTTTTAAGACATACTGTGCTAATATCCTGCAGTACCGCCACATAAACCTGCAGTTAACCCCTGCGGTATCCTCGCTGGCAGGGAGGTCATACCAAAGCCCTGCTTACTGACATACCTTGTCTGCCTTCTGATTTTTGGATTTGCTTTGTCACATGGGGAGACCATGTTTGACATTTGACTGGAGCTGTTCTGGGTAAGATTCTTCTTTTCATCAGATTTTCAGCAGATCTTTTATTACTTATGTAAAGAGTTACACCACAAGAACTACCAGTGTGAGGACTTCCATACCAGTATAGTGAGGTGGTGGTTATATTAACCGTGGGAAATAACAACCATTTCTGGTGTCCCTGGTTGGGTATGCAGCCTTTACAGGAGCAGTGCAGCTCTGAAAGTGGAAGCCTGCCGTTCACATTTGAAGTTAAATATAAAGAAGTGGCTGGAAAGAAATTACAGAATATCTATCATTCCTCAGGACTTGCATGGAGCTTATTGTTATCAAGAGTATGCCAAAGGTAGTATTTCTCCAATTGCTCATTTTTCTTGGACACTCCCTGCATTAGTTTTACTGTTCTTCTTGGACATCTGAATTAATTTTCCAAGTTCTTCTTTAAATCTTGGTTTAGGAGTCTTCTTTTTTGATAGCCAATTCTTTTTTAGAGTATCAAGGTAAGTTTTAGTACTCCTTCTCCCCCACTTGAGCACTGTAATGAAAATAATTTGTCATCTGTGTGAGGAAAGAAAGTGTATTTGGCCAAAGATTAAATAAAAAGGTAACTTTGAGGATATAGTATGAGTTAGAGCTTGAAGAAAAATAAATACGATTGACCGAGTCTGTTGTGCATATCCCAAAGTACTTGCTTTGTTCTATGTGCATTTAGCCTCTTTTTTGTTCTTAATTTTTGGAATAATCAAGTTGCAGCCTTACTAATATTCCTTCTTAAGATATTAGCAATACCAGTTATTAAATATCTGTTGGTTTTAATTTTTAAGTTAGTTTCTCTTGAAATTGGCAGTTAGGTTACTTTACTATGCCATGGCTTTTCAAATTCATCCATTCTTACTAGCTGCTCCTAATGTTTAAAAGAGCAGCACTTCCATTATCAAATACATTCTCCAATATTGACACACATGGCTTCCTCTTTGCATTTTTTGACTTAAAATAACTACTTGGTATGTTTTCTGAGTTAAAATACATTATTTAGTGAAGATGAGATTGTGAGTCTGTAATTGCATGGGTAAGAAATATTTCCAGAGTTAGGATGATGCTAAATATTTCATTTGAAAATAGAAATACTTTTATTTTGCAGTTCAGTAACTCAATTTTCATCTTAAAAGTAATCACGATTGCTGTATGGAAGAAAACAAATACCAATATTTGTGGTATTATTCTGCTTAAAAAAATTCTAAACTTTTTAATAAAAATGAAGTCGAGCTGTAAACTGATCCTTGGCTTCTAAATTTTGTTATTTAAAATGTTTTTTTAGTGTGTTTTTTGATTTAACAACTTACCCTGGACTGAACACTGTTGAACTGTTTGCCACACTGAAGTGATCTTTTTGCACAAGCTGGTAATAATTATACCTGATATAGACCTAGAGAGAGTAAATAATCAACTGTATGTTACAACTCCCATCACTCAGTTTCTGGAACAACAAAAATATTTTGCTGAAAATTCCTTGAAATTGAGGCAAAAAGGTCAGCTGCAAAAGATGCATCCAGGCTGGATGGGAGAGCTAGCAGTGGGGACAGATTGCATGGGGAAGATCAGTTTGAAACATGGTTCACGTACTCTGATTTCTGGTAAATGTGGGATCATTTATAACATCGTTGAGGTGAAAATATGAATCTTGTTAAAATATAATAGTAATCTTGTTGAGAGTGCAGTTATTTGGAAAACAGTGTATATCTTTAACTAAAACCTCTTCCTTTACTTTTGACTTGGGTAAAAACATTCCTGTCAGAGCGATGGAAAAATGGTATGTTAACAGTCCACTAAGTGCAAATTTTAAAATGGATTTTCTGATAATACAATATATTTTTGGTAGTTTTTATATGCTGTCACAGAACTCTGTTCCCATATTTTCTGTAGCTGTTATCAAATGTTTGAGATTGATATGCTTGGGAAGGTGGTGAGGGTGCAACAGAATAAAATAAACTTGTGATGAAATGTCTCTGCCAGGTGGTTAGAATTTTGTTTAAGCTTAGTAGAATTTGGGAAGCGTGTGTCATGTCTAGCGATGTGAGAGAACAAACAAATTTCCAGTTATACTCAAGGCAGATCCTCAGCTGATGTAAACTGTCACAAAGCAAATGATGTTAATAGAGATTTGATTATGTTTCTCTAACTAGTGGAGAATCTGTCCTTCTGTCTGTCGTTTCCCAGAGATGCTGCTGTGGTGTCTGTTAGATTTGAGCCTTTTTTATTAAGGAATTCTTTGTGTTTAAAAAGTGGTGAATGAGCTCCAGATGAGCCTATCCTTTCACTGTGGTAGTGATTCTCACTTTACTTTTACCCTTTCTACAGGAATGTAACTTTTCTTCCTGTTACTTTTGCATTGGCTCCATCAGCATCCTTTGAGGTCACACTTTGGCTGACTTAGTCCAGGATTGTCCCTCAAGTTCCATAAAAAGAGAGGACAACTACTGCTCAATCCCTTTTGGAGAAGGGCAATAAAGAAGAGAATCCTGATTTGGCAAATTTAGAACAAAGCATGCATTTTGCATGTTACAAAAACATTAGATGCTACATGTCAATGAGGCACTGTTTTTTAAGGGTACCTATGTTGTAATTTATATTTTGGTTTATTTTTCAAATGTTTTATGTCCAGAGTAATTTGAGACAGCTTCTACACGGTTAAAATAGTTCAGACTGTAAATAAGGCACCATAGATTAGCACTAGCTAAAGATTCAATTGTGGAAGTTCATCTAGGTGACCTTACTTTTGTCAAAGTTTTTGGACTGTAAATGGCTAATTTTGCATTCTACCCAGTATCATTTATTGTTAGCTTATTCCTAAGAAACTACAAAATTCTCATTTTGATACACATTCTTTTAAACAGTGTTAAGTGCAAGAGTTAAAAGGAGCAGAGAGAAGTATCGTATTAGAGTAATTCTCAATAAACAATTGATTTGGAACAAAACCATCCTTAATGATAAGTGTCGTTTGAAGATGACCTGTGATTACAACCCGCAGTTTTGCTGTCGTTTAAGCTAGAGGGGACATGTGTTACTGCCTTGCTCAATTGATGAGATTGGATGGATGATTGAATGATGAGACTGCAAGCCAGGTCTTTAGCTTGTCAACTCATGGCTAATTCACAATGACAGTGTGCGTGCAAGGCAAGTGTCTGTATTCTGTCATATTTAAGCTTCTGGTTACAGCCTTCTCTCTGTGTTAATGGTGTAGATGCTCCAGAACAGACTGGAGAAGAAAAAGATGGCCATGGACAGAAAGGAATGGGGAATTTTTATATATGTCAGTTGCTGTTTTTTCCCTGTTTCCTTCTTTTAATGTTTCCATATAGAAATTATATATTAAGGGAGTGTTATCCATTAACAAAAATATTTAACTGTCTGGGAAAACAGTCTGTGTTTTTATAAAATACATTTTCAGTTCACTGCCTGCCTTTGCAGTTTCCAAAGCTTCTTGAATCCAGTATCTTCCCTTTTGCTTGCAATTTTCACGTTTCTTCCGTTCTTGCCCGTTCTCCCTCACTTGGCTCTCCATTGCACAGATATTTTCATCACTGGGAATTGTGATGGTACCAGTAACAGTTAAAGTAACATAATGAGTCCTAACTACTGCGGAGCTAAATTGCAAGTAGTTGCATATACTAAAGCTGCTGAAATCTTTCTAGTAATTTATGTTCTAAAATGTTTCCTTATTTTATTGTAATGATTTTACCCCTGCTGCTTAGCAGAAGCCTAGGGACAGGAAAAGGGAGAGTAGCTGTCTGGACCTGTTTGTTAAATGAACATCAAAAAAATGCAAGTTGTTAAATGAATATCAGAAAAGGCAAACATGAAAATGCTGCGACAAGAGAAAATAGTTTCAAAGTGTTACTAGTGGGTTAAAACAATTCAGATGGAACTGGGATCTTCTAGAAGTTGGTATCATTTTACGATTGATGGTTTAGATTTTTTATAAGATGCTGAAAAATTCAGATGCAGTTACCAGTGAATCACTTTTTCCTTCCCTGTTTAGGTGGTTTCACAGGTGAAGCTCTTCAAGATGAAGTCACTTCAGATACTCCAAATACATAAAACTACTTTTTTTCACCCACGTGATTTGCTTCACACTATTCCTAGTGATTGTCACACCCACATTGTCAGAGGTGACTGGTGTGTTGGTTCACTCACTGTCTCTCAGCCAAATGGGGTTACCTTTCTCCAGGCAGTCGGGGCAATAGGTGGTAGGTTTTTTCCTGCGGTAGGGTCTGCTGTGAGGTCTTTTAATGCCATCAAACAAGTCACAAATGTGGGCGAATACTTGAAAACAGGGTAAATCATGCGGCATTAAGTAGTTTTGAGTCCTAACAAGTCAAACAGATAACCACTTCTGCAGATGGTCTGTCGTTGTCTCAGAGGAGCGATCTATCCATGAGCGCATGCGATGCGAAGTGCCCTGCTCAGCCAACCGAGGACTTGGACCCCTTGCGGTTTTAGTGCTGCTTTCGTTCATTAGACTGGTTCCACCGTCTTATTTTGCAAGACGTATTATGTAAATCATGTATGTTATTGGTTCTTTAGATTATTTATGTTTTCTCTAGCTGGATGAGTAAGTATTATGCAGAAGATTTGGGAGGTCACATAAGCTGCAGAACTTACAGATGTGGTGAAGTATTGTGACATAGTTGACTTAAGTCGTTACAGCATGCTGTGCTCTGTGCATGTGAAGCTGCCTTAATGCAGCTACAAATGGGAAGATTAGGCACATAATTGATTAATTTCTTTTGTTTTACTTTTTTAGTAGATTGTGTTTTCTTTCTTCTCTGTCTCAAAGAAGGGGCTAGCTCTGGACTGAACAGTAAATACATGTTCCTTTTTTCCTTGAAGGTTGGAAGTAGCAACATGTGATACATCATAGTCTCTGTTATGTCATACGTTACATTCTATATGCATGTTTGGCCTTACCTGTATATTGACTGGCATAACCAAAACTATCATTTGGCACATAGGTTTTAGGAAGCATGAATATACTTGAATGTTTTAAAGGGGTGCATGGAGTGAAATTAGGATTCATACTGTCAAAATTGTAGGAATGTGGACAGTTAAAATGATTTGCATTCAGCTGGTTTCACTACAGATTAATAAAATGTACAAGTCATGAGATGGTGGTATGACTGCCTTATTGGAAAAGGTCTCAGGGAGCAGAGTAGCAGGAAGTGTAGAATATATGTGATGTAGCATGCCCAATATATGTAATATATGGGTATCAAATGAATAATTAATACAGTATATCAAGTATAATACAGTGTAATGGGAGTATTTTTTGATGTACTGAGTTACAGTTGTGTTAAAAATTTGCATAACAGGTATGCACGGGAAAAATCTAGATTTACTGCAGACAGTTTGACAAGTATGTATGTATTTTCCACAATTTTCTTCAAAAACATTTGGTTAAGTTTTTTACTGTCTTCATTTTGGCATTTTATTTAGCAATATTTAGTTAGAACTGTACAATACCTATGTGAAATGATTCGTTGTCAGCGTTTCTATCACAGAGTGCATTGCATAGCTCTTGAAGATGGTCTGATTTCTTTTAGGTAAAGTTTGTTGCTTTTAGCAGGTGTTCAAAGCACAAACTCCTATATACCTACAAAGAGGAATATTCAAAGAGAAACTTCTTAAATCACAGGAGAATGTAATTCTCAATAGGGCTGGGCCCAAGCTGTAGGGTTGAGGCCTTTGTTTCCGAAATAATTTAGGACTTTGTGGTGGGTTAACTCTGGCTGGAGGCCATTTGCCCACTCCTCCTCAGCTGGACAGGGGAGAGAAAATACAACAAAAGGCTTGTGGGTCCTTCATGCTTACTTTAACAAGGATTAAATAATTGGCTGTTTGAAAATTAGCAGTGAGTTGATATCTTTGTTTTCTGTGCCTGTGTCAATCATAAGACAACACTGGAGTTAACTTGTTGCTTTATCACTATTCTGAGCATAATATACACAGTATACTTGAGAAGTTTAGGAAGGTTGAGAATTTTATGTAATCTATCTAGTGTATTGGTGTATTTGTGAAGCGGGAGTATTTTCCACAATCTGCATTTCCACCAATGTGCATTCTGTTTATATTATCACTGGGCCAAAAAAAGGAATCTCAGAAACTCAGTATCTTTAACATACTGTCCAGAAATGGCTATTAATTTCCATGATTTTCAGGTTTATAAACCACACTGCGCTTCTGCAGGCATTTATCAGCTGTTTGAAACAATTTGCTACAGAAATTTGCATTATTTCAGTACAACCCATCCTTCTTACCTAGTACAGCATCAGTTAGCACTGGAAAAAAAAAAAAAAATTTCTTCCTCTGAACTTGTCTACCTTGTTTGATTTCTAGAAATTAATATCCAGTGCCTTGGTACCTTGTTAGAAATAACAGGCAGGACTTCATGGTAATAAGCAGTTACAGTCCCTTTTACTTGACAAATGAATACATTTTTTTCCCTGCTCTGTTCACTGAAGATTTCTTCTGCCTGTCAGGTTCAGATGTCATGCTGCAGCTGTGTTCGGGTGGGCCAGCAGGAGGTAGTATGAGGATTTGCTCCCCATTTTCTTTGCAGCGGCAGTGTAGGGCATTGATAAGACCTTGGTCAGAACCTGTTCAGTCAGGACAAGTTACTTGTATCCTGCAGGTCTCTAATGCAGCCTACTCTTGTCCATCTCTCTATCCCACCCTTATTGTGTCATACTTCCTTGTAGGATTCATTTTCTAGATTAAGAAACAAAAGTGCTGTATCTTTTAAACCCTTAAATCCCTTTCCTGTTCTTGTTTCATGGATGGGTTTAGCACTATTTTCTACAGATGCAATGAAACATCCTGTTGCAACCTCCTCCTGTCAGTCACTTGACAGCTCACTTTCTCCTTTCAAAACAGTGACTCTTGATCTTCCCTTTCAGAAACCCTGCCCTGGTTGCTGTAATCACAGACCCTCCGAATTCTTGTTAACTCAAGTGCATCACAGTTTTAAAGAGTTTTAAACTGTGTGTGTATATTTTAAACTGTGTGTATATATCTGATTTACAGTAATTTTTTCTGCAACTCAAGGGGCTCCAAAGGCTAGTGAAGCAGCTTTCCAAAGTCAGCAACAAATGTTGACTGGACAATCCTGGTAGATAAAGTAATTGGTCCGTCTTCAGTTTGAGAAGTCCCACACAAGCTCTACCAGTATGCCCTGACTGATACTAAAGGTAGATGGTATTTCCTGCTTGATCTCACAGTTAAACCTGCTAAAGAACGTGAGATCTGATAGTGAGGTTGTGTTGTGAGGACTGCTTGTGGCACGTATTTGCCGAGATACGCAACTGTTTATGACATTTATGTGAAGCATTTAATGAGTTAATGTTTTTGGTTGAAAGCGTTTTTAAATTGTATAGATATATTGCAGGTGAGAGCTCTGATGAATGAAATGTACTACCAGTTCGCTCTGCAAAACTTTTTCGAAAATCCTAAATTCTAAAATGTGTCTTAATGGTGAGCCAAGAAGGAAGGTCTTTTTGGTTGCCTGGCACAGCTTCTCCCATTCTTCTGCACCTGGACGCTTCTCAGCATCTGCTTCCTCACTGTCATTTCTTTTGTAGCCCCATTGTTTGAGGAGGGTTTCTTTTTTCCCAAGTCGTGCTAGAATTGCTCTGTAGCGTGTCCTCTTCTGTTCCTCCATAGCTTCCTACGTGCTCTCCATACACTCCTCTCATTCCTCTGCTGGGGCATTCTGGTGGTAGCTCCCACTCGTCACAGCTGCTGCCATTTTCCCTATGTACTGCATAAAAAGCTGGAAAATACCAGTTTCAGGACTACCTATGGAGCTCGCATATTTTGGTTTCTTACATAAGATGAATGAGGTTTGAATTCAAGATCGGAGGTGGGGGGCCTCTTCTGCCCGAGGTGAAAGATCAAGAGTTGTGGCAAACAGAAGAGTGCATCCTGCGTGGGCTGGCCCCTGGGAGCAGCTGTGATGCTCAGCTGACTGCCCTGGAGTCTGTGGTGGGGTCCTGGATGTGCATGTCCTTTTATTCTGCTTCAGGTAATGGACCTGGTCAATAGTGAACGTAATACACTGGCCAGTTGTGCAAACACATCTGGCCCTTGTGTTCCGAGAAAGCCGTTGTAGGTGCATGGATGAGGGCTTGCTTTGGTTGTACAGCGTCTGCGTTGTGGTCTGGTATCTGAAATGCTCCAATGCAACAGCTGTTCTGGTATGTGTAAAGCACAGGACAGATAATTCTCCTTCCCAGGGAGGCAGATGTGCAAGTTCTGCGTTACGTGGAAGTACCAGTCCTAGCGATGAGAGGAGAGCATGGAGATCTTGGAGCCCTAGGTGCAACTCACGGTTCCTCTCAAAGAGGAAATTTACTTTGTGGAAGAAGGTTTCTTTCCCGCGGTTTGAGCTTTTGCCTAGCATATGGGTAGGTAGGAAGAGTTTGCCAAATGTGTGATAGTTACATAAAACATGCAACATCTGACAGATATGAAAAAGGTTATAATAAATGATTCCTTTGCATTCCCTCTCTAAAAAGCTAACCAAAATGATAATACAAAGTCCATCAGATTTTTCTTTCCTGTTTATGAGATCCTTTATGTTAGTGCGGAAGCTCTGGCTGTGAGCATGGGCTGGATCTATTTGAGAGCTTTCTGCTAGGCAAGTATTATGCTATTTTGAATTACGGTGTTCATTTTGTTTTTATTTGCTATTGCTATTAATACTTGTGTATATGTGGGAGATTATTTCCCATATCTCATCTCCATTTCCAGTTCTGCATCTGCTATAACCCAGAGATACTAAAGGCTGCTTGAAGTTCTCAGATTTTTTTTTTTTTTTTTTTTTTTGTCTCCTTTCTCCCTTTTCTGTCTTTCCCATTTTTAAAGCTCTACTGGTTTTCCGAAGGATAAAGTGAAGTTAAAAAAAGACGTAGAGTTGTATTTAGGAGCTGGGGATTATTTTGCTTTACTGGAAATATGTAACCAAGTTGGTGGTTTGGAAATATTTTCGTGAGAACTGCTTGAGCTAGAAGTTACTGAGACAAAATTCCATAAAAGTAACTGTGAACTCCAGTTTATAACAAGGTCATTGTTGGCAGCCTTCAGTTTAAAAACTTTCCGTAGTTGCAAGAAAAGAATAATTATGGATCAAAGTGATCTGTATTTTTTTTTTGGCAATTAAAAAAAAAAAGTCAACATTTGGATTTGAACCCTACTGCGACTAGCTCATTTCCATTAAATTTTTACTCTGTATCCTCAGTAAGAATGACACTGAGGAAGAGAGGATGGAAAGAGGCACTTTTTTCTATTTAAAATTGGTTCCGCGGGATGGAAATTTGGCAACAGGCATGGAAACTAAGCAACTCTGTTTACAGAGCTCTCTGCCTCTCCGTATAATGAAACCAATGAGAAAGCTTGAATAAAGAGAGATTTTAATGATGAAGCCATACTTTTTTGAAAATTTTCTTTATGCTGCTATCTTAGTCTTTTTAGCTTGTTGATAAACTAGTTATTTGGTGTGAGACGTAATGTAAATTGAGGGTGCTAGTACTCATCTTGTGTCCTGTGCTCTTCAGAGCTTCTGGCCACCGTTCACACGCACGAGCCAGACACAAAGAGTCTGGAAGGGGTGATACCAAAGAAGCTGAGGGTGTTACAGATACTGCTAGGAGAAATGTTAGGAAGGAACTTTTATGAGAGGAGTCATTGCAGGTTTCAGACATAAATTTAAGGGTTGGGCTGTGGCTACTTTTAACACAGGAACACATGGGAGTAAGTGGAATCCGTTTCCCATCTCTAACTCCTACAAAGCATTGTCAGATCTTTTCAGAATTCAGGTGGGTGTACCTGTGCCCTCCATGGTGTGCTAGTGGGAAGCAGCTAGGGTGGGAGGCTGAAAGGACACAGTTCCCTGCGCCATTAACTTAATGATCAGGAAAAAAGGATCCAAGAGGGAGATGGAAATGAGTCTATTAATCTGGTAGAGAATAGTAGAAATTTGCCTAAGATCAAGGAGAAAACTTGGGAGAAGCTGTAACTTGCTGACTCAGAAAATTTCCTGGTGCTATGCAGTTGCCAGCAGTCCCAGACATCTGGCAAACAGCAGGAAAATATTTTAAATTTTTTAAATACTTGCTTGCAAAAAGTAAGTTCCTCAGATTAAAAATTGTTAGAAAAATGAATAAAGTCCTGTCTTCACTGAAGAGTTACAGGAGGAGAAATTGTTGTTGTTGTGCGTGTGCTGCTGCTTAATCATATATGGAGCCATATATAAAGGGGAGAGGTGGGTGGTACCTTAAATTCCCTGGCTGTTTAGCTTCAGAATAAGCAAATGCTTATGGATCTTTTTAAAAAAAAAAAAAAAAACAAAAAAAACCCAAAAAAACAAACAAGCAGCAAAGGGGCAGAAAATTACATTCCTTTGTTCCCTAACATTTTGTCTGCAAAGATGCACAGTTCATCTATTGCAAGGATAATACCTACTTCACAACGCAGTATTTACAAATATGTTACCTGAATGAATACAAGCTCTGTGGGAAGAGTCAGCTTTTCTTTCAGGAAGGGAAGTGCCACCTTTCAAACTCTGGGAAGCCCTTTCAGGGGGTGAATATGCAAGTGAATAAAAAAGATCTGGGTGGCATTAAGAGCTCTTTGACAATGTTCTTTACCAGGAGGAAGCTGAGCAGCTGTGCATGAAGGAGAGTCACATCATGGACTAATGTGTGGGTAAAAGATGGGAAGAGTAAGGTGGGAATAAGTGGTCCCTTCTGACAGTCACCAGTGTAGTTGGATAGGTTGGTGTATTCAACATATAAAAAGTACACTGGAAAAGGGGCTCGTTGATGAAGTGATGAAGTTTGCTGATGATACTAACTTGCTCATGGTAGTAACGTTGAAGTGAACCATGAAGAACTGGAGGAGTGCCTGATGCGAGTGTGTGACTGAGTAGTAGAAGGGAAGGTAAAATTCAGTGCAGATAAATGTGAAGTGATCTACATGGGGAAAAATAACCGTGATTACACTAAAAAATGACGAGCTTTGAGCTGACAGTTACCATGGGTGAGTCAGTTACCAGGTTATGATAAACAGCAATGTAAAACAGGAACTCACTACTCTGCACTGATCAGAAAAGCAAATCAAATGCTAGGAAATACTAATAAAGGAATAGAGAATTACACAGACAGCATCGTTGTTGCCTCTGTGTAAGTTCACAGGTTGCCGGCATCTTGTATAGCACGTGCAGTTCAGGTCCCCTCAGCTCAGAAACAATACAGTAGGATGGGAAAAAGTTGGAGAAAGCAGCATTCCTAAGAGATACGGACAGGCTTGTGTACAAAGAAAACTGGGACTCTTTATCCTGGAAAAAAGAGACATTGGAGGATATTCTTGAGGTCTGGAATATTGTGAGTGGTGGGGAGGGGGTGCACAGGTTTAATTGTTCGCTGTATCTTCCAACATGAGTCCTAGGAAGCATCAAGTAAAGTAAGAGTATAAGCAAACAGGAGAGAGGTGGGTCTGCTTAAAACACTGTGCCAAAGAATATTGTGTTTGCTGAAAGTTTACATGGGTCCGCTTTCTGACACTACTTGCTCAAAAAAAAAAAAAATTCTGTAATTGTACGTATGATGTAATGGATAGGTATGCTTTGAAACATTAGTGTTTTCTATGGTCTTTTGCAGTTTTGTGTAGCCTTTTTTTTCCCGCAGTAGGTAACTATCACAAGCCTATAATGAAAAGTGAGATAAGCTCATTTAGCTGAATTAAGTGGCCTCCCTATACGTATAAAATTATTGGGATCCTTTTTTAATGTGTGAGGAAGTCTTTTTGGTTTTCCTTATTTAGTCTCCTAGCTTCCTTAATTACTTAAGAGGATATAGTACCTTTACTTGGATTTTAAAAAGCAGTCTTGGATTTAGTTTTTAGTAAATGTCTCCACCATTCCCTTTGTCCCTAGAAGATAACTCTCTCAGCTTGTTTGAGATCTTTGGTTGCGCACGTAGGAGAAATACTTTAAGTTATAGTGATGTGGGTTTATTGGCAGCCCTGGATTCTCACTAAGGCATTATGCCTCTTCAGGCACGCATGATGTTGTTAAAGAAGGTGAAGTTGTGCTTTAGCCCTAAAACATGGCACGTTCCTTCTCAGTGCATTGCCAGCTTCTTCTGAAGTGGTCCTTCTTTAACCACTGTTACTGAAATACCGTGTCCCAGGTTTGGTGCAAAAAAGCAGTTGTTCGTGCAGAGAAAGCTAGGAGCTCTGTGCCCCGGTATCCTCATCTTAGCAACAGGGCATGGTTTTCTTGAATATGCCTTTCCCAGTTTTGGAGGTGATGCTGTATGTTGCTGAAACGACAGGTCTCCCATTGAAAGCAGAGGAATAACGACAACACCAAAAGCTTTTAGCTGCAACTCCCCGCACCTTGCCGGGCTGGGTGAGCTCATTTCCCTTCTTCCCAAGGTCGCTCACCTCAGTAGCATCATATGTTATGTTCATGTTTGAAGCGCATTCACTTGCCTGTGTTTTGCGCATGTTCTGTGTGTTTTATGCCTTTCCCTGCTCCATTCCCAGCGCCTGCATTGTATTCTGCACCTTCACTCAAGATGTTAACAGTCATCCTTGGCAGCCTCGTCAGGGACCCGTGGGCTGGCCTCTGTTGCTCGGGCTGTCACATCCTTGCTCCTTGTGCTATATCTAGTCTGGGGATTTCCGTTTCCCGGACCAGCTGGAGAGCTTGAGTGTGCACGGACGAGCCTCCCTTGCCCGCTGAACCCTGAGGAGGGATGTGGCGGTTTACCTAGAGACTCTGCCTGGGGTGATTCCTCGCAGCACTAGGAGACCTTCATTAATTTCTGTTCTGATGGGCACTTTCTCTTTTAGGAAGCTTCTCTCTCTTATAGCATTATTTGTCTGTGAAAAGGGCCAATACCCTTTTTGGTTATGCAGTACCTGGTGTGATACTTGCATGGGATGGACTTGTGTGTAATGTTTTGCTTCTGAAATGAGAGACAAATCTGGGGATGGTCTTGAACATGGTTGCAGAGAAAGCACAAATACCAAAGTTTAATGGGAGCCCTGGTTTCCTGATGGTAAGTTGTTGTGCTAACAGCAGATTCATTTGTTTCCTAATTAATCAGAAAGAGTGTTCTTTTTATTTCAGCCATCTGGTGGAGAGCATGTTGTTTAGCTTCTTGCTACTGCAAATTGGAGCTACACAGGAAAAAGGATGTTTCAACTTCTGTTTTTGGCTTGTTTTTCTAGGTTGAGTCAGTACAGAGCACGTTAAAACATACAGTAATCAGTTGCAAAGTTCATCTCCCAAGGACTGCAAAAATTTAACTTCAAGTTGTCTTTCCTGAAAAGACAAGATGATGATATTGATGGTTTAATTGCTTATTATTACTTGTTTTATTCCATGAAATCAATTGTCAAGACAAAAGCGAAATTTCCTTAGTGAACTGAAGAACTATTCTAGGATACTGAATTTGTTACCGCTTTGTAGAGAACATTCGATGTCGCTTTCACGTTTCTTCTTTGGATTAATGTCAAAAACATATTGCCTGTCACACAATTTGTCGTTGAGTGTGCCATTAGCTTGCTAACTCCTCACAAGGATCTTAAAACATTGCATTTTTTTTCTCCAGAAGTCCCTTTAGCGCAGCCTTTCTTAGGAAGCTATATTGTTCTTGTGGAACATTTTCCAAGGAGCAGTCTGTCCCTATGCGATGTTTACTGTATTTTTTGCCTTGCAGCCAGCAGATTTTAGTACAAACTTGCCTGGGGGTGGCCTTGTCCTATTTTCCTCTTAGATGGTTCTGGCATTTACAGAGCTTGGGAGATCGTGCTTCTGAATTTTCCAGTCTGAAGAGCTCGAGCCAAAACAGCAGGGGAGACAGCAAACCTGTACATTGTTTGGCTTATGGCAGCTGGGCCTGTTTTTCCTTTGACCTAAAGCAATGGCAGATTTTCTTGGGTTTTGTGTGGAGGAGGGGGGGAAGTGAAGAAGATGAAAGATATGTGAGGAAAACTGCTTTATCTCTGTGCTTGGAAAAAGCAAGCCTTTCATTCGCCCCACCCCAGTCCCTCTTTTTGAACCCCTAACAAAGGTAACTCACTAAACTCCAAGCTATTTTTACATTGCGTGTAGAAATTTTCTTTGTTTGAGTTAGTTTATGAATACTGATTATTGATGAGAAGAGAGATAGCGCTTTGTTTTAATATTGCATTAACTTTTTGAGCAACAAACTCTTCTTCTGTTGTAGTACCATAGTACTTGCAGAATGGGCTTTATATTAGAGGACTGGTTCCTTTGCAATGTTTAGTGACATTTGATAGCTTCCCACCAACCTGTATTTTATCCCTTACCTATTGGTCAGTGAAAGAAACTCTTGCCAACTAGGGCCCATAGTCTCTGCTGGGGCATGAACTTTGATGAATGAATGTGGGAAAATAGGAAATGCCCCGTAGATGGGTGGCTTGGAGAACATAACAACTCTTCAAGTTTGGCCTTGTGCTCAGAGAGCCTTTGTTGTCTGTAAACAGTCTCCGCAGTCATCCCTCTAAATGAGGCTTCCTGTGGAAATTAATTTCACTGTTGCTGCCTTTTACATGTCCTAGTCTTATATTTATCAGCAGATGTTTCAGTTAAGTTTTACATTTATGTAACAGAAATATTTATTTGTGCCACAGAGTGAATTTATTCCTAGAAGAATGGGTTTGCATGTGATTGTTGGAATCCTGAGCTCATGAATTCCAGGAGGATAGGAGAGTTTCCTAAAAAGTTTGTGAGAACAACCATGAGTGTTGAGGCTTAGTACATGTTTGAAGTGGAACACAAATTAATACTGCCTATGTGTGCCAAGCATTTCCAAGGGACTCATAGTGATTAAACCAAACTAAACCCCATCATTTCTCTAAAGATTGATAGGGTTTCTGCTTGTATGCCTACAATAGTGTGGGACAAGCTGGTGACAGATCCTGAGCCTCCTCAGCTGAAAACAAAGGAAAGGAAAAAAATTAATCTTTCTCCGTGTTTTAATGTTTTCTTCCTTTATATTGTTTACTTTGTAGTTTTTCCTTACAGGTATGTGGGGATCTTCACGATGACTTGCAGGAGAAACTATTGTTTCTGCTGTAGTTCTGGCAAGAGAGTATAGTGCAGAAGCTACGCAGCTGCTCCTTCTGTGAGGAAGCTGTTTACCAGCTTCATAGCACACATGCTCATCCAGAATAAGAATCTTCTTAATTGGCAGCTTTGATAAATTTCCCATCCCTCCTCTTGTCCCCATTTGCAGCCCTCTGAGTCAGTCAGTGATGCACCCAAATCATGTTTCATCCTAAAGGGAAGATTACTTGGATCTGTATGTGGATGCAAGAAGCAAGGGGAACGTTAGAACAGACACGTTGGTCTAAAGTTTTCCTGTTGGGATAAGAAGGGTCAGCAGAGAGCTGGTGCTGTAGAACCAGCAGCTCTAGCCTCTCTTGGCTGAGCAGTGGGAATGCCTCGGGCTGTCGGAGTGGGCCAGGAAGGAGCTGAGCCTTTCACAAAATATGCTGGCTTCAGAATCATTAGGTGTGTTATGTAGGCAAGTAGTCCAATTTTGCCTAGCTGTTCTATATTTCTTTTCCTCTCCTCTTTCCATGCCGCAAGTCAGTGTTGCAATATGAGGCTTTCATTACTTCGTAGATTGCTTTGTTACCTGTCCCCTGACTGAAATGCCCTCACCTTTGCAAGCTTTGCTCTTTGTGCATAGGGAGACTGTTTAAATTAGATGCATTAAAAAAAAAAAAAAAGAAGTAGTCCATTCTAAGGTGATAATTTATTTAATTTTCCTTTAATAATCACTTCTTTGTTCTTCGTCTAACATGAACTTTTTCTGCTTTTTGTTGCCCTTTGTTGTACAAACCCAAATGGGCCGTAGTGAATTCTTGTTTCACATCTTCCCCTTTTTTCAATGATTGTCCAAACTCTGAAGGCAAAACACAGACAAAGGACTCTAAACTTCTGTGAATGTTCTCTCTTGGACATTAGTACTGCTCCTCACCTCACTTTTGTCACTACATGTAATAATTCCTATAATTTGTCTTCTGATATTTAATACTTTTACCGTTGCCCTTAGGAATAGATTTCCTTCCCATGTTAAACTTACTCAGGGAGGCTGTAATCATGACTTACTAATTTCTCTCTTCTTTTAGTGTTCTTAAGAATGTCTTCCTTAACATTAAGTAGCAGATCTGGTAGATTCTTTGCTGGTATTAATTGCTGTGTAACCAAGTGCCCTTGAAAGTCAGTTATATAAATGAGCAGCCTTGAGCTGGCCATAAGAGCGATGCTGGCTTGAGTTTTAATTTAATAATTGAGGAATTGGAACATAAAATGGTTCTTTGAATCTAAAATAGGATAGAGTCATATTCTTTATTAGACAAATTCTAATTGCATGAACTATGATATATCAGCAGTTTAACATTTAGTGTAGGTGGTCACTTTGCATGCAGGTGAGCATTTTAGATACCGTTACTAGGAAGAAGCCTTGCATTCAGTTGCCTTACGTATTTTTAGTTGAGTATTTTGAAAGAAATTACTGATATGTTGTGGCTTTAAAATACCAGGTAGAGCCTTTCTTGAAATATATTCTTTACATCTGTTTTTTTCCTTTCTTAACTTAGTTATCCTAAAAGTCACAATTCTTCTGTAAAAGTTTGTTGTATTTTTCCTGAAGATGCATCATACTTGAATCTCTTGGTTTACTAAAAAGTACATGAGTTCTGGACAACGGAGGGCAGGTACATCATCCAAATAATTGTTTTGTCTGTTTGGGTAAAGGTTACTTATTTTTACATACAATATATGCAAAAATCAGTGGATGCGAAGTTATTTGCAAATACAGGCTTGGCAAACCTCCTCTGGAATTCGGAAAGGGTTTTCCAGCTCGACTTAGTCATTTTTTCCCAAATGTCTTGGCATAACTGATCACTCAGGAGTGACATATGGTAGAAACATGCTCTAAGGGACAAGTCTCCCGGATGGCGCACAGCACCACACAAGATAGACAGATGGTGGCTTATTCAACCTTGGAAAAAGTTTAATCCTACATATTGGCACGGCGGCCTGGGTACTAAGAGAGAGGCACACACATGCCTGTGAAATCTGATGCGAAGCTTTTGTGAATTTGCTTGCTATTACTGAAAGAACTAGAAAGATTGAGCTGATATTACACAGCATGAGTATCTGCAAAATTACATGTTCAACATGCTATCCAGAAAAAGTGATGTTCTCCAGAAAACTGGAAATCCCAGAGTTAGCAGAGCACTGCTGAACTTTTCACAGCTGTTTCTAGACTAAGACATGTTTATTCGACAAAGCTGTTATGTAACTTACCCACTAATAGCTGTTGATTAATTGAGGTGTCTAATAGGAGAAAAGGTATTTCATGTTTTTCATGGTTTTACTTATGTTTCAGGGGTTGCTATTGGTTTTGTGAAGGGTTTTAGCACTTCACAGCACAGAAACTGTAACCTTTCTTTCTCTTAGGTAAGTTGAAACAAAAAGTTACAAATTCCCTGATGCTAAATTTAAATTTATAGCAGAAGATGCAAACTGTACGTTACAGTTTTTTTTAAAAAGAAGCAGAACATCATCAGGCCTTTCACTTTAGTATTTTTGTGTTTAAGACAGTAAAGAGGGAGACAGAATATCTGACATGGAAAACTGCCTCCTTGGTGTGGCTTGTTGAGATACCTAGAGAAGAACAAAATCTGCTTTGAATTCTTTCTAGAAACCCAGTAGCGATTGATTGATTGATCTTCTGGAGTCAGTGCTGTGTTCTGTAAGGGTTTTGAAAATAGTGGCCCACTGAGAACACAAAGGATTGCCTGTCAAACTTCTTCCCCCCCCCCCCACTTTCTTTTTCTTGTAGATCACGCTCAATATTCACAACCAGAAGGAAAAGGAAGAATCTCATGACTCTCTGGACTTCAAGGATATCATTATGTTGTGTTGGATGAGTTTAAACTAGGCAAGACTTCTTTCTGAAACACTTCCAGAAAGGTAAATATAATTCAAACAAACTAATCTTTTGCCACTAGAGGAATACTTTGGTCAAATTAATCTTGTGCCAGTAACATTTCAGCCATACTGTACCACAACATAATTTTTGATACATGTTTCATAGCAATATATATAAGTATGTGGTGGTGTATGTGTGTATACATATATATCCATATACATAGCTATAGCTAAACCTTACTAGTAATTTGTAGATGTCAGAAGGTTTTGATTTGTTAGCCCTGGTATTTTTTGTGGAAATGTATCAGTTTCAAGGAATTCTCATAGGTGCAAGAGGTGGGGAAGGAAGAGGGAGAGAAGTAAGATGCGCAGAGCAGCCAGCATATTAGTAATTATTTGCCTGGATGCGGAAGACCCAGTTAATGTTTCTGTTCTACCTAATGAGAAAAATTACTTGAAAATGAGATCCTAGCCACTGAACTATAAAGTCAAATGGCTCATTCAGCATTGACTGACACATACTTTTAAAATACGGTGCTGTATGAGACACACAGAGCGAGCTGCAAAGAGAGAGACTAATTCAATAACCTGTTGTTGAGGATATGCATTGAAGAAGTAAGAGATGTCAAATCCTTGCTTTCAGCTGAGGGTGCTCTTGTGTAATATAAAGATATACTTACTTTTGGGCTAGTAAAAGTAAACATTCACTCTTTCTGAGAATGTGAGTACTTTTCAGGTACTTCTTTTCTTGTCACCCTTTTCTTTCTTTTGCTGTGCTCCATTGTGAGAAATGGTGACCGTATCATAGCCAAACCTGAAGGCCTACAGTAATTACTGCAGAACTAGCGCACTCTTTCTGATTTTTTTCATCTACTACAACTAATTATTATAGGACTTGGTGAATAAAAATTTTAATAATTAGATTTTCTGCCCAGGTGCACAGTCAGCAAAATATGAGAGCCATCAAGTGTACTCTCTGCTAGGTACTAGGACCCTACAAGAGTTTCTTACAAACACAGTGAGCGTCTTGGTGGCCCATCCAGCCCCCTGTGACAGAGTCCTGCCTTGCTGTCACGAAGCATGCCTGTGGGCCTTCCAAACATCATTTATTTGTGAGAAAGAGAGCTACAATCTGGTGAGATGATTAAAATTCTGCAGATCCACAGCTGGCACCTTTTTGACCCAGATCTGAAGCTCAGACTCGGAAATACTTCAGTCCCTTGAAATTTTAAGTCATGCTTCATAGAATTGCTGTTTTTATAATTTATAGGCAGAGCGTGATCATATCATTGTTGAATCGCTGAACGTGAATGTGTGTGAATCAGCCATCTGCTGTCAGGGCTGGGTCTTGTGTCTCCCTGGCCAGTGACAGCAGAGGTCATTAAACGATGATGGTGCTCTGTCAAATGGGAATGGTTCAAAGTAATAACATGGCTGTGTCCAAAAAAAGCCACTTTTCTTCAGTCTACTGGTAGTAATGACATTTGGAGGACTGAAATGGAGAAAGAGGAGTTGTAATAGAGGAATGGAGACTGTGAAGACAGAGATGTGGAAGGTTTGGATGTTTGAGAGGAACAAAGGCTGGCTTTTTGTAGCAGGGTTTTTGACTTAATTATGGAACCAAATGAGGCATGGAGAAACTGTCTACACAGGAGAGAAGCAGCCTTCAGGATTTGGAAGAGAATCTGCATATAATAGGGATTTTTTGAGAGGGCTCTGATACCTAGGTCACTGACCTGAGAGTGGTAAGGAAATGGAGGTATAAAGTGCATGTAGTCTTATTTTATTTTGTCTAGACTTGCATACCTTGTGCACTTCCCAAGTGGAGAATGATTGGGTATTTTGGAACTTGTACAAAGCTTGTGCATGTTTAGCTTCAACCACCGGATGTCCTGGAAACCCAGCATACCTGCAAGGTTAGATCCTTGTGTTAAACTTGCTGTGAAATCTGGGCAGCATGTGGGTTAGCATTAACGATGGGATCCTGTGCCATCTTGCTCTGCCAGGTCCTGTTTCTTTGGAGATATGGTAATCAATACCAAAAAAATCTAATGCAGAAACTAAGAAAAAATTTGGCAGGATGTAACTGATCTAAACCAAAGGAGACCAAAGATGGTTAAGAAGGGACAGACACAACTTTACGTGCTGTGGTGGGAATTCTACCATACAAGTTCATGCAAATTGCTGCCAGGCTGTTGAGAGAGCCTCTGAAGTGAAGGTTGAGCTGAAACTTTAAAAATCAGGACGAAGCCATCTGGCTGCACACCTCATGGAATACCTTTAATCTTTATTTGTTGCAGCTGATTCCAAAATGTACTCTCAAGAGGTGTAGCCAAACAGGAGGAAAGAACGATTTAAAAATGCTCATTTGTTCAGTATCCACTGGTAGGAAAATGTGAAGTTGTAATTGTCTTCCATACTTCCCCCCCTCCGCCATTGGGAGATTTTTTTTGAGGTATTAATTCCTAATTTAGTACTTAATCTCCCTTCTTTTTCCCCTTCCTCCCCCCAGAAAACCCCAGGCCCCACTGGTTTAAAAATACCATGTAGAGTTGATGTAACTAGATGTGGGTTGTGATGTGCACAGGAGGTGATGTACCTCTCAAAATCTTAAATGCAGGTAAAGCTGAAAATGGCTGCGGATCACTTTTATGCTTTCTGTCTATCCCCCTTTGTTCTCTCTCCCTCCCCCTTCTGCTTGTGCTCTCTTGCTCTCTCTTTAGTATAACACAGTTGAACAGCAGTGAAGTGTAAAATGTGCTTTTGCCAAGGTCAGTTTCTTGTGATTACTCGCCTGTGGCAACTTATGCCAGTTGCAACAGACTGAGTCTCAGCAGTCCACAAAGTCACACTGGTGCTTATGCAGAGGACACCCAGTGTAGGTTACCGTAGCTGTAGTCTGGAATAGCTTGCAAGGCTGCTGAATTTTAGCAGCTTTATTTAACTCTTCCGACCTAGCTTCCGCTTGCTTCAGTGGTTTGGAGTCTGTTCCATGAAGCGCTAGGTTGTCCTGTTCTCTGGAGACCCTGGAGGAGGATTTTGCATAGATGAAATACTTGTTGTTAGAGGTTGTTTCTTTTCTTATAGTGGATTGCTCAAATTTCAGGAGTTACTTGTAAATGAAGAGGAGATAAAATAAGGCATCAGACACATGTATCTTCTAAATATTATATATATATTTTTTGTGGTTGGCTTGCTTTTGGAGAAAGTCGTATCAAATACTGCTGTATTGACATTGACAGAAAAGAAATTGTTTATCAACCTAGTAAGAAGTATTATGGAAAAGTTTAAGAAGTAGTTTTTTAAAGCAAGAACTTAGAAGATAGTGACACAACAGTCTTTGTACCACCTTTAAAAATGTTGTATACACTCATAAGCATCAAATAATTTTTTGTTTAGAAGCTAATAATGATTTTGACTGCTGTGACTGGGGAATGAATGTGAGATTCAAGAACATCTGTTTGAGGAGATAAGATTTGTTGGCTCCATTTTGTTGTGCACACTGGATTGGGTACCACCATGTGGTACCCAGTGGAAGCAGGAGGGACCTCCACTTCCATTCTCCTTTCTCACATATAAGCAAACACGCCTTTATGAAAAAAGTTATATTTAGAACAGAAAAGCATGGACTTGCTGTGTTACGTTGCTTATTTGTACTCTCATCAACAATACACATGATTCTGGAAATAAATTTGTAAGAAGCATTTAGCTCTTGAGCTTTGTGACAGTGACTTTGAGGTTACCTGTCCGTCACTACTGACTAGCAGAGAGGGAGTAAGAAATCTGGATGATCGGCTGAAGGGGTAGAGCTGAACTTTGGTGACCTTTGAAATTCAGTTAAGTGCAAAAGTTCATTGCTTAAAATTGATTATGCATTTGATTAATTTTGAAACTGTGTTGCTGTATTAAGCAGGGCTCTCTCGTGTTTGGTTTGGAATTATTCCTCAGCACAAGTAAAATAATGGGTCAGCAATTGAGTCTTCATCCTGTAAAGACCCTTGCACAAAGCGCACAAGAATATTCCCGTTGCGCTCAGTGGAACTCCCCACAAAACAAGGTGAGGAGTCAGAAGTCAAGTCATTTGAAGCACTTCATGAAGGGTTCATCCTGTTTTTTCTGTTTAATGTTGCTTCCAGGCTTACAAGAAGTATTTTTATTGAGGAATATGTTAGTTGTTGCTTTTTTGCCTATATGGAAGACAATGAAATTAATCTTTTGTTGCAAGTATGTTTTGGACATTTGCTTGTATGGTTTTCATAGCCTATATGATTCTATTGCTATTCCAGCCCCTATTCCTTTGCTTTTAATAGCATTTGTATTGGCCCAACACTTATGGAAGAATATGCTATGAGAGCTGTGTTCAGACTTTGTGAAGATTGATCTGTCTACTCACCTTTAAGTTAGAAATTCATGGTGGAAATGAGCAGTGTTTTGTGTGTCTGTGCTGTGGTATATAGGCCTGTAGCACTTGCAGTGATGCATGTTGTCATCTGATTGTTAGAGAGACAGTGGCAATGAGCGTTACCTGTAGGAAGAAACAACTGCACTAGTGGAAGCTGGTCTTCAGTCAGCTGAGAAATGAACAACTGGGTCTTCTTCAGTGCAGTAATATAGAAGAGTTGCGTTGTCCATGCTCACCAGAATTTGTCCCATTAATTTCCTTTAATCTTAAGAACTTGAGGAAAGGAAAGAACTATTCAGGCACCAAACTTGGTTTTGGAACGTTCTTAATGACATTCCTGCAGTGGGCTGCTGCTGCATGGTCTGAGGATTTCCTCATCAGCACAAGCAGCAGTTGACAGTTGAGACTGAAGAAGTCTGCACAAAACCCTGAACTCATTCAAATCTCTGTGCAGAGCTCCTAACCAATTTTTTAAATTTCAGTAGAACTTCACTCTTTCTCAAGTTCTCACCTCCTGGATTTTGGGTGATAGCAGAAATCCTTTGCTGCACACAATAAAGGTAGATGTTGTGGGTTTTTTTCTTCGACAAGTGAGAATCTAGAGCCCTTGGAAGTCTTGCAAGATTTGCAGCCTAATTTTTTAACTCAGGGGTGGAGATATGAAAGCTTGTTAAGGGATTTATCTGTGCACTTCCTAGTAGTTTTAAAGGGAGCTCTCCAAGTCAGTGTACTACTCAGCTTTGAAACATTTACTGTGCTAATTCAGATGTGCTGGAAATAAGCATTTTAACATATGGATAGAATCCTACTTTTGTAATGCACCTGCAGTTTGTGAGTACCACAGGAGGTTTCCCTTTTTGAAGACAACCACTGCACTCTCATTGTAGAAGTAGAGGAGTACCTAGCATTTAATGTTCTCATTGCTGTATTAATTTTATTAGAAACAGACTGGGGAAATGAGCAGTAAATTCGTGTTGTGCAGCAAAACATCTCTCATCTTTCTTTTTTTTTCTTTTTTTTTTTTTTCTTCTTAAACTCTTAATATTTATCCCGCTTTTCCTCATAAGCATTCAGTTCTTATTCATACATAGGGGAGTATCTGAGGATTAGGAGCCAGGTAAAGAGAAGTCAATAAATTTAGACAGAGTAAACATTCTCAAGTTCTGTATAAAAAAATGGTCATTCCAAATAAAGGCGTGTGTTAATCTGAGGGAACAGTAACTCTGTAACAGTTAGCACCCCTACATCCTTGGAAGATGAAGGGGAGACCAGCTGATAAATTATGGGGTTTTGTGTTTCCCCTTTTAATGGCAAATTTATCTTTAAGCTTCTAACAGCTTTTAATAAAGGCTAATTTTACATTTCAGTTATGATAAGACAGCATCATCCTGATAGTTTCCTTTTTAGCACATGGGCAAAATTCAGTGATCTGAAAGTAGGATTAGGAGGCAGGGTTTCTTACAGTTTGTTACTTACAGCTTTGACACCTGAATCACTGCATGGACTAGGACAAGTCTATAACATGACTTCAGCTTCCCCATGGGAGATGCTGGCTAATAATTTCCTGCCTCATGGGTGTATATGAAGATTAACTTCATGGAACGAGTGAAGTATTTATTAATAAATGATCGTTATTGATATGTCACTTACTTGTTCATAGCAGTGACATTGGTAATACATTACTCCTGAGGGGAATGTAAATGAGCACATAAAACAAAAGACACTCATTCAAGTAATTTTCATCACCCTTTGCCAAAGCATGTGTATTCAGTAGTGTCCACGTTAGTGCTTACTGTTTTGATGATTTTAAAACATTAAAGAAGAAATGCCACCGAATACAAAGGGAGAACCCAAGGTCATGCTCACTTTTTCTGTCTTAAGATCGCACCTACTGGAGTGTCTTCAGTAAGCTTTCTTTAAAGGCCTGTTAACTGAGAATGTAAGTGAAGCAGCATACATTTTAAATCCAGCTACATTTTAGAAGTTTAATCTTGTCACCCGTTTTCTGCAGCACAAGTATCATGTATGATTATATTGCGAAGTGTCCAACAGCAGCATGGTGATTTAATTTTTTAAAATTTCTCACATTTTTCTTGACCGAGGCTAAAGAGGAATAAAATATTTTGCCAGTCCATTTCCAGTGTCAGAGCTGTCATTTGGCCTGTGACAGGAGATGTGGGGAAATGAGCATTACTTTACATTTCTTTCAGTGGTCAGCTTGAGGGATGTGACTGAACAGCAAGGTCATACTGGGTTTTGAAGGAGGGGTTTTTTTAGATGCTTTTACTATTTTATTACTTCCTAAATGAAAAAGGCCCCTGGATCATTATTTTTTGTTTCTTTATAGGTATAGACTTATGTATTTTTTTCTACTATCCTTTAAATATTAAAAATCATCTTGTCATAAATGTCCTTCGGGTTTAAACTGGAATTGCTTCACAGAGCCTCTTTTTTTTGGGTGTGGGTTAGAAAGAAAGAAATGAGATAAATATGAAGGGCAGAGGAGGGGGCATGCACTTGAAAACCCAATTTGCTATAAAAGCTGAGGCACAGAGGTCATTTTTGACATGGTGCTGAGTATCTGAGCTGTTGTCTGAAAGGGGAGCAGTGGTAATCGCATCCATTGGTTCCTCTGCCATCATCTCATCGGACTGAGATTCCCTTTTTTTAGTGTTGTAGTCTAATTTACCTAAACCTTACATGTGAAAAAAGAAGCAAACTCAGCAGCTTCACTGAATCTCAGCTGCTTTTATAAATCCGTGTTACCGAAGATGCTGGCAGTGACTGGGTTGCATCTTACTGAGTCTTTCCCTGCGGTCTCAGTTGGAAAGGTCCCATTCCCTTCGCCCCATGGTGGACACCAGAGCTTGCGCCCCAGACCTCTGTAGGGGACGGCGCAGGGATGCGGTCCGACAAACTCGCCGTCCTCTGCAAAAGACTTCACGGCCGGCAGGAGCTGCTGAAGGTTACTGGCCATGGCTTTAAACCCTTGTTATGAACATATGTAACAGAAATGCTCAGAACTGAAAAGACGTAGTTAATTTAATGTTATGTTTTTGTAATGAAAGTGAGTTTGAGTTTCTATCTAACATTATTGATGGAGCTTTTTTTCTCACAAGAATTAAACCTGAAGCAATGACTTATGAATCATACTTTGTGTCCCACTTACAGACTCACTTGACTCATCAGTGATTTTTCTTCTGGCATGATTTGGGAGAAATGCCAGTTATTTTTTTCATGTGTAGTTTTTAATTATTATTGACTGTTGCATAAAGATAGAGATGAAGGCAGTCCAGCTAAACACCTGGTTTTACTTAGGTCTGTGCTTCTAAAGAGTCACATTATACAATAAAGTATTGTATGATTGCATAAGAGACAGTAGAACACAGATTTCTGATTCTTCAGTGTTCGTGTCAAACAAGGATGGTAACAAGTGAGTCCTAAGAGCTCGTTGTTATGCTCATAATTCCTTTGCCTTAATAGTTTCCAGATGTATATGATATAAAAAAGTAGTATCTGGAAAATACCTCCTGCAAATAAAGCCCAAAACACAGAGCTTTTGATTTCTAGATTTTCTTTAAGCCCCTCACTATCTAATGATGATTTGCATTTGTAAACAAATTACACTGGCCATGTAACTTCTGCCATACTTAATAATCCTTATTTTATTGGGTAACATTATTTTTAATGTTACATTTATCTTGTAATATAACCAGATGCACAACATTTTTCAGTGGTAATTTTGTGGAAACTTGAAAAGCAAAGCCCAACTTCAGTTGTGCTTTCTAAATTTACAAACTTATAATCATCTAGAATTAACACATTAAAGCACTGTAAGAATAGTTTCTCTTATTAAGAGCAACCATACAGCTTTTTCTATATTAACCTGTTTTGTACTTACTTTATTCCTATGTCCAAGATCTAAATACTCTTAATGTCTTTTGTAGAAACTATAAAAGCTTTTAGTTAGGCTTCTCAAAACCTCCGTTTGTTTAGATTTGCATCCATTTGTTAGCCTCAGTAACTGAAGTCTTACATACAAATAATAAATACTTTAATCTGTTTGATATTATATAATCTCTTCTTACTAGATGTTCATTGTCAGAACTTGACTCAAGGGATTTGTTTCATGCAGTGTAACACTTCTTTGCAGTTATCTGTAAGGAAAACAACTGGATGTCGCAGTTGCACAGTGATGGAGCTATGCAAGGCATTTCCTTAAAAAATTAAAGTATGTATTTTTCTGCTGTATATGAATACTCAAAATCTGTATCTTCACTCCATGACCGATTAGTAGATACTTTATCCTTTAACAGAAGTGAAATCCTGAACTGAAGCATCTTTAAAAGCCAGTTTACATAACTGATGATGTAAAAGTTGTTGGAGCAACTGGAGGAGAGAGAAATGTGACAGACGTGTAGGATATCCACATGCACAGACTATGGGCAAATGATGTATTGTAGGTAGGATGCACAGATTCTCTCTGCAGGTATGTGAGGACCCGGACTCTTCTCTTGCATCCTGTTGGCACGAGGCCATTCATCTATGAGGAATGAAATCCACTTGATTCTTATGTGGCTAAACCAGGCTTCTTATATTATTTGCATCAGTTTGAGCCAAATATTTCTTTTGCGTTATACAATGAATGGGAAAACTTTCCTTCGAAGGAGGGAAGAGAACTGAATTTAGGACAAGAGGAAATGGCCTCAAGTTGAGGCAAGGGAGATTTAGGTTAGGTATTAGGAAAAATTTTTTTACTGAGAGGGTTGTCAAACATTGGAATGGGCTGCCCAGGGAAGTGGTTGAGTCACCATCCCTGGAGATATTAAAAAAGCGAGTGGACAGGGTACTTTCAGGACATGGTTTAGTGGGCTTGGTTAATGGTTGGACTCGATGATCTTGAAGGTCTTTTCCAACCTAAATGATTCTATGATTCTATGAATGATAAATGTGAGGGTAATATTTATTACAGAGCTTTTCACTGAAGAGCAGTCTTCTCTGATATGACCAGCTCTTAATTCCCGGTAACTTTTTTCTCCTTTCAAATCGACCAAGCAGCCATCCTTAATTCAAAAAGTAAATAAAAACTTGCTCTCAAATTCCCTGTTTCTGTTCTCTGCTGGAGGCATCCAGTTTTGTTGATAATGATCTAATCTGTTGCATAACCGGAGAACGCTGAGCCTGCTGCCACAGCCTGCTTCTTTCTTGGCACTGTGGGAAGGCTTCAAAGAGAGACTGTGTGTGTGAGGCGACTGCTCTACCAGCAAGACCAAGGGGATCAAAGCATATGTTTAGAAATGGAAAACAACAAAAAGAGAAGCGGTTACCACAGAGTTGCCATCCTGAAACAGAAACCAGTCTCGCAAAAATGGAACTATTTTCAAGTTAAGGATAATTATTTCAAATTCTATGGAGCAGGAAAAGATCAGGGATTTTTAAGGAAAATTCATCAAGATTTTATTCTGTAGATACTTATTATGGGGAAGACTTTTTCAAAAAAATGGATGTGTTGACAATTGTATGCAGTTTAATTGTTTTTGCATGATTTTACGCTGCATCACATTGCCTTCTTGGCTCCTCTGATGTTTTCAGTTAGTAAGTTTTAAAATGAAATGATTTGAAAAATTACTTGAAAGTAAGAAAAAAAATTGTAGGAAAGTTTTATGTAGTAATATTCTTTGAAGGTTGGACAGTTGTTTCAAGGTTGCATTTAATGAGCTTGGGAAAAAGTGGTTTGTGGTGTGGGTTTGGTTTTTTTTGTTTGTTTTAAATTTTATAATAAATGGAAATAATTTATTTTCACATTATCCCCCAACCTTTCAGATGAAAATGGCTGATTGTTCAGGCGATATCTAATTTATGAGCATCTAATTTATCTTTCAGTGGGTTTCATGAATAAAGATTAATTATTATTCCTTGTACTTCAAGTATGGTTTACATTGTGATGCAACATTGGCTTAAACTGATACTTTTTCACTGTCAAATGTTCATTTTTTTTCACTTACAATTCTGAATATTTTTCTTTAATGCCATAGGAAAATCTTAATATTTACCTGTGCTGATTTAGTAAGCCGTCATAATGGAAGTGTAGGAATCTCAGCTGTATGTTACTAGGGAAAGTTGCTGTGATATACAAAATACTAAACAAAAAGAAACCCTGCAGCTTTCACAGTGCCAGTTTTATGGCAGTGTCCTTGTCCATAGTCCATTTGTCCCTATCACTTACTGTGATAGTACTTTGTGGTTTTTATGATAGGGAAAATGACAGTAAGTGTTTTTCCATACTCATGGACTCCCCGTACAAGGGCGGCAAAGGAAAGTTGGAGATACAGTAAGCTTACTCTCTCCCTACTGTCCTTGTTACTGTCTAGTCTTCCGTATGATGCGCCGGCGTTAATGGTAGTGACTGTCTCTTATTCCCATGGTGGTTTGGTGACTGGCACGTAGATAGTGTTTTTCATATGCTGGGAATCCTAAGAAAAAACTGCAGAGCACAAAGTGCTTTGCTCTTGAGAGAGATGCACTAAAGTGTTGCACCCTGATAAAGTGTATGGCACTCTTCTCACATGTAAAATCTTTGAATTATTGTTTAACTAGAATTTTGGACTCCGGTGTTAGACACACTCCACTACTCCTGTTTTACCCTCTTCTTTCAGAGACAGATTCCTTACTATCTATACTTGCAAAATTACATGTGCTAATGATATCTTGTCCTGATGATTACAAGAGGAAGCCATAGTTGGGATTTCTCCTTTCTTCCCTTGACCACTTTGCTCTCTGTGGTGGTGTCTGTTTCTTCAGTGGAACTTCCTCGCAGGGCGGGAAGGAGGGGATGCTCTGGCAGACCTGACCCTTTTGAGACCACAGCTGCAAAACTCTAGCTACATTTTAAAGAATATGAGCAATCTGTATCTTTTCAAAGATGTTATTTGTATGCAGAAATTATCCTGAGGGTCACAGAAGGTATTTTCCTTATCCAAAACTACCCCAGACCCTTTCTTGGAAGCATCAGTCTTTGAAACTTTTCTCTTAAAAGTCTGTCTTTTTAACAAGGGCCAAACAAGATATTTTTCTTTGTCCTCTTTCATGAAACAGCTGAGTTGTTCTGACTGAAATTAAAATACTTCAAAAATGAAGACTTAAGGCAGAGACTCAGGATGAAAGATTTCAGATCAATTTTTAAAGCTTAGCAGAGTATTAAGGGATGGACAGAGCTCTGATCCCTAATTGTAATGCTGAGGGCCAGCTGTATTGATCCTCCCTCTTGCTGGAGAAGCACTATCCCCAATTTACTAGTTGCCATAATAAAGTTATTTGATACATGTTAAATAGCTGTTTAATCTTTTTAAATATTTCTGTCTGTCATTCCCTTACTACTGAGATAGGTGAGTGGCAGTGAAGTTGTGTGTGCATAGTGGAGCCTCCTCTTGTCCTCCTTTTGGGTCATTGCAATCTCTGCTTTTGAGAGGCTTTTGTACTTGCGTTTTTGTCAAGGGTATTTCTGACGGGGGGTCAATGCTCAGATTGCTGTTTTAGTTACTATGGAGAAGATTTCCTGCAGGAAGGCTTATGCTCTGTTTTCTGAAGATGGTCAAACACTGTATTTGCCTAACTTCCCCTTAACTTGCAGTTCTGAAGTTCATTTCGTACCAGTTGTCTTTAAACTGAAAATCCCTTTGGCTCATACATGCTTCCTTTTAGCCTTTGCGATCTGTAGTGTCATCATGGAAACAGGAAAAGATGAAGATCAGAATGAGAGGCGAATATATCCTGAAAGCCTGCCTATCATAAGGGGAATGAATGTAGTTCTAGTCTGATTGTAGGGTTTTGTTGAGAGAGAACTATTGCATGACTGTCTTGGAAGTGAGTTTATTGGAGAGTGCTGGTACAGACTGATGTATGTCTGTTAGTTTCTCCACTTGTGGGTGTGATTTCCTTATGCAGGATGCTGGATTGTGGTGTTCTCCTTTATGTTGTGGAGTGGAGACGAGTCCTTTAAATAAGTTTGTTTCCATAGGAAATGTCCTGGGTCTGGGCTGAATGGCAACAAGACATGTGCTTTGGTTCATGTGTAGTTGTGGGGTTTTTTTCTGATATCTTCTGTAGTTTTTCTTTCTGTCTGATATATTGAATACCATTTGAAGAGGTGGCTACATTAAGGTGTAGTTCAAAGTGGCAGAAACCCACATGAAGCTGAAAACTTGATCCAGAAATAGATTGTGAAAGGTTCTGAAAGTATTTTATTTTCATCTGCTCTGTCAGCGTCTTTGCTGATTGAACGCTTACTCTTAAGCCCACTGTTCTCAGACTGGTTAGGCTGTGTGATTTTTATTTTTTTCCCAAGCTCTCACCTCCACCAGCGATAGGAAGGCAATACTGCAGCCTTTGAAGGGCCCAAAGGTTTGAGAGCATTGTGCTGCAATGCAGGCTTTCGTCCTGATCCTGTGCAGTCCACTGTGATGTGAAGGGTAGGAGCCTTTTTCTCCTCATCCTTTCATTTCTTTTAAATCACCTGTTAAATACCTGAGAGGGAGCAGACTTCTGGGGAAAAAAAGTTTTCCACATCATAAGAAAAGTTGGAGAAGAGGAGATTGAGAGAGGGAATGGTTTTCTAGGTTATGCCTGGAGGATTCTTCAGATTCAGGAACGACTTCAGAACATGGGGCTAAGCCTCAACATCTTTTCAAATTCCTAACTAAACTCAATACAGATCAAACTCTCATCAATTATCTGTAAATGCAGAGAGGTATTTTAAGGGCTGGCGTCAGAGTCTGAAGACATAGGAAATGCTTTCTGGTCCCATTTTGTTCAAGGCATGTTATGGGATAAGGAAGGAGTCGACTTCTATAGAGGGTCTTAAGGCTTCAAAAATTGGAGGAATAACAATGTTACTGGATAACCCCTGAGGAAAGAGAGACATAAAAGCTGTCTTGCCCCAGGTCACACTGCAGCTCATTTTCAAAGGTTGGGATTAGAACCAAGGTGGTTTTTTCTGTCTCCTCTTCTTCCTGGCTGTAAAAATAGACATGCTTTTTCTTCCAAAATTTCAATACTGAAATCCTTAAGCTAAATCTGAAGGAGTTCTTAAACTGCAGAGAAGTTGTTTCCTGAACAGATGACAGAGAAGTCCTGAAGAGTGCTGGGTTTTGCTTCCCCTTCCTCTTTTTTGTGGCTCGCTCTTGCTGAGTTTTGCAAGCTAAAGCTTGTGAACTCTTCCGGAGGATAAAGGCTGAAGCTTCTTGTGTATAAACATGAGTGAGCTGACAGAGACACTCTGTCAAAGTGACAGTTATTGTGTAGAAAAGATGAGTGGTAAAGGGGAAGGATTTTGTCATTGAGTCTTGCCCAAATTGTGAACGTTTTCAATTGTGTGACCTTTTCTAGTTTAATTAGTGTAAATCTTAAAGGCACAGGGTATCATGGTTACAGAAGACAAATGCTCTTCAGCTGTATTACAGAGCTTGTCTCCTAAATTTGGTATGAGGTCTGGTGTTCACTGCTGGATTGCAAATCTGAAATTTGCTTTCAATGAAGGATCATCTTGAAAAATCAAATTCACATCAAAGTTTCTAATGCCAGCCATACCTCTGGTATTTCTGCTGCTACTAAGTCAGCTTGTGTTTTTTTCTCTAAAGTCTTAGAAGCATCAACAGTTCCATTAACGTTTATAAAGAAAGCAGCAATTTGAATATGCATGGCTGAAAAATCATTTCCTGCAGTTGGCCCAGCACATTTCAGGCCCTCTTGAATATTTGGTCCTCAGAAATACATGTGAAAACTGAATTACTGATTCATATCCACGCATTTCTCTGGTTTTGGGGGGGAGGAAAAGCAGCAGGGGCAAAATACTGAAGGTTCATGGTGCCGTGAAGCTTAACTTCCTTACTGTGTGTTCATTTAATAACTTCTGATAAAGCTTGTGTCCTTTTCGTTCTGTCTTTGGAAATGCAGTTTACTTGCTTATAAAGCAATGGCTGTATAATAACTGCAGACAGGCTGTGAGAGCTTGGGGTGTTCCTGTCCCCTCCTCTCTATTCTTTATTGCAGGCCTGTGTTAGAGTACTGCAGCCAAATTTTCTCTCCTACATAATGAAAGTTTCTGTTTTCTTTCCAAAATTCTGGACATGATGCTGTCTTTTTTTTTCTTTTTTTTTTTAAATAAGCATTTAAATATATATAAACTTACTGTTACTATATCAATTGACATAATTTTGAAGTCAAACCTTAATATAAAAGCTTAAAAAAAAATAGATAAGCACAATTTCTATGTACATTATCATTGCTTCTTAAATGTTGTCTTAATAGTTTATCAAAATTACAGAGACTATCCTGAGGGAAAAAGTTTTCAGGATTTTATAACTGATTTGGAATTATGTGCATGTATTTGTATGATGTTCGTGGAATCAGAAGAAAAGGACTTGTAGGCCGTTTTAGAAGAAACTATTGCTTTTTAATACTGTTTCTGTATTTATTATGCAAATAACCTTGTATATACTTTACTTTCCTGCAGTATTAAGAAAATAGCATTTTTAGGTTGCATTTTAATTTAGTTGCACCATTCTGTACTTACAAAAGGGTTAGCTGTGAGAATGTGTTTTGTAGGGGGGTGGTTTATGACTTGGCATTGTGTAGTTGAATAAATAATTTGCATTTGAAATGTAAAAAAAGTCAGCACCACTTAGGCTCCTTCACTCTAGCAAGCTGGTCTACCTTTTTGTCTAAGCTAATTCAGAAGAACACGTGCTTGTACACATGTGAGGAAACCCAACATCCAAAATGTGACAGCAAAAAGGATGTCTTTATGTAAGTGGTTGGACATCTTTAAACCTGTTCCACAGTGGGTCAGCAGTTTTGTAAAGCAGTGAGATTTTTGAGGTTTAGAAGGCAAATATTACAAAGACTTCAATTAAAAAAAAAACACAAACTAATTAAATGTGAAAGAAGAGGAAATCTTTCCTGTTTTCCTTTCATTTAGATCTCCTCCCACAGTTCCTCGACCACACAGTTGATGCAGGGACTAGACCTGTCCAGGGCTAGCCCTGTAGCCTGAATATTAGGGATGATGGCATCTTCTCTAGGGATGCTAAGAGGTCTCCCAGATGCAGGTGGGTCCACATATCAACACGACTAGATTTTCACTACCTACACATGAACAACAGCTTTGCTGTGGCATTTGTGGTATTTTGACAGCATACATTTTTAATTTTTAACTATGGCAGATGTATATTAGAGACAACCAAAACTTTCTGGTTTTCCCATACAACTTGGCATACAGATCAGGGAACTCCTGTTTTGCACTTCAGTACAAAATAGAAATCCTGTAGGCATCAGCTATTTCTAGATGTAGATCTGCTCTTATTGTGCTATTAGTAATTTATTATTGTCTCATGAACTAGTTATTTATTTTTCCTGTTTTAGGTTTTATCTCATTTGGTTATGTGGCTTTGTCAAGACCTCATGAGGTTGATCTCCTTTCTAAGGAAAATTCACAATTTTGATTGGTGTTTTGATTGCAATTTTCTTTTAAACACAATGCTCTTTGTAGTGAAGCACAGCTTGACTGACTACAGCTTAATGATAGAACAGTTCTCTTTGAAATGAGGTTTGGTTTAGAGCAGGAAGGATTGATGTGGCCTTGTGAGGAAAGGTGATTAAGGAGCAGGGAATATTTTTCCTGCCTAGTTAGGAGACCTTATACTTTCCTTACTTGTTCTTGGTTTTAGCTTTCTATTTGTGTCTCTATTACTGAAGATGGGTTTCTCTTCCTAAGTCAGGCTTCAGAGTGGTGTTCTTGTGTTACATTCAGTTCAGTGCATATTCATTAGCATTATTCATTATTTGGGAGAAATTGGAGTTTTGCAGAATTGTAACATGCCATTTGATTTTTTTTTTTTTTTTTTTTCTGAACTTGGAAGTTTTCATCATTGTGAGCAGCTGTTTTCATTTTGGGCAATTCATCAGTTGAGTGCATTTATATAAACAATGTATATCTTCCATAGCTTATATGTGCTGATGTGTGGATCATGTTGTCCTCTCTAACAAACAATACACTTTGTTGGAGTAGGAAATAGTAATGTCAATTACCACAAAAATGCCAAGAGTTTTCATCGGAAGGGCCACAAAACTTTGTGCTTCAAGGCTTAACAAATGCCTAAGACACAGATCAGTGAAGTGGGGAATGTTTTTATACATGTGCACAGTGATGGGTCTAATTTGTTCCTGGAGCATCCAGTTATGGCTGTTGTCTAAAGTTATTTGATTAGGTACATGGTAAGTGTCTAGTATAGCAGGATCTAAGTAATCCCAAAGGATTGATTATGGCAGTTGCTGTGTTTTTATGATAATATTACCCTTTGCCCCCTTGTTTATCACCTATGAAATTGATTATGTTATCAATGATATTAAATTATTATCGCAAGCTTAGACTCTAGATGCAAATTAAACTTTTGATTAACTCTTCATTGATTTCATGTGACGTATGAATTTCAGTCAACTTATATGAAAGTAATATTTAAAAATGCCATTTCAGTAATGTAGCAGTGACTTCACAGGCTATTTTGCTGCACTTCTGGTGGTTGAAGAAGCATAGTTTTCATCCCTTGGTATGCAATAAACCTTCTGAGATGCATTCTGCCTGGAGACCATTATAGCTTAAATAAGGAATAACTGTGAAACTGTAATTAAATACAAACTGCAGTGCTAGAGCACACTCAACAAATTACCACTTGATAGAGGTTTCATGGTTCTGAGGAGGCTCTTTTAGATGTAGGTAGGTAAATTTGAAGGCTCTTGCTTTAAGTCTACACTTCTGTTGTAAAAACTTGTTCTGTTGCCAGCTTTCTAGTTCTTGTCTGTGCTTTTGACTTGTTTGCTTTTCCGTACAATTTCTCTCTCTCTCTCTCTCTTTTTTTTTTTTTTTTTTTTTTTTTTTTTTGTAACCCAAAACTCAGAGAGGCACTTGCGCCTGTGTTTTACTGTTTTCTTAACTCAAGCCTTGGTCATCAGGGCATGACTCTTGTTTTATTAAACTGTAACCGCTGGGAAGTTCTTAGGGGCTCACAGAGCTCGCATTCGCTAGTAGAGTGTTCCAGGTTATAATAGCAGCCTGTGCCACGCACTGACAGTGCTTTACAGGAACAGTATTTATAAAAAATAAAAAAGGGACACTGAGGAATAACCTTGGAAGATGAAGAGTTTGTGTTTTAGCATGAGGTATTTGTTCTAAAATTGCTAATTATGTTGAGGATGGAATTAAATTAGAGATACAGTGAAAATACAGGACTTTAAAAAAGGGCATTTTTATATATTTTTTAGTTTAGTTTAATTTAAGTTTTCAGTTGCTGACTTTTAAACAGTCTTCTTCCTTAAACTAAAATAAGCACATGTAGTGCAAAATGAACTTCAAATTTCAAAGCACTAACAAGAATTCTGAATAATCAGGCCTTTGATAGTACATTAATATTTTATATTGAACTATTTACTAATTGCAAAAGAGATTTTTCTTTTTCCCTTTCTTTTGAAAACTTGAAATATTTGTATGAACTATGATAGACTGCTGCCAAAGATCTCATCCTCTGAAAAACTCTAGTAAAATGAGATCAGTCTGGCTGGGATTTTGTAGAGGGGTGTGGCTGTTTGGCAGTAATGTGACCAAAGGAGATTGGTGGTGGTGGTGGGGTGGCTTTTGTATGTGGAGAAGCTTGTTTCTAGTCGTCCCTTCTTCACTTCCACCCTCTCAATAGAACATGAAATGCTAGGTTTGATTTCATTTTAATACAGCTGAAATTTGGTCTTGTCAATCTGAAGATCCAAAGTTTGTATCTATTGGAATTCTCTGGAAGAACAGTGCATCTTTCAAAGCTGTTTTTTCTAAAATACTACTCTAATTTAAAGAATTTATGTTGAACTTGTAGATCAAAGACAGACTATATAGAAGCACATTGCTATATAACTACATACTAGGGGAAATATATCACAAGGAATTTATATTTAAAAGGGAATTCTGCTAAAAAGGGATTTATAGATCTGATGATCTTGGTTGGCAGCCAGTGAGAATTGCTTGTCTCCTGCCTGAATTTAAGTGCATTAAATAGCTGCAATACTAATTAGGAAAATAGACTGAGGATCAAAATTTTTTCATTTCAAATTTTGAATCTTCTGCTTTCTCTTTTACTATGTTGTGCCCTGGGTTTATCCTCCTAGTGATTAAAAAGCATTCCAGGATGGATAGTAGAACTATTGGTTTCATAGCATATCTTGCATTATTGCCTACCAAAAGTTTTAATTCATTTTTTATCATCATCATTCAGATGATGCTGGGTATATGTGTGCTTTTTTTCATTGTTCTTTGATTGTTTTCTCTGGTGTTCTTCAGTGCATTACTAGAAAGTCTTGTTTTAATATATTATAAATGTTCTCATTAATGCATCCTGTTATGGTTAGAAGACTCCAGGCCTAGGTATTTTTTAGTGAATGTATTTTAGTTACAAATATTTGTACCTATTTTTCCCCTTGATCTATGTAGCTACCTGACATGTCATATGATGACTTTTAGCTCTTTCCGATTTCAGTGACTACAGCACGATTGTGGTTTTGTGCTTGCAGCCATTCAAGCTATCAATTTTTTGACAGCAATTATTCTATATCTGCTTCAAATGAGGCCGAAGTTGCTCGCAGCTTTGTCCAATTCAATATGCAGGAATTCTCTTAAATTCCTACTGGGCTTAGAAGAGGATGAACTGGATGGTGGCATATATTTGATCTTTCTGTTTTCACTGTAGTTACTAAGTGTTATTTTTTCCCAGCATTTCCCCAAAATGTTTTCCAGTCCTGTTTTCCCGTGAGGTTGGTGATGTCCTGTTCTTCGTATCTATCTGTCTTTAGCTCTGACTTGAGCTGCTGGATGAATAACTGCTGAACTGTGAACGCTGCAGACACAGCTTTGAGAAAATACCATTAATTTTTACAGTGCAGTCTCTTTCCCTTTGATAAAATCATGATGAATTTCATTGGGTGTATAATAAGAGGTATGTTATTTGATTAGTCTTTTTCTTCTTTTTTTTTTTTTTTTTTTCCTTAAAGAAAGAGCCTGGAAAGTAGAATAGTAGGTGGGGGGGAACACAGTACAATTACAAATATTCCCTGTTTTCCTTTAGACTGTGTCAGTTTGTCATATATATGGAACTTGAAGCTCATCAGGTGCAAACCTCGTGCTCAAATACAGACTGGAATTTGACTTTGTTATATTAAAACCTGGAGAAAAATCATGTACCTTCCACTGAAGTGCCCGTTTATAGTGCAGGCTAACCTTAATTTAGTACTGCTTTGGCTAGTCAGCTTTCTGTAGGCAAAATGACTGTGATGTTAGCAGTAGAAGAGAATGCGTGTTGAAGAACTGAGGAAAAAAGCTAATAATTTCCTGTGCCTGACCTCACAGAGAAACCTCTTCCTTCCCCCAAGCCAACCATGATAAAATGCCATAAATTTTCTCCACATGTTTTAGCTGTGCTCAAGCAGACACTACAGAAGATTTGAAGCTGTAACAAGATACCTTTTGTCCTGAAGAGTGGGACTGAATTTCACCTTGTTCTTTTCTGAATGTTTTCTTTTGGCTAGACATTTGAGTTGTATTTGGTTTTGTGTTTTGGGTTTTTTTTTTTGGTTTTGTTTTTTTTTTTTTTTTCCCCCCCACAGGATATCTGCTAGTGAAGGGTAATGTTTTTGGATGTACATTTCAGCATTTAATTTTTTGGATCAATGACCCATAGCTCCTTTTGTTGATATTTTGGGGAGGGAATAGATCAGTGTTAGTGGCATGTCTTATATACGAGATAAACTTCTTCATCACTTAGTACTAAACCCTAAAGACGAAGATGCAGAACAAAGAAGGTGGAACATTAACTTGCAGTATTTATTTTCAAATTGATGTATGCAGGTTAAAGTTTTTTTCCTCTATGTAGCATTAGCCAAAATTTTATAATGTAAACATGATTCTTTATGACTGCAGAATTGAGTAAAATGTATCATACTATGATATGGTGATAGAAATGCCTTTTAAGAAAAGTTGGGTTTTATAATAGGAGGCTTGGTTATAAAAATATTAAACTAAATAGGTAAATTCTTTGTGTGAGTCCTTTGCGAAGTGGTGTTAAACTTGGGATACAGTCAGTTCAGTTTGGTTGCCTCTGCAAGATGAAATTCTTCTGGCTTGCTTAGCATCTATTATTCAAAAAACCTCTTGGATTCCTACTAACGCATATCTTTCAAAAGTCACATCCAGAACTGGAAGAGCAGGTCTCAGAATTGTAATCACCAAACCAGATTTCTTAGCCTAATGCTTTAAAGGTGAAGAATCCCTCTTGTCCTTCCTTTTTAAAGCAATGAGCTATGTTATGTCTTACGGCTGCTGAAAATGTGCCAATGACAATGAAACTGATCTTTCCTCAGGAACGCGCTTGGTGTGTTTCAGACAGTGCTGAAGGCAGTTGGACATTTGCAAAAGTGCCCAGGAACAAGGGCTTGCGGGTGGCTTGTAGCCCAAATTTCTGCTTATTTGCTATGTTTAATAAAACAGGAAAGAGAAAAAACAATTTTTCACTACTAAAATTTGAAAGTTACATTTTGAAGCAGCTTGAAATGTTTTTGTTAATAATGAGCTAGGTCTGTGTCTAGTTTTACACCCCAAGTTACTGTGCTACAGAATGGTTGGAAGTAACTGTAGATTGCCGTTTGCGATATAAGCCCTCCTACCTTGTTGGCAAGATGACCCTGAAAGTGCAAGGGGGGAATCCCCTGCTCAGACGACCAGGATTCAGTGACCACCAGAAACATTGAGTGCAAAACTGGTTCGCAATGAAGGAGGAAAAAAATCTATTACAGACTGCTCTGTCATCTTTCTGTGTGACCTCAGATCAGTTCATCGGCTCTTTCTTTTGCTGGGTTGTGTCTGTGTATGAAGGGTTATGTTACTCTTTGGACTAGATTCCCTCCCTTTGTATACCTGTGCTGACTGATTTCACTGGGGTTATTTCTGGTCGGTACAGATGTAAGATGAGAAGCAGGGTTTCTGTTTACATGGTGAAATACGTTTGATTTCTTTTTAAACTTCAGGATTCAGCTTGTATGCAGATTATAGACCAATACTTTCTTAATGTGCAAGGTGAGAAGGAAGAAGTTAGGATGATGAGCTCTTCAGAACGTAAGGCTATGAGCAGGTCGAAGATTAATGTACTAATAGTTAAGCTGCTCTTAAATTAGTTTCTTCAGTACATTGTGCTAGGTCTTATATGCTGATGAATTTTGGATATGCAGAGGAGCTCCTAGATACCAGTGAGAATTTCAGTAAAGTTGTTTCACGCTTCAAGTCTGTCCTACAAGGAAAGGCCATTGCAGTCCGCAGTTTCCTCCTCTGGATATGCTAATGCACTGTGAAAGTGCACATCATGCCTGGATGGGCCCTGCTGATAAAATACAGCCTGGAGATCTCACAAAGTGCTAATGTGTCAAAGCGCCCACAAGCAGAGGGTGAATAATACTGCTTTATAAAGGTCATGTCTGTTGAAGTTAGCTAGTGTGCCCTTCTTGTGTGGAGCTGGAGTCTGCTCTAAAAAGTTCTGTTGTTCTTTGTAATCTCAAAATCCATGGTTTTAATGGGTAAAATCAATAGGGCTGATAAAGTGTCTTAATTTAGACAGCAGGAAAGAAAAGTAAACATTAAAAGCTTTAAAGCCTTAAAACTGGCTCTTTGAGTTAGTACGGCTGTCTGATTTCAAGTCTTGCCTACTGCGGTATTCCCCAAAATGTGTTACCCATTCTGGGAACTGCCTTATTCTCATTTCCAATCTTCCTTTGTTTCTTTAGCTTCTAATGAGAAAAATGCTTCCACTTCTTAGAACAATTGCTGGTAGTTACATACGACCATTTGCCAAGCAAAGTTAATAGTTATTCTTGCTAGTCGATGGACATTTTTTAATAATAAAAAAATACAACTATAATCTTATATTTACTTTTTCCATCTTACGTTTTGCAGTAATGTTTATCTTTCTCATCCTGTTTAAAACCTTATGCCTTTTTTCTTCTTAGGCTTTTAATATTTAATGTCATTCATGAAATACTGTGAGTGTAGTGTATCATTTGTGTACGTAACATTAAGTAATAAGTGCAACTAAAGTATAATTTGAAGTAGCTTACTTATTGTTATGCTCTTGCAATTTTGTTTGGCTTAAACACTTCTCATAAAACATGTATATGTAAAACTTACACATGATAATATAGATAAAAAGAAATCATCAACTGACTTTTAGCAGTAACACAATATATCAGATGTCAACTATTTTTAGTGCCTTACTGGACATTTGTATTCATAGATAACCTCTTGCCGTGGACTTACTTGTTTATAAAGTATGTGTCTCTCATGGATGTGCAAACAGTGTTAATTTCAAACTTACATCTCTGAATTCTAGGTGATTTGGCTGTGCATTTTTGTACTGTGAGGAAGAGACATTTCCTCTTTAGTAAGGAAAAGGTTTATCTCATCACGACAGTTATGGGACTGCGAAGCTCTGCAAAAGGAAATGCTCTTCCTCCTTTTGTTTCCTTTTTTGGTTCTTCCCGAAGAACTGTTCCTTGACCCCACTTGATTAGTTTAGAAGTTCTGGTTCACCAGAATGGTCTGTTCTCTAAATTTTTGCTTAAAAAGGAAAAGCATTTTGAGTCCGCTTTCATGAGGATATTTAAGTGATGTTCATTCTTCTGTTTGACCAGTGTTTTCATTGCTAGGTATTTAAAGGATAGGTGAGAGTTCATCTTCCAAGCATATACTTTGCCAGTTGTTTTTATGCACTGTGGTTGTTGCTTATTTAAGTTAGGAAAGCCATTGTCCAGGGTCACTGGGTTTTGTTTGGCTTTGTTTTTTCCATTCGTGATATCTGTTGAAGACTGGTGGGTCGGATCATTCTAAGTGTGGTATCTTAAGTTTCCATTTTCCTGTCTACTTCTCTTTGAGGAAACACTTGTGGTCACTGCTGCTGCTTCACTGTTAAAAGTAAGTTTATACTCAAATGCTCACGAAGAAGGTACCAGCTGATTTAGCTACCATGCAAACTGCAAGGCATCTGACTTCCTACATGACAGTCCTTCTTTGCATATGTAGCTAAGGTGTAGGTATCTCCCTTCCTATCCTTATAGCATGGTTATGTGAGGTCTGTGCTATGCAAGGCCATTCCAATGATACTCATCTAGTTTCAGCTGCCACATGCTGTTTCTGAGGCACTTGGGTGCTTGCTTAGTGCTTTGTGCTCTGTCCTTGAAGTCTCCTGTTGTCAGAAAACTCCGTGGAAGAGCAGCCAGCATCTCCAGTGCTCTATTTCCCACTGCTCCGGAACGCCTGTTCCCTGGCATTCACCGGCAGCTATGGTGGATGAGGGCTTGGGCCTCATCCAGCCTTAACCCTTCTGAAAGGGTTGAGAGTCTGAAGGCAAGGGAAAGGCTTGGGTTTTGTCAGCTTATTCGCATGGATAAGCATACAACTTAAAAATTAAATAGAACCAAAATCCCTTTTTCTCCTAGGACTTGATATTGTAGTCCAGTCCTCATTGAGTGCGCTGAGGCATGAAGATGGGTAATTCATATTACTCATTGTTGCTTGGTACACAAAGAATGGTGTCTCACAGGTGACTATGTTTGACCATAGCTATTAATCACCTCAAAATTTGGTAAACGTGATGGTTAAAAGTGTTTACAAATTTAGAACAGCAACAAAATAAAACCTGGCATTAGTTTATAGTAAAAGTAAATAAAGTGTCTTACTAGCAGTATCCAGTGTGACTAGGTATAATAATACGTTTTTTTTCTGAAATTCTTGTTAAATCCTGCATTAGAAAACATGATACACTTAACTAGCTGTCTGATGTCAGAAGAACTATGCCACTTATTTTCACTTGCTGGGGTTTTTGAAGAGTGCTAACAGGAGAATAAATTTGATGTAAAAAAACCCCCAAACTTACAAAAGTAGTACAGATACAGACTTGATAACAGTCAGGACAAAAATGCTGAAAATGGTTTGAATTTACAGAAGTAAGTTACAAACAAAATCTGAGGTAGTGTGGGTATATATGTGGTAAAGTTATGATGGTTGTACACTTGACTAGCAGGATAGCATGTCCAAAAAGGAATATTTGGGTGTACTGAAAGCAGGATGCTCCTACCTAATGTAGGCTATTTGGTCAGCTTAAAAGTACTCCAGGAAAACTTTACTCTCACAGTAATTGACTGATCCAAGTTCTGAATCACTTTCCCATATTATCAAGCTATTTGATTTGGTGAATCAACTAACAGTTACAGGACTGGTGCCACAGCCAGGGGTTCGGCTACTTACACCACGGGACTCACTTGGAGGAGCCTGGTCTGCTGGGGTCTGACGGGGTCCATCTGTTCCACGGTTCTTCACTGTGAGGGTGGTGAGGCGCTGGGAGAGGCTGCCCAGAGAGGCTGTGGATGCCCCATCCCTGGAAGTGTTCAAGGCCAGGTTGGATGGGGCTTTGAGTTGGAACTAGGGGATCTTTCAGGTCCCTTCCAACCCAAACCATTCCATGATTTTTTACCTACATGCGGGGGGGGGTGTGTGTGTGTGGTGTGTTCCTGCATTTCAGCAGGTTTCTCTTTTTATTCCAGTCTTTTGGTAATTCAGCAAAGATTATGTATACACCTGGTAAATTATCTTCCCTCTTGTCTTAAGCATTATGATGGGGAGTTATTAGGGAAATGCAGTACATTTCTCTTTGCTTTTGTTTAACAAAAGCCAACCTCAGTATTAACTCCTTCAGACATTTTCTTCGGTTACCAACAGAAAACTTCTTCAGTAATTTTTTTCTAGTAATGCAGGCTGGGGGCATGGATCGGGAGGAGGTGAGAAAATAATGTTTCATTTTATATTCAGGTTTGTAGTCATGGGCAAGTAACACATGAATGATTTTTCAATGAATTGGTAAGCAATTGCTAGTGTACAATGTGCTGATACCTTGTTAATTATCAGCTATACATCTTTTAAAGAAAACCTTATGATAATTGATAGCCACCTATTTGTTTATAATCATTAATAATATAAAATTAATCTAGCCTGCAGTGGGTATAGAAGGTGATAATCTATGTTAATCAATTATAAATGAAACCTTAATATTTGGTAAATCTGACAATGATCACCAGAAATAGTTTCTAAAAAGAACATCTTTTTGAGTAATAATTTTTTTCTAAATGTTGCTATTGGGAATTGACTGATGTGAAAGATATTTAGCATTTTTATCTTATCCTTACTGGGGTTTGCACTGCTTTATTTTTTTTTCCTCTCTTAGTTAAAGGGTAAACCTCTCCAATAGATTTTTGGGAGGAGAGGAGGAATGAGATTGGGGTGGTGGTGGAAGGAAAAATAGGATTAAAACTTAATTTTGAGGAAGTATTTTATTTCTAGACTGATCATTATTTTGTCTCATACATTAAGCATCTGCACCTGCTTTTCCCATCCCTGTGCTTCCTGGAGGGCTCCGCTCGAGGCCAGGGTAACCTCCCTGACCACACTTCACCATTGACCTCTGAGCTACCACTCCTGCCAAGGGGTTTGAACGTGGTCTGCCTATGGAAGGTTGTATTTGTCCCATCACAGTTTTTTTTCAGCTTCCTTGCTTTCTTCGGTGTGGGAAAAATTCTGGTAACACATAGACAGTAGCAGGTGACAGAATTGTTAAGTCTCTAACTCATAAGTAGCAGGAGGAGCACGACGGTGCTGTATAAGGCCATGAAGGAAATTTCCTAGGTTACAGAGGCAAGGATTCCTTGAACTGAAAGGGGTGTGCACCTCAGCAGAGAGCGCTCAGGACTGGCTTTTTTGAATCAAAGTAAAGAAGAATTACTTTTGCATTTGTGAAGGAGCTTATTAAGAGCAAAACCATTGCACTTGTATCTTGCAGGCACTGCTGCTTTGGTGGCAGAACCTGCAATGAAAACAAGGTTTCTCTGCTTTGATAATTGTTTGTACTTGACTGTCCAGCAATTAATGCTCTTGTAAGAGGTGCATGATGGTAGCTTCTGAAGGACCCAGTGAAGATGTTTATTGCTGATCTAAAAACTAAAGAAAAGGAGATGCTTTGAAAGAAAGTAAATGACTGTCACAGTTGTTCCGACCTCATATTGGCTCTTTTCCAGGTCTGATATCATACAAGAAATTCAGTTTGAGAAGTAAACTTGAAAGGAAACCTTAATATTTAGCCCACAATATAAACAAACATCTCGATCTGTGTTCTTAGGAGCTTCTATCCTGTTTGCCGTGTATGAAATTCTCCTCCTGTTTTCCTTCACCTCTTCCCTTGAGTGGTGTTTTTTGGGGGGCACGACTCTGCAACGTGGCAGAGAAAAGGTGTAGCCACCAAGAGTCAAAAGAAAGTCTTGATGGGGTAACACGAAGAGCAGGAGAGTAGCAGAACTTGGGGCCCAGCTTGTGCTCCTGGATTTTAGCAGGTTTTTTTGACAGGTACACTTCCCATGTGTCTCCCACGCAGTGTATTTCCATACCTTCCCTTCTGTGCTTGTGGTGGTGAAGTGAGTTGATGTTCATCTGCCCACTGCTTCAAGATGCACGTTAGGAGTAAGGAAGGGCAAGGAGAAAAATGCGCCTGGTTTTTTGTCAACTTTTGGTGCTGTTTTGGTGCGCCTTGACTTGGGGATCATAAGGGGTTTAAAGATCTCTTTAATGATGGTACACTAATATATTAAAAAGGAATGTCCTCATATCTCCTTTGAATGGAAGGGTGGTTGTACTTGATTTGTTTGCTGTAGTTGTTAGCTCTCTGGGGTAATGACCTTTCTTATGTGGTTGTTAAAGCACTGTGTTTACTTACGGTGTTCTGCAAATGGCTGTAAAAAAAATAATATGAGGGGTAATGTAGCAGCACTTACCTCTTCTCTTCTTTTTCTCTCTCCAATGTAATGAAAGAATACAATTATAATTGAAGAAGATACTGGGCTAATGTAGTGTAAGTGCTGTTGTTTTCAAGGAATTGGAAGCCATTTATCAAATATTTAGAGTAAAATTCCTTTTTTAATTCTGTGAAGATGGATATGTCAAAGTTTGGTTTGAAAAATTCTGCTTTTATATAGGTATTAACTTAATTTTAAGGATTTTTAAAAATATATAGTTAACGTGTCTGTAGAGATCAGTA